>NC_034590.1:18441562-18452018 GCF_900095145.1 Mus pahari | reverse complement strand
TGTGTGTGTGTGTGTGTGTGTGTGTGTGTGTGTGTGCGCGCGGTCACCTGTGTGGACAGCTTCATGCAGACAGAGCCAAGAGTCACCTTCAGCTGTCTTTGCTCAGGGGCCTCCACCTTTGTTTGGAGACAGAGTCTCTGTCACTACGACTTGGGGCTCACAGGCAAGACGTGGCTGGCTGATCTGCAAGCCCCAGCATCTTATCTGGGGCTACCGGTATACACTGCCAACCCTGACTTTTTACCTGGGTTCTGAGGGTCCAAATTCAGGTCTTCATGCTTGCCCAGCAAAAGTACTTAACAAACTGAGCTACTTTCCAACCTGATTGGTCACACAGCCTTTTCTTTTCTTTTCTTTTCTTTTCTTTTCTTTTCTTTTCTTTTCTTTTCTTTTCTTTTCTTTTCTTTTCTTTTCTTTTTCTTTTCTTTTTCTTTATTTTCTTTTTCTTTTTAGATGTATTTATTAGCTGGACAGTCGTGGCCCACACCTTTAAAGCCAAGACTCCAAGGGAGAGACAGGCAGATCTCAGTGAGTTCGAGGCCAGCCTGGTCTACAGAGCGAGTTCCAGGACAGCCAGGGCTACGCAGAGAAACCCTGTCCTGAAAGTGTTTAATTTTATTTTCTGTATCTGAGTATTTTTACTTGCATGTGAGTCTGTGTACCCCAGATGTGCCTGGTGCCCTCAGAGGTGCGGAGAGAGCATGGGAATCCCCAGAAGTGGAGTTGCTGCTGGTTGTGAACTACAGTGTCAGTGCTGAGAGGTGGGTCCCCCTCAAGAGCAGCCAGGGCTTTTAACTGCTGAGCCATCTTTCTTCAGCCCCTCATCACATAACACTTAACGTTCTGTGACCCTTTTGAGACAGCCTCGGTCTGTACAGCCAAGACTGACTTCAAAGTCGAGAGCCTCCCACTACAGCCTCCGGAGTGTGGAATCGCGAATGTGCAGCGCCGCACCATGTTTCTCATGCCTTTTAAAAATTATTTTACTTTTAGGCTTCATTAGTTGTATTTGTGTGGCTTTGGGCATGTTCGTGCTTGCCTCTGGAGGCCAGAAGAGGATGTCAGATCCTCTGGAGATGGAGTTAAAGGTGGTTGTGAACCACCTGACAGGAATTGAGACCTGAACTCAGGTCCTCTGCAAATTCCTTCCTTCCTTCCTTCCTTCCTTCCTTCCTTCCTTCCTTCCTTCCTTCCTTCCTTCCAAAAAAGACTTATACACACACACACACACACACAAGTACACATAGCTGCTGTCTTCAGACTCACCAGAAGAGGGCATCGGATCTCATTACAGATGGTTGTGAGCCACCATGTGGTTGCTGGGAATTGATCAGGACCTCTGGAAGAGCAGTCAGCGCTCTTTAACCTCTGAGCCATCTCTCCAGGCCCCTTCTTCCTTTTTTAATACAGGGTTACTGTGTGTCGTCCTGGAACTGTCTACATAGCCAGTAGACCGGCTGATCTCAAATTCACCGTGACCCACCTATCTTCACCTTCTGAATGCTGGATTGAAGGTGCACGCCACCATATCTGGCTGTCTGTGTCCTCAACCAGTGAGCTGTCTTAGCACCACCACCACATCCTCTTTCTTAAAGAGAGGAGAGGTTGGAGAGAAGGCTCAGCAGTTGGGATCCCATCCTGCTCTCACTGAGGACTGGACGTCAGACCCCAGCACCAGCGTGCAGCAGCTCACCATTGTGACTGCAGTTCTAGAGCGGCTAATGCGCTGTCCCAGCCTCCTTGGTTAACTCCTGCACTCTGTACATATAGAACACAGGACACACGCATACACATAGAACTTAAAGATAAAATAGAAATCTTAAAAAAAAAAAGTATTTCTGAAGATTGAAAAAAGATAGGTGAAGTTAATTTGGGAAATGTAATTTATTTAATCCAATTAAATCATCTCAACATGCAATCCATACCAAATTTATCCAGGTATTTGATAAGTCTTGTATTTCCAATTCCAATGCCCAATTTTCAGTGATTTAATTGGCATGTAATCTCACCAAGGCATTCTGCTATTTAAGTTACTTGAAAGGAATACAACTGAATGTGTTTCCTTTCTTAGACACATGAACTGCAGTACCAGGTTTAAATAGTCGGATTGGCCCAAAGCTGTGTCTACTTACCTGACTTGCTGTAGGCCTCCCCAAAGATGAGCTGGGGGGACATAGGTGGCTGAATAAGAGACGGATAAATTTGGGTGGATAGGTGGGTTATTAAGTGGATGGGATGAGGTGACAAATACATAGATGGATAAATTGTAGAGATGGATGGATAGCTGTATGTGTGTGGGTGGCCGAACTGACAAATTTAAAGATAAATGTCTAGGGCTGGAGGGAAACTCATCAGTAAGAGCATTTGTTGCTCTTCCAAAGGACCCAGGTTCAATTCCCAGCACCCACATGACGGTTTACAAGCACCTGTAATTCCAGTCCTAGGGAATCCGATGCTTTCTTCTGACTTCCTTGGGCACCAGGCATAGACATGACGCCCAGACATATATGCAGGCAGAACACCCACGCACATAAAAAAATTAAAGATCAATATCTAAATGAATGATGGTAGATCAATGATTGGGTCTGTAATTAGGTGGATTAGTTCAAAGATGGACAGGTGGAGGTGGATGGATGGATAGTAGAAGAGTGGATATGTGAATGGATGGATGATGTATATGGATAGATAGATGGAAGACTTGTGTGTAAATGGATGAATGAAGCGGTAGGTGTGTACATGGGTGGATATGTAAGGTGAGTAGATAGTGTGAATGGTGAATGGATGTATGGATGGATGAGAATATGTGGTTATCGGATGCATGGGTTGATGAATAGATGATTAGATAGGTGGGTGGGTTCATTGGTTAAAAATAATTGGGTGAATGGATGGATGGATGGATGGATGGATGGATGGATGGATGGATGGGAGGATAGATGAGTGGGTAAGTCAGTGAATAAATAGATGGATGGATTTATTGATAGGTGCTTGAGTGAATGAATGGTTGAATGGGCTTGGTAGGTATAGTGGTGGATAGATGAATGGGCACATGAGTAGAGAGATGCATCAAGGTAGGTAGATGAGTAGGTGGATAAATGGATGCATTTGTGGATAGTTGCATATATAGATCAGTGAGTGGATGGGTGGGTGGATGGATGGACGGGTGAATGGATGGATGGATGGACAAGTAGATGGGTGAATGGATGAATGGGTGAGTGGGTAGATGTGTGGGTGGGTGGGTGGGTAGATGGGTGAATGGATGAATGGATGGAATGGTAGATGAGTGAGTGAATGAGTGGGTGGGTGCTTGTGTGGATGTAATGTGTGATACTGATGGATGGACAGATGGGTAGGAGTGGGTGGATGAGTGGATTCATAGATGGACAGATGTGTGAGTAGATGAATGCGTGGATGGTAGGAGGGTGAAGATGAGTGGGAGGAATAGATGAGCAGGTGAATGGGCGTGTGTGTGTGTGTGTGTGTGAGTGGGTGGATTTGTGAATGGATGAATGAATGATTAGATGGGTGGAAATTAGTCAGCTTCCATTAATATAAGAAAATACTGGAGGCAGGAAGTTAAAAAAAATTTTAAAAAAGGTTGGTTTGAGCTCCCAGATCTGGAAGGATCAGGTCTAAACAGACTCATGCATGTGGTTTCATGCCTGCATCTCTCACTTCAGGTGTGTGTGCAGAGCTCTTTGTCCTTGTTCATGTGTCTTCCTCTCCCAAAGCCACCTGGATGGGAGGGGGAACCTCCACCTTGGTGACCTAATCACTTCCCAAAGGCCCCACCCCTCTACACGTCCTAGTGTGGTTGTGGTTGGATTAAGTTCCCAGCCTCCTAATACCAGCAACAAAAGACTTTGGGGCTTGAACTCTTCAAGAGAAGAAATTGTATTCACACCAAGGCAGATTGCGCGTTGGGGGTGCTCCTCCAACCAGGTGGCTTTGTGGGGCCCCTTCCTCTGCTACCGTCTTCCCTGTGCCCAGATGCCCCGTGACTCTGACTGTGACTCTGTCTGCGGCATGGTGGCCTCCATCAGTGACCCTCCCATCGGTCACTGCCTGAGATGTTCCTCTGTGTCCCTCAGGCGTCCCAACGGAGCCCTCTTGTAAGCTCTGAATCTGCTCACTGCCTTTGACTTGCTCAAAGGCTCAATTAGTCCCCACATTAATACCCTGTCACTTGGCAGTGGGTGACTCTGTCCATCACTTCCTTGGGAAGCTAGAGCTGATAGCCATGAGGCAGGCCTGCCCTTATGAGGTAGGTAATAAATAAAGCTTTTAGAAAACAGTGTCTCTGCCTCTGCGTGTCCCACTGCCTCTGTGTGTCCCTCTCTCTGCTTCTGTCCCTGTGTCTCTATGTGCTCCTAGCACACTGTCTCTATCTCACTGTCTATGTATCTCTATCTCTGGACCCTGCTCTTCCCCAGCATGGCCAGTGCTCAGCACTGGCACCGGCACCGGGAAAGGAGCTGCTCTCCGCAAAACTTGCAAAATAAAGAGAAGAAAGGAATGTGTGAGCCGCTGCCCTGAGGCGGGCAGCCAGGCTGGGCTGCGGTGGCCACTCGGGGTACAGCCGGAAGTCCCCACTGCTGGCCCTGGACTCTGGTCGTGTGGAGCCTCCACCCTCGCCCTGGGAGGGCACCAGCCTCTCCCTCCCTGCCGCCGGCAGGAGGCGTGGGCAGCAGCTGGGAGAACCGGCTGTGCCCCTCCCCTGGGCCGGCTGGTAGGCACCTGGCACTGGCGGGCGCGGCAGACGCTGTGCACCTGGCCCCGACGCCCGGCTACCTCCTGCCCTGCCCGCCATGGACGGGCCGCAGCCCCGCGCCCTGTGGAGCTCGTTTGAGAAAGATGTTTCCGAAATGAGGTGAGGTGGCCTGCTTGCCAGGGCCTGGGGAGGGTGGGGACAGGTCCTGACCAGAGAGGGACTTTGATTGGATTCAGTGACTTGGGATGCCTCTCTCGTACTCCGGTTCTTCTGCGTTGGGGTGAGGGGCAGGGCTTTTGCTCATCCAAATTGGGTAAGGGGACCCAGGTACCTGGTTCAGAGAACCTGCAAAAGGCTAAGGTTGCTGAATAAGCTGAATCTCTTGTGTGCCAGCTCCTCTTGGGAGACACCAGACAGCATGGGATGCTCAGAGACTGGAAAGTGGCTCTTGGCCACCAAGGGAGCGGGGAGAGAGCCGAGGGCTGACCTCTCTCCTCACGTAGCCAATGTGCATAGTTCCTTTGTTTCTGGAGACAAGTCAGAAACTCAAGAGTACCCACTAACCAGATGGAGAAACTGAGGCTGGGTAGCAAAGTGTCCTGATCAGAAAGCCCCTCCTCCTGGCATCTTTGGGACCTTTCCATACCCCACTCATTGGCTTCTCTTCCCAGCTGAACAAGCAGAAACCCAGAAAGGGTCTGTAGCTCTCCCCTGTCTCACAGTTAGCTGCTGACCTCATCATCGCTCTCTCCCTGCCATCCCATGACCCGCTGGTACCCTGAGCTGGAAGGAGGGGGACGGCTAAGCCCTGTCCCCACCCCGGTTGCTTCACTCTAATACAGTACTGTTCCAAACCCTCCCTTCCCCTGCCTCAGCCAAGAGCCAGGGTGTGGAGAGGAACCCTGACTCCAGGGACCCATTGCTGTGTGACCTCCTCAAGCTTCTCTGGGCCTCTCTGCAACTCTCACTCGACCTGACACCCTCCTCTGAGCTTCTGCTCAGGTGTGCCACCAAGTCCCTGGGATGGCCTCTGTAAGTGACAGTCACTTGCTCTCTCTGCACCTCAGTGTTGCCACCCTGGAGGTAGGCTTAACTTCTTCCTCCGGTGGCCCCCACAGCCCTGCTCGCCACCTTCCCCTGTGTCTCCACAGCCTGTCAGTCCCCACACCAAGACTTGCCTATGCCAAACCTTCCCATGGCCTGTCATCCCCCTCGAGAGCCACTCCCCAGCCTCCGTGACCCCAGAGATCCCAGAGCTGCCTCACCCATCCTGACAGCTATGCTGTGACTCCCTAGCATCCAGGCCCCTCCAGGCCCCACCCCGGGCTCTCTCCTCACCGACATTCCATTCACCCCATGACTTCAGGTTCCCTGGTCACACCCCACACTTCCCTACCACAGTACCTTTGCACATCTAGTTTTTAATTCTGTAGCGACTTTGGAAAGGCTCATCTCTAAACCCCACGCACCACTGTCACCTGCCATAGTATCTTCTATGGCTCCAGGCACCCAGAGCAGTGGCCTCCAAAGCTGTTTTAAGTTTTAGAAGGGTTTTGTTCTGGAGGAGCTTCCTGAGCCAAAATAAATAATAGAAGTCAGAACAGGATGGATCTGGTTTGAAGTGCAGCAGGTCTGGGCCCCCTCATCTGCTCCCCACAGCCCTCTTTTAGTGCCCTTGAGCAATCTGAGCCCCTTGTGTCTCTCCTCACCCTCCAGCGTGGCTTCCTTGTGCTTCCTCCTCTGCCGGTGCAAACTGCCCACCTTTGAGCCTGTGAGCTTCACCCTTCCCCTTCCCTGGCAACTTCCGCCCTCTCTTTTATTGACCAAATGCTTCTTGGGGCTAAAGATGTCAATGTGAACCTCAAACCTCAGCTGTTTAGGGTTCCTGGGTGAGATTGGGAGTGACGGCCCACAGAGCCCAGATTGCTATGGTCCCTCTTCAGATCTCGCCTGTCCTGGGCTCCATGACAGCCTGACATTGACAGGGACAGGCAAAGGACACTCGCCAGGAATGAATGAAGAGTGAGATTAGGAAACCTTTGATCTTGGGGTGAGTCAGGTCTGCAGGAGGGGCGAGGCGTGGTGGGCAGAGGGCATCAGCAGAATCCCATAGGGCAAAGGACAGCATCTCATCCTACCACACCCCGGAGGCAACAAATGATTCCATTTTTAAGCCTCCTAAACAAGAACAGGTGAGCCATTATCTGTTCTAGATTATGGGTCATGTGATGCAAACTGTCCAGGATTTAATTTGGGCTAAAGGACTGTCAGCAGATTCAGCCCTTGGAATGTTCTAGATAATGGGGTTGGTTATGTGGCTGCATGCTTTATGTGAAGGCATCTCTCACAGCCTCACATGGATCTGGAGGACTCTGAGGGGCAGAATAAGCCTGGGGCCATGGCTCAGTGCTGAGGGCACGAAGCCCTGTACCCCAGCAGCCAGGTACCCCAGCATTCAGGAGATACAGGTGGGATGGAGAACATGGTCACCCTTGGCTACATAGTGAGGTCAAGGCTAGACTACGTTACATGAGGACCTTGTCTTTAAAAAACGAAAACAAGGTGGCCTGGCTGGGTGGTGGTGGTGGTCGAAAAAGAGAAAGAGAAGAGAAAGAGAAAGAGAAAGAGAAAGAGAAAGAGAAAGAGAAAGAGAAAGAGGAAGAGGAAGAGAAGAGGAAGAGGAAGAGAAGAGGAAGAGATGTCATCCAGATGTAATTAGTGTGAAGTCAAGATCTCAGGCACAGAAAGCAAAATGCCTCCCGCCCTAGACTTGGGTATGAAGAAGTTGGGGAGGAATGTAGGCCTCTCTCTCTGGCCAGGAGGCTCAATGAGTACTCCACTGGGGAATTCCATATATCTTATAGAGAACGTCTGAGAACCAGAGAAGCCACCTACTTGTTTGCCTGGGAGTAGAGAAAGCTTCCTGCCCTGTCATCTCTGTTGGCTGCTTTTTTTCTGGTGCTGGATATTGAAGCGTTGAGTCTCTCACACTGTGCTACACAAGTATCCAACCTCTGAGCCACATCCCCAGCCTCTCATTGGGGGATTCTAGGCACAGCGCTACTTCTGAGCCACACCCCCAGCCTCTCATTGGGGGATTCTAGGCACAACTCTACCTCTGAGTCACGCCCCCAGCCTCTCATTGGGGGATTCTAGGCATGGCTTTACCTCTGAGCCACGCCCCCAGCCTCTCATTGGTGGTCTCTAGTTAGGGGCTCTACTGCTGAGCCCCGGCCCTAGCCTTCTCTGTACAAAATTTGTACCACGTCTGTTTATTTGTGTTCTTGTATGGGCTTGTGAAGGTCACACCTATGTGAAGGTCAGAGGATGTCGTTCTGGAGTCGGTTCTCTCTGTCATGCTGGTCCCAGGGATGGAACTCAGGTCATCAGATCACACAGCAAGGGCCTTATCTCCATACCCTCTCCACTGTCTTCTCCCTTCTTAGTTTGGAACATTGTCTTGTTAAGTTATTCAGGTAGGCCTTGAACATGGGGCCCTCTTACCCCTACCTCTAGAATGGTTGGAATGTCAGGCCTTCCGGGCAGTTTTTTAATCTCCGATTTTCATCTCAACATTGGAGAGATCTCACAGACCTTTCAACACGGAGCTGGGTTCTCTTGAAGAGCTATTAGGAAGGTTTTAAGCGGTACCTACCTGGGGGTTGGTCGAGTGGGCAAGTAGAGGCCCCTTGGTGAGAAGGGTAAGGAGGGCCCAGAGAGCTTTATGGTCCCTCAGGGGCTGCTGATTGGTCAGAGGCTAGGGAGGGGGACATGATAGGAGGAGATGTGGGATCCTGGTAGCAACAAGATCTGAACCAGAAGTCTCCGGAAGGGACCAGGGCCTAGGAACTAAGAACTAGGTGCTCTGAGCTCTGACCAGGCCCCAGGGACAGATGGCCCAGAGGAGCTGCAACTGCCGTTAAGTGGGTGACACCCGGGGAGATGGCTGCCCCATTATGGAAGGGTCTGTTCTGAAGGGGGGTTGGGGGAAGGCAGAAGGAGCCATTTGTTTTTGTTTTTGCTTTTTTCAAAGACTGATTTATTGATTGATTTTATGTGTTTCTGTACGTGTGTGTTTGTGTGTGTGTGTATGTGTGCATACACAAGAATGTGGGTGCCTACATAGGTCGGAAGACTCAGATTCCCCAGTCTGTAGCTATAGGCAGTTGTGAGCTGCCCAGTGTGGATGCCCAGAGCTAACCCTGAATCCTCCAGGTGAGCAGTATGCACTTTCAAGCACTGAGCCATCTCTCCAAACCCAGGCTGGCCTTGAACTTACAGCAATCCTCCTGACTCAACCTCCCAAGTACTGGGAAATAACAACAGTGAGCTGCCATTCTGTTGTTGTTTAGATTTATTTACTTATTTTATGTATGTGAGTACACTGTAGCTGTACAGATGGTTGTGAGCCACTATGTGGTTGCTGGGAATTGAACTCAGGACCTTCGGAAGAGAAGTCAGTGCTCTTAACCACTGAGCCGTCTCTCCAGCCCGTGAGCTGCCATTCTTAGCTAGCCTTTCCTACTTCCTCTTCTCGATGCCAGTAAATCCTCTTGAATCCAGAAATGGGGGGCAAGAGGAGAGGGAGGAGCTAGGGGCTGCCTCAGAGCACACCTCAACCAGACCTGCTCTCAGGCTCACTCCGCCTGTGCAGTGTCCACTGGACCCTCTTTCCCCCCCCCTTTTTTTTCTTTCTTTTTCTTTTGTATGTATTTCTGAATATGATGTAGGCACTGTGTGCACATGTGTGCTGCCATGCTCACCTGTGCCTGTAAAGACTGGAGATTGGCATCTTCCTCTATTACTTTTCACATTTTTATTTAAGCATGTGTGTGTGTGCACATGCGTGTGTGTGTGTATGTGTGTGTGTGTGTGTGTGCATGAGCACAAGCACCATGGTTTGTACAGGTGACAGAGGATGCCAGAGGAGGGCACCTGATCGCTTGTAGCTGAGTTATAAGAGGTAGCATATGCCCGACATGGGTTCTGAAATCCAAGTCTGTGTCCTTTTGCAAGATCACCAAGTGCTTTTTATTGCTTAGCCATCTCTCTAACTCCTCTATTTTATTTTTTGAGACAGAGTTATAGAAACTGGAGCTCCCCATGTTACTAGATTGGTGGTCAGAGAGTATCCGGGGTCTGCTTTTCTCTGCCTAACACAGCACTGAGATTCGGATACACACCACAGCTCTGAGATACAGACACACACCACAGCTCTGAGATACACACACACACCACAGCTCTGAGATACACACACACACACCGCAGCTCTGAGATACACACACACACCACAGCACTGAGATACACACACACACCACAGTACTGATAGAGACACACACCACAGCTCTGAGATACACACACACACCACAGCACTGATAGAGACACACACCACAGCTCTGAGATACACACACACACCACAGCTCTGAAATACACACACACACCACAGCTCTAAGATACAGACATACACCGCAGCTCTGAGATACACACACACACCACAGCTCTAAGATACAGACACACACCACAGCTCTGAGATATGGACACACACACACCACAGCTCTGAGATACACACACACACCACAGCTCTGAGATACACACACACACCACAGTACTGAGACACAGACACACACCACAGCTCTGAGATACACACACACACCGCAGCTCTGAGATACAGACACACACCACAGCTCTGAGATACAGACACACACCACAGCTCTGAGATACACACACACACCGCAGCTCTGAGATACA
>NC_034590.1:18431325-18441075 GCF_900095145.1 Mus pahari | reverse complement strand
CAGCTCTGAGATACACACACACACCACAGCTCTGAGATACACACACACACCACAGCTCCGAGATACACACACACACCGCAGCTCTGAGATACACACACACACCACAGTGCCCAACTCTTATGTGGGTGCTGAGGATCTGAGCTTAGGTAGAGCATAGGTACTCACTTCTGCTTGAACAGCAAGCATGTTAGCCTCGGGGCCACCTCCTCTCTGACCCTCTTCCCCCTTTCTGCTGTGTTAGGTGGGGTGAGACGCACGTACGGTTTTTTACACATGTCACTACCACCGAACCACATCCAGCCCTCACTGAGGGGATTCGAGGCAGAGGCAGGGGCATTGCTACTGAGCTGCGCCTGCAGTCCCTCCCTGGGAAATTCTGGTCAGTGCCTCTATCAACACCTTGTTTATCCAGACCCAGCATGTGCCCCCAGGTCAATGTCTCCTTGATGGCGTGCCTAAAATGAGTTCTGAAAGCTCACAGCTGTTATCTCAGCATGTAGGAAAGTGGAGGCAGGGGGATTGCTGCAAGCGGAGGCTAGCCTGGGCTACAGAGACCCTGTCTTTACCTAAAATATAAACTAACTGGAGTTACTTCTTCCCACGCTAAGCCTGAGGTCTGTGCTCTGTCTAGTGACCGCTCTGGCATCTGCTCTGCACGGGGAGAGATGCCATTTGCATTTCGATCTCATTGAGGTCACGGCTGACAGGTCGGCTAGCAGGCCCTGGCTGTTCTCAGGCTGCTACTAGAGCTTCCCACTGTCAAAACTGACGTGAAGTCAGTAACCGATGGGAAGGAATCAGAGCCTCTGCCCCCTGTCCCTGTGGTCACACTTCCAATACTCAGGAGCTACACGTGGTTGGTAGCTGGGGCTTTAGATGATATACTGGGTCTGTGTGATGTTCAGTGCAGCAAAGGCACACAGTAGGGTCTTGATACATGTGGGAGCATATCAGAAAGAAGTGGAGAGAGCCCCAGGCAAGAGCCACCAGGAGCTCTGGTGTGGTGGAGCGTGGAACTTTAGGGAACAGACTGAGCTCAACAAAAGCAGGCAGGTAGGAGGCCTTGAAGGCCCTTCAAGGAGACCTAAGGTCTGAGAGGACAGAGCCGAGAGAACCTTGAACCAAAGGTACGTCTCTATCACTTGTCACTCCACATCTCCTAGCCTCTGTCTTCCTCTTTCAGATGGACCAACAACATGAAGAGTGTACCTCAGAATCTAAAGGAGGTATTCTGAGTGGTCAATTAGCTGCTGGAGTTTAAAACAACACTGAAATTCTTGGCTTGCTTTGTTTGATTTTGAGGCAGGTTCTATAGCCCCGGCAGTCCTCAAATTCAAAGCAATCCTCCTGCCTCCGTCTCCTGAGAACTGGGATTGCAGGCCTATGGCTACTCCAATTTGTGTCGTTAACTAGAGCACCCTCGCATTCTGGAATCTGTACAGAGCCCTTCTCCAGGTAAGGGCAACTTCTTTTACAAACTTGGGAAGTGTTAAAATCTTTTCCCTGAGCAAAACCAGACAGATACCAGGGAGTAGCTCTTAGGATGACATTCTAGAGAGTCCAAGGCCGTCTCATTCACCCTGGAACGGAGACTATGAGAGCAGCAGGGGCCATCAGGACTGTGAGTAGGGAGGCTATGTGTTGCCTGGGGAGTCCTGTCTCCTGACCATGGCTGGCATGAGGGCTTCTGCTGGCTAAAATTCACTTTGATGGGTACCGTTCTTCAAAATGAAAATGCTTTTTGTGTATTTATGTATGTGTATATGTATGTATGCATGTATATATGTATGTATGTACACATATATATGTGTATGATATATATACATATGATATATATGTATGATATATATGTATGATATATATATATATATATATGTAATGTGTATGGATGTTTTGCATATATGTATGTCTATGTACCATATGTGCCTGGTACCTATGGAGGGAATCAGTCCCCATGGAACTGGAGCTATAGATGGTGTGAGCCACCACATGGGTCCTGGGGACTGGAACTGGGTCCTCTGGAAGAGCAGCCACTGCTCCTAACCTGAGCCATCTCTCTAGCCCTGGAAGAAAACTTTTAAAACAAGAAAATAACATACATGAGTAGGGGATTCTTTGTATGACTCGATGGTAGAGCCCTGCCTAGAATCCCCCAGTGAGGGGCTGGGGGCATGGCTCAGCAGCAGAGCACTGGCACAGAATGTCCCATTGCCTGGAGGTGGCTTGGGGTGGGGTGTGAGATGAGTGTAGACAGGCAGGGTCTTTATGACATCGTCACCAAGCTATAAGCAAGCTGTTGAGTGAGAGAGTGAGCTGTGAGGTTTGCTGTCAGTGAAGCTGGGAGGAGGGAGACTGCCAGCAGGAATCTCAGGGCCAGCATGAAGCCAGTGAGGTGAACACACATCACACATGTGTACTACACAGAAACACACACACATGCATTCACACACTCACAACATACACACATACACAACACACATGCATGCATGCATGCACATACAATATACACACACAGGCATGCACTTACACACACACACAACATACACACATGCATGCATGAACACAACACATATGCACACATTCACATAAACACACATACATGAACACACAACATATGCACATGCATGCACATACAACATATACATGTAAGACACATGTAAGTACATACAAGCATGCATACACACAAAACACATGCATGAACACATATGTCACATGCACATGTACTCCACACACAAATGTACACACGTGTGCACACATGTACATACTCATGCACACAACACATGCCCATGCGCACACATACCACATATAGGTTTCTCTCCTGAAGCTCACGTGGTGATGACCTTGGCAGTTGCTCACACATGAACACGTGGTTACAGGTAGATGTGTGATCTACAGCTAGACCTGTTTTACAACCTAAATAGATTTGTCTGTTTTGGATAACACTGGGGATTGAACCCAGGAAGGACCTTGGCATGCCTGGCCAGTGCTCTATCATCAGCCATGCCCCACCCTGTCCTTTACTTTTTGTTTTGTGTTCTGAAGCAGGGTCTCTCTATGTAGACCAGGCTGGCCTAGAACTCTCAGGAACCTACCTGTCTCTGCCCAGCCAGGGTTAAAGGCGTGAGACACCAGGCTCCTCCTCTTTCTTTTTGTTTTGCAACTGGGCCTCACTAAGTTTCACATGCTGGCCTTGAAATCGAGATCCTCCTGCCTCAACGTCTCATGAGGGTGCTGTGGTGACAGGCTTGTCCCAGCAGACCCAGCCTCATTCATTTTAACCCGAGGCACGTGCACCTTTGATCCCCACACATTCCGGGCTGTGGATGACTAAGTTCAGTTTGATTCCCAGCTTCTTTACAGCAGATGTTTGAGTAGTGAATTTCAGAAATGTAAAGGGTGTCACCTGAGGATACTGCCAAGATGGAAACACACTAGGAGTGATGCCACACGTCTTTAGTCCCAGCACTGGGGAGTCAGATCTCTCAGTTCGAGACCAGCCTGGTCTACAGAGCTAGCTCCAGGCCAGCCTACACAGAAAAATTATAACTAGAAACAAACAAACAAGCAAGCAAACAAGATGGAAACATGTTTCTGCGATGGGCTGGCTGCAAGCATTTAGCTGAGCAATGGGCTGGCTGCAAGCGTTTCGCTGAGCGCTCTTTTCCTCCTCTTGGCTCCGGATCTTCAGTTGCTGCAGTTTAGAGCTTGTGTCCTTCACTGGGTTCTTTCTCAAGGTCATCTGCGTATCCCTAAGTCTCAGGGGTGGGGCCATGGTTGTTTGTTCACATAACAAACACAACCCCCCACCCACCCAACTCCCCCTCCTCTCCCTGTCTTGATGGTAGCACACAGTCTCAGCTCCTTTATGTTGGGGAAGATTCGCTGAAAGCAGGAAACACACCAAGAAAAGAGACCCTAAGTGTTGAGCGGTGGCCAAAGAGTAAACAAGGTGCTGTCTGAGTCTCCCCAGCCAGGGGAAGCCAGGGGAAGCCAGGGGAAGCCAGTGTGGCTCTGGCTCTGGCTAAGTGTGAACCATCCTGTGAGTGGAGTGGGGAACGCTGGCACAGATGCACAATGCAGCAGGCAGCGTGGAGGTGAGCGGGAATGTGAGGAAGGACGGCTGGCAGGCAAAGGCTGGGCCACTGGACTTGGCTATAAACACTGGCCGTGATGTAAGGAAGCTGGCCCAGGCTGGGGCGCTCTGCTGAGCTAGCCCCAATGTGACTCAGCAGGACAGCCTGGCAGCTGTGGCCATGGGGGCTGGCTAGGGCTACAGTCTTCCCAGACATCAGATTCCACACATGGCTCCTTCTGAGACCCACCGCTGCTTCCTCACCCTCTCAGAGGTTTTCTACATCACCTCCTCAGAGGTGCCTCTGACCTCCTGTGATCAAAATGGAAATGTCCTGTTGCAGAGCT
This sequence comes from Mus pahari, assembly GCF_900095145.1. Lineage (NCBI taxonomy): Eukaryota > Metazoa > Chordata > Mammalia > Rodentia > Muridae > Mus > Mus pahari. Next base: position 18,436,656 of record NC_034590.1, on the reverse strand, counting down.
CCCTCTCTGAGATTAATCCTGTGTCCTCCTCTTTCTCTTCCTCCTTTCCCTCTTCCTCTCTTCTTTCTCCCCTCCCCTTCTTCCTCTCTTCTCCCTCTTCCTCTCCCTCCTCCTCTCCTCTCTTTCCTCCTCCCCTTCCTCATTATCTCCTTCCTCCTCTCCCTCCTCCCCCTTCTTCCTTTTCCTCTCCCCCTTTCTTCCTTTCCTTTCTCCTCCTCTTTCTCATTTCCTTCCTTCTTCTCTTCTTCCACTTCCTTTATTATAAGACATGGCCTGGACTTGTAGCTCAGACTGGTTTAAACTTGCAAAATCCTCCTGTCTCAGACCCACATCACTTTCTGATGTTTATAACAGCACCATATGGAGCTGTCTGAATCAATCCCAAGGACGGAAGGTGCCATTGGGATTGTCAGTGCTCTTAGAGCCCCTGGCCCCTGGTGAAGGAGCCTGACATATCTTTGGCCATTGTTCCCATGTCCTCCAGCAGTGAGGTAGCGGTGTGGTGAGGTTCCGTCTCAAATATCCTGAATAGGCAAGAGAGTCCCCGGCCAGTCACCAACCATCATTGTAATCTTGGATGATAAGTGTTTATCCACATGAGTCTCTTAATAGATAGAGCCACAGGCTCAGGATTTGGCTTAGTTGCCCAGCATCCATGAGGCCCTGGGTTTCATGCCCAGTACCGCATAGACCTGGTGTGAAGGTGCACACCTGTAATCCTGGCGCTAAGGAGCCGACAGCAAGATTGCCAGGAATCTGAACAGGACCTGGGCTACGTAGTGAGGCCTTGTCTCAAGAAACAAAACTACAGCGATACAGTAAAGTTGATGTCGGAGGAAGCACGGGAGATTCCTAAAGCCCTTCAAAGGCTTTGGACTTCCCCATTGTCCCCCACAGCCTGCACTGTGCCACTATGCCCTGCTTCCCCAGAATGTGGCTGCATTGCTTCCTGTTCCTATGATTCAGTCACTGGCCAGGAATCCCATGGAAATGGGTGTTCTCCAGTGGGTGAGTGCAGTCATCTCCCACTCTGTGACATCCAGAGCTGCTGTCTGGGGCTCATGGTTGCCTCTCCCAACTCTTGGCACTTGTCTGTGTGTCTCTGTGTATGTGTGTTTCTGTGTGTGTCTGTGTGTGGTGTATCTCTCTGTGTGTGGTGTATGTGTGTCTGTGTGTGTGTGTGTGTGTGTGTGTGTGTGATGTATCTGCCTATCTATGTGTGTGTGTCTGTGTTTCCCTCTGTGTGTGTCTGTATGTGGTATGTCTCTGAGTGTGTATGTATCTGTGAGTGTGGTGTGTGTCTGTGTGTGGTGTGTGTGTGCCTGTGTGTGGTGTGTGTGTGCCTGTGTGTGGTGTGTGTGTTTGTGTGCCTGTGTGTGGTGTGTGTCTGTCAGTGTGGGATGTGTGTGTGTGTGTGTGTGTGTGTGTATGTGTGTGTGTGTGTGTGTGTTCAGGTACACAGATGCATGGCAAATGTGAAAGCCAGAGGATAACCTTGGCTGTCAGAGGAGTCACCCACCATTTACATGTATGCATGCAGTGGTGGGTGCTCACAGGTCACAAGACAGTTCCCAAGAGTCAATCAGTAATCTGCCTCCACCAGAGGTTCTGGGGATTAGACTCGGGTCCTGAGCCTGGCAGCTGGTGGCTTTTTCTGCTAAGCCATCTTGCCAAGTGCATCTACCTTCTTTTGAGACAGGTTCTCTCACTAAAGTCAAACGCAGCTGGTTAGAGTAGATTGGTTGGCTAGAGGACCCGCCCTCCTAGTGTTGGGTGACAAGTACCTGTGGCAACCCTCCCACCTAGGGCTTTCATGGCAGTGCTGGGGATTAAACCCAAGTCCACACGCTTCTATGGCAAGCTGTTTACTGAATGTGTTGTTTGTTGGGGTTCGACACCGAGACGAGACCAGGAAGAGAATATTTTACAAGCTTTGCTTTTGATACTTCATCAAGGTGTATTGACTATAATTATATTGATCCTCACATTGATCAGCTCGTGGGACTGACATTGTGTGGGGCTGGATACAGTATGGCCAGAGCATCTCTGAACAGCCTGGGTCAATATCTTGTCCTCCTAATCTGTTGGGTTCACATCCACACTCCCCTCCGCAGCTGTGTGATGTTAGCCAGATGGCTCTGCCTCTCTGAACCTCACTGTCTCCTCTATCAGTCAGGGGTCATCAGAAACCTCACAGTGTTGCTGAGTGAATGAATCCACCAGATTGGGGAGGACTGTGTGGCAAGAATCCCATTCTTTCAGAGGTGGAAGCTCTCTCTCTAGCGAAGGCCGTGCTGGGGCTATTTTGGAGACATTAACAAAAAAGACAGACCAAAAGCAAACAGTTGTTGAGTCTGGAGAGGTGGCTCAGTGGGTAAGGGCACGGCTGCTCTTGCTGAGGTCCTGGGTTCAATCCTTGGCACACACAAAACAACTCACAACCGGCTGCAATTTCAGTTCCAGGGGGATCTGACGCCCTCTTGTGGCCTCTTCAGGTACTGCATGTGGTGCTCACATGCAAAACATCCACACATGTAAATCAATTAAAGAAAAACATCCCTCACTGTTGAAAGCCCCTGAACAGAGAAGAGAACCAGAATATACAGCCTGATTACCTCCACTCGGAAGATCTGAGAGTCTAAACCATTCTTGGAGCTGGCCTGACACCACAGGCAGAAACTTTGCATGCCTGACTCATGGAACCTGTCAGAGCCAAAGCGATAACACTGGATGAAATGTCTTTGAGGCTATGGAAGGTGTGTGGGAAGTGTCTGTAAACTGGAGTTTAGACTCAGGACTCTTTCCCAAGGCACCCGATGTGTGCCTTTTCTGAAATACCAAAGCCTCAAAATAAAGCCTCTATGAGCCCCATCCGTGTTTCGTGTAAGATGAGACAATATTCAGTCTGAGCTGTGTGAACAAAAACAAGTCAGAAGTGGACCTGTGTGTGTGTGTGTGTGTGTGTGTGTGTGTGTGTGTGTGTGTTAGCAGGGGACAACTAGCTGGCTGGAGCATGTGTGGCCAGCCCGTTGTCCATCCGGTGACCTCTATGATGTTCAGTAACATTGTGGCAGATTCCACACAGGGAGGGCAAGAGTCTGTAGAGGAATGGAAGATATGGGAACAGCCTGTATAAAACCGTATAGCAGGATTGACTTGGTGCAGGAGGGGGAAACAAGGCCAGTGAGCTGGGCTGACAGAGACGGTGGCACAGAGGGACAGCAGATGGGAGTGCCTTGTAGGTTCTTGTAATAGCATGGTAACTTCTGTCAGTAAGAGAGGTGCTGTGGTTATAAACATGGGGAGAGCAGAATCACCCGGTGCTGGGTGGGTCCTGGCCTGCAGGTGGGAACAGCTGACTGTAGGGGCCCTGGTGGAGGCAGGGTTATAACATGATAACTGTAGCAGCCTAGGCTATAGGCGATGGTGGCTTTCCTTCCTTCCATCTGTCTCCTGACATAGAAACCTGTCCAAATTCAGCCTGTGTCCCTTCTCCACCATAGGAACTGAGCTGGCACCTTCAGAGGACAAGCCCTCATCACTAGCAGGGGAGACACATAGGTGGCTCTTGGCACAGGGACTCGGGAAAGCACAGGACATAAAACCCAAAGTGCCTGTGAGACCCTAGGGGCGACGAGTGTTAGAGAAATGGACGCAGCTGAGGGGAGAGGCCAGGTGGAGGCCAGAGCTGGCCTTAAGGAAGAGATGAGGAGAAGCCTACATGAGGCTCAAGGGACTCTGGGAGGCTCAAGAGCCACACATCCTGACTAATGAGGTCCCTACAGTACCCAGGGTTGAAGGCACAAGAAAGGGAGGGGACACAAGTGCTCGAGAACATTCCATGACTCTGTTGTTGTGCGTTGATTCATTCATTCATTCATACCCTCATTCTTTCATCCACTTGTTCATATATTTGGCCATCACTGACTCCCTTATTCATCGCCTTATATCTGACCTTGAGTGCCAGCAGCCCTGATCCCCCGCCACTTGGCTTCTCAGGACCTGAGCTGCATTCAGAGATTTTTTTTTTTTTTTTTGAAACCAGTGGAACAGTGGGCCAGGTGTCCATATTCATTGACTTACTTATCCGGGAACGATTTCAGGGTGCCTAAGGGCACAAGATCCTTCCTTGGAAGGTGACTCAGTTTCCCACTCCTGTAATGAGAAAGAAATAGCTCTCTCAGGGAGTTGGTGAGATCAAAGACTAAAGCATACCTGGGGCTAACCACCGAGTATCTTCTAAAAGCCCAGTACTTAAGATATACAAGCGCTTATAATCCTCAGTGGGACTGAAGGCTTGAAGCGGTAATTATGGCTGTCTGCTTGTGACAGGTGAGGAAATGGAGACTCGAGGAAGCAAGGCTCCTTAGGCTTTGCCACGGGCAGACCTTCACCAGCTAATCTGCCTGGTAACCGTTGACCTTGCCGCTCCTGCCCGGTCAGCCAGATCTGCCTGGTAATTGGTGATGTCACAAATTCTACCCTGGGGTTCAGCCTATGGGGCAGGGGAACGATAACATCATTGAACAGATGGGGTAGCTAGAGAATTTACAACTTACAAGGCACACTGAACAGGCCGAACACGGAGCAGGCTGGCCTGGACAGGGCCTTGATAATGCTGGTCCACTGCTGGATAAAATGGTTATTCCTTAGATATCTCAGGTTTATGGGATGTGAGCTTCAAACCAGGCTGGATGCTGACCACTTACAGCCAGTCTCCTGCCTTTCTTCTCTGTGGAAATCTAACCAACTTTGATACAATGCTTTCTCCAGGTTAGACAGAGGCCGTCTTTACAAAATGCTACAAGGTAGCAGGCATTATATCCATGTAGACACCAGAAAACCCAAGGCACAGACAGCCACCACAGTGAGCGACAGCACACCACAGTGAGCGTTCCTGAGTGCTTCCCCTCCATGTGTCTGAGTTTTACTTCAGAACCGAACTCTCATTGTCAGCGTCATCACTATTGCTGTTCTAGGGCCTAGTGACACACCATACAGCCATGCCCATCCCTAGTGACACACCATACAGCCATGCCCATCCCTCACTGGCGAATTCTAGGCAGAGGCTCTACCACTGAGCCATGCCCCCTGCCCCTCATTGGGTGTACTGGCTGGTTTTGTGTGTCAACTTGACACAGGCTGGAGTTATCACAGAGAAAGGAACCTCCCTTGAGAAAATGCCTCCATGAGATCCAGCTAAAAGGCATTTTCTCAATTAGTGATCAAGGGTGGGAGGGCCCCTTGTGGGTGGTGCCATCTCTGGGCTGGTAGTCTTGGGTTCTATAAGAGAGCAGGCTGAGCAAGCCAGGGGAAGCAAGCCAGTAAGTA
>NC_034590.1:18384664-18430535 GCF_900095145.1 Mus pahari | reverse complement strand
TTGTAGCATGGTGGTGGCAGGGTGATGGCTAATGTGTCAGCATCGAGGCTCAAGCTCCGTCACTACAAAAAAAAAAAAAAAAAAAATCACTAGATAAAATATGTGTCCCAGATGAGCCTGGTGACCCAAATCTGCCATCCTAGTTACTTAGGAGGCTGACACACAAGAATCAAAAGTTCAAGACCAGCCAGAACAGGTTAATGAGACTCCGTCTCCAAGAAATTAATAGAGGGCTGTGGGCGTGGCTCAGTGGTCAAGCCCCTGCCTAGAATCCCCCAGTGAGGGGCTGGGGCGTGGCTCGGTAGTGGGACACTTCTTGCACCATTCTGAAAGGTCTAGGTTCCGTCTTCTCTTTGGAAACTCGGTTTCGTGGCTGCGTAAATGCGTCATGGCTTTGGGACAAACAGCTAGATCGTTTTAGCTTCTCAGTGAGTCATCGTGGGTTCTCACATGGGCTCTGCAGCGTGCAGCGTTGGCGGGGCACCTGCCACCTTTGGCTTCGGTTCCTCGTTCGGAAAGTGGCCTGATGATGTGGTGTCGCCCTCCAGGGTTGGGATGTGGAACAGACATAAGAAGAACACTTAGCTCCATTTTTGCAGACATGAAGTACCCTTCCTCCTACCAGTTGCGTGGCTTTGGGCGAGTCACTCCTGCACTCTACGCTCAGCTTTCTATACCCATAGTGTGGGGACGATAACATGACGTCACCGGACTGCTGTGGTGGAGTTGAAGCGGATCTGCTCCTCGGGTGAACACCCAAGGCTCAGAGAAAGGACACTCCTCACTGGGGTGTGAGTGGAGGGCCCTGCGACTCTTGCCTGCCTCCTTGCTCGTCTTCATACGTGCCTTTCCCCTCTTTCAGCCGGAAGTTTCAGGGCGAATACTTCAGGTACAAAGGAGTCCCCTTTCCAGTCGGCATGTACTCACCCGAGAGCCTCAGTCTGGCCGAGAACACTAGCAACGTGCGGGATGACGACATCTTCATTGTCACCTACCCCAAATCAGGTACCATTAGTGCTAGTCTGGGCTCGGGGAGGAAGGGAGGAGGGAAGGGAGGAGCCTGCTTTGCAGGACCTGGCAGCTTGTCCTCTGCTGGAGGTAGCTTTCTTTGCACTGCCCACCCTGCTCCAGGGAATCTCTGAAGGCCTTGCTAATGTCCCCTCCCCTCTAGGGCTGCCATAGTGTCCCCAGCCCTTCCCTGTCTCCCAAGCCTTCACAGCACTGAGTGCCACCAGCCACGTGTGGTTTGGTGGGTAATTTGTTCATTTTCGTTGAGAAAGGTTTTCATGTAGCCCAGGCTGGCCTTGAGTGAACCTCTGGTCCTGCTGCCTCAGTGTCTCGGGTTCTGGGATGGCAGGCGTGTGCTGCCGGGCACAGTGTCCCTGGGTAAACCCTGGGCTTGCACACTGGAAGGCTTATCTGGCTCGCTCTGAGCCTCTGAGTGCTCTGTCTGCCCCGGCCGTTGCTTGTTCTCTGAGCCTCGCGTGTCTGTGGAGGATATCCCTCGTTACGTTTGAATTCGCATGAAGGCTACTCCACGATCTTCACAGCTAAGGAAAGCCAGCGAGCATTCTGCTTCTCTCTTTGTTGCTGCATCCCACCACCTGACCAAAAGCAACCCGAAGGAAGACAGGCCCTGTGTGGCTTACACTTCCAGGCCACAGCCTATCACAGAGGAAGTCGGGCCAGGCAGGACCACAGTCAGGAACTGGAGCAGAACTCACACAGGATCCTGTTGTGACTGTCTTGCTCCCTAGAGCTTGCTCAGCTAACTCTATAAACCCCAGGCCCCTGCCCAGGAGGAGCACTGCCCTGAGTGGGCTGGGAGCTTGTCTACAATTAACTATCAAGCATGTGCCCGGGGCAGCATATGTCTTTAATCTCAGCACCAAGAGGGCAGGGGCAGGTGAGTTCGAGGCCAGCCTGGTCTGCAGAGCAAATTCCAGGCCAGCCAGGGCTACATGGGGAGACAAATAGTAAATAGTTAACCCTAGTTAAACAAATAAACAATAATATAAGAAGACAATCCATCACAAACATGTCCTCAGACCAATGGAGTCAACCCCCTGCAGCTGAGATTCCGGTTAATTCCGGGCTGTGTTGGCAGCTGAGGCTAACTAACTAGAAGGGCTGGCTACACAGTACACATCTGTAATCCCAGCATGTTGGAGGGGGAAGCAAAAGGGTCAGGAGTTAAAGGTCATCCTCAGTTACAGACTGGGTTCGAGGCCAGCCTGGTCTACAGAGTGAGCTCCAGGACAGCCAGGGCTACACAGAGAAACCCTGTCTCGGAACCCTAACTCACCCTACCGAGTGCAAGTGTGAGCCTTATAGACATCATGCTGAAAGAAATGAGCCAGACACAAAAGGAATTACATTGGGCCCTTAAAACAGCCATGCTTGGCGGGAAAAGCAGCTAGGGAGGGTAGTGGGAGTGAGGTGGGGGTGGGGTGGGTGGGGCGGGTGGGGCGTGCAGCCTGCCTGAGGTGAGAAATGAGGGCACTTGTTTAAGGATTACAGTTTCTGTTGGAAAAGGGACAAGCTTTTGGGGGGTCTATTGCAAAACAACATGGTTGCCTTTAAATGTTGCCAACTCAACCTGGAACTCAAAATAGTTAAAATGATGAGGTCCCCAGTACAGGGTTTCAAGAGCATAGAGAGGCAGCTGGCACAGGAGTGACCCCCACCCTCTGCAGGGAAAAATCACACACACACACACACACACACACACACACATGCACGCACATGCAGCCATGGATTGAGGAGCGGGACTTCCTTGCTCCTGTCTCCAGATTCAGCTTGACTGGAGAGGTACTGAGAAATCCTGGTGGAGGGCTAAAAGGCTAACATTGTTTATCCGCTAAAAGGCTCACAGATCAGGCTGGCAAGATGGCTCAGCAGGTAAGAGCTCTTCTGACTGCTCTTCTGAAGGTCCAGAGTTCAAATCCCAGCAACCACATGGTGGCTCACAACCACCTGTAATGAGATCTGATGCTCTCTTCTGGTGTGTGTGTGAAGACAGCAACAGTATATTTATTAATAATAGGGCCTGAGTGAGCATGGTCCTGAATTCAATTTCCCACAACCACATGAAGGCTCACAACCATCTGTACAGTGTACTCATATACGTAAAATAATTAAATAACTAAATCTTCAAAAGAAAAAAAAAGCTCACAGATCACTAGTGGTGACACGTGTCTCTGCTAACAGTGTAGGACAATTATATTCCTCTGGCGCCCTCTCCTGGTCAAAGGTAGCTAGAGCTAGGGAGAGCGAGAGCCGGAAGGCCACTGAGACAGCCTCTGACTCCAGCTCCTTTGCAGAAAGGAGGATTCAAGAGATTCAGACCCAAGACAGTGACACAGGCCTGCTGTCCTTGCTAGGCCAGAGTCTGAGGAAGGAGGAGCCCTAAGGCCAGCCTGGCAGAGTGAATATGTTGGCGGTGGAGGTTTTTTGAGACAGGGTTTCTCTGAGTGTAGCCCAGGCTGTCCTGGAACTCAGTTCTATAGACCAGGCTGGCCTTGAACTCATAGAGATCTGCCTGCTGGGATTAAAGATATGGGCCCAGCTGCTTAATGTGATCTAAATGTGATTCATGACAAAGAAAGTCAAAAGAAATAAGATGTAGTTCAGCAGTACAGACCCCTGCCTAGAGTCCCCCAGTGGGGGCCTGGGGTGTGGCTCAGTAGTTGAGCCCCTGCCTTACATTTTTGAAACTTTCAACTCAATTCATTTTACTACAAACAGACAGATAAAAGACAAAACAAAGCAAACAAAAAACACAAACATAATTGGCCAGGCATACCACCTTTAATCCCAGCGTCCAGGAGGCAGAGGCAGGCAGATCTCTATGAATTTGAGGTCAGCCTGGTTTGCATAGTGAGTTCTGGGACAATCAGAGCTATAGTAAGACCCTGTCCTGAAAACAACAATAATAACAAAAATAACTAAATAAGGGCAATTAAATGTCTTACCAGGGAAATGGACTTGCTGGCTCAGCCTACAATTTGAATTTGAGTTCCTAAACTCACAAAAGAGCCATGGTGGACAGCTTGTGCCTGTCACCCCAGGACTGGGGGTAGAGACAAACAGATCTTGGAGGCTCTATGGCCAGTCGGTTTAGCAGAAATGGTAAGGTCCGTGTTCACTAGGAGACCCTTACTGTAAAAAGAAAGTGGAGAGTTCTAGAAGATACAGTGTTTCCCTCTGACCCTCACTCATTCAGAACGGGGCAAATCTTACAAAAGCATGCAGGTACCAGCCACGCAGATATGAAGTCAACGCCTTCAAAGGCTGTAGCCTGTCTTCTGCTAGTTTGTGGGTTCTTTCTCCCACCCTTCTCCACCCCTTTTCTTCTACTCTTTCAACCCCCTGATACTAGATAGGAGAGAAAAAACGATAGAGAAGAATGGAGAGAGGTCCCTAATAAAGTCAAGGGCCAGAAAGGGGTCATTGTTGTCAGATTGCTTCCTGCCGATGTGTGGCATTCCTGGGGCAAGTCAGGTCTTTGCCATCAGGGTACCCACGTTCTTTTTGTTTCTTATTGTTGCATGACTACTTAACAAACCACGGCTAACAACCAACAACCCAACCTGCCCCTCAGGGGCCTAGGATTTATATTCCCTCTATACAGTCCCCAGAATTCCAGATGTCACTTATCTCAGAAACTATCTGCAGCAGGCAAAATCGCACCCCTGCTAAAGCACAAGGCAAATCATAGTCAGCTGCTGAGAAGCAGCCCCGTACCCCACACCTGGGATTAAGACAAAACCATATTCTTGTGTGTGTGTGTGTGTGTGTGTGTGTGTGTGTGTGTGTGTGTGTGTGTTTTAGCAAACCAAAATTCCAAAGTCGTCCATTACAAAAGGTGGTTTATGTGGCTGCATTACAGAGTCTTTGGGGCCCTGTGATGTGAATGGGGGGTTACCACCATTGTTGAGCTGCAGGCTGTCGTGCAGATGAGCAGAGATAAGTGATAGGTAATACACAGAGCTGATACAGCAGTGTCCAGTCTGAGCATGCCCAGGGGCCCCACGAGCAGCCAGCACTGGGGAACAGACTCATAGTTCTCCCAGTGCTATTTATGCATATGGGTGTTTTACTGGCATGTATGCCTGTGCATTATTTGTGCACATTGCCTGCAGAGGCCAGAAAAGGGCCAGAACATAGTCTCCCCCCGCCACAGTGTGTGAGGTACCTGTGCGTGCACGTGCATGTGTGCGCGCGCGTGTGCGTGTGCATGCCACAGAGCATGTGCAGCTCAGAGGGAGTTGGTTCTCTCCTTGCTCTATGTGACTCCTAGGACCAAGGTCGTCAGGCTTGGTAGCAAGTGTCTTCAACCTCTGTGCCATCTTGATGGTCTTTTTTTTTTTTTTTTTTTGGTTTTTCGAGACAGGGTTTCTCTGTGTAGCCCTGGCTGTCCTGGAACTCACTCTGTAGACCAGGCTGGCCTCGAACTCAGAAATCCACCTGCCTCTGCCTCCCAAGTGCTAGGATTAAAGGCGTGCGCCACCACTGCCCGGCATATGGGAACCTTTCTTATTCAACCACCACACCCATGACGTTTGTTTGGTTTTGGTTTTGGTTTTGGTTTCTGAGACAGAGTTTCAAACTGTAATTCAGACAGGCCTTAAATTCATAGTGGTCCTCTTGCCGTGGCCTCCAGTGTGCTGGAATGACACCCATGTACCACCACACCTGGTGTGTCCTCTGCCTCGGGTCCTGCTTTCCTATGGCTCTGAGCACAGTGCTGACTTGGGAACTATGATTCTAGTCCCAAAGCTTCCCCCGCCCCCCCCGCCCCCCCTCCCCGCCCCCTTTTTACTCCCAGTTAACCTTCATGTTCTCTTTGTAGGTACCAACTGGATGATTGAAATCGTCTGCTTAATCCTGAAAGATGGGGATCCCTCATGGATCCGATCGGAGCCCATCTGGCAACGCGCGCCCTGGTGTGAGACCATTATAAGCGCCTTCAATTTTTTAGACCGGCCCAGCCCCCGAATCATGAGCTCCCACCTCCCTATTGAACTCTTCACTAAGGCCTTCTTCAGCTCCAAGGCTAAGGTGAGGTGGGTGGGCTGTGGGTGGATCTGATTGATTGACATGCAGCCTTCCTTGGTAGCCCACCTTTTAAAAGGGAGTCGACTCTAGGCGTGGTCTTGTGTGCCTGTCACTCCAGTACTTGAAAAGCTGAAGCAGGAGAGTGGCCATGATTTCCAGGTCATCCTAGGCTACAAAACAACACCCTGTCAAACAAATGAACAGACAAACAGACAAACAAAGCCTAGCACTGGTAGCACATGCCTTTAATCTCAGCACTCTTGGGAGGCAGAGGCAGGCAGATTTCTGAGTTCGAGGCCAGCCTGGTTTACAGAGTGAGTTCCAGGACAGCCAGGGCTACACAGAGAAACCCTGTTTCAAAAAACCAAAAAAAGCAAAAGAAAACAAAACCAAAAAATTGCTAGAGGGACTAGGGAAGCCAGCTGCTAAGTTGATAGGACAATGGGCTAGTATGCAAAGCCCCAGGCTGCATCCCAGTGCTGCGTGGTTGTCTGTCTGTCTGTCTGGTTGGTTGGTTGGTTAGGTTGGGTTGAGTTTTTTTGTTTGTTTGTTGTTTTGTTGGTTTTTGTTTTCTTGTTTTTTTCAAGACAGGGTTTCTCTGTTTAGCTCTGGCTGTCCTGGAACTCGATTTGTAGGCCAGACTGGCCTCGAACTCCCAGAGATCCCCCTGCCTCTGCCTTCTGAGTGTTGGGATTAAAGGTGTGCTCCACCACCACCGCCAGGTTGACACACATGTGCAATCTGAGTACTCAGGAGGTAGAAGCAAGAAGATCCTATTTGACTAAGTAGCAAGTTCAAGGCCAGCCTGGGATAACATAGCAATGTTTAAAAAGAATCAAACAAAACAAAAGAGTGTGTTCTGCCTGCAGAGTCAGAAAAGGGGGACAAAGCAGACCTTCATGGGCAGGGTCCTACTGTACCTGACATCTTCTCCGTTCCCCTCTGTCTGCATACAGGTGATTTACGTGGGCCGGAACCCCCGGGACGTCGTCGTCTCCCTCTATTATTATTCTAAGATTGCTGGGCAATTAAAGGACCCTGGTACACCTGACCAGTTCCTTCAAAATTTCCTCAAAGGAGAAGGTGAGGACCAGGAAGAAACAGAGATGGGGAGAGATGGAGGCCAGCAGAGATGCATGCAGAGACAGGAGAGACAGACACCAAGAGGCAGAAGAGCAGAGATGTGGTCCCTTCTCTGCTCTGGGATGGGCGGTACAGTGGTGGACTGCACAGACAGGAGCTGGCTAGGATGGGTCTCTAAGCCTGGCTGAAAGGCTCCAGGATAGAGTGGCCTGGTCCTGGGAGCCATGTGGCCCTCACACACCCTCCATTGCCTGCAGTGCAGTTTGGCTCCTGGTTCGACCACATCAAGGGCTGGATCCGGATGCAGAACCAAGAGAACTTCCTGTTTATCACCTATGAGGAGCTGCAGCAGGTTCGTCTGGTGTCTGCCCTTGGCCCTCCTCCCTCACCACATGCTCCTAGACCCCTGCCAACATCCTACCAGTCCATGTAGCGGAGAAACAAAACTTCTGGGGGGGGGCTGGGGATAGGGAAGGGGGCGAAAAGAGGCGGATGGAGCAAATCCACTCGAGATCAGATGGGAAGACGGAAACAGGAAAGCAAGCAGCCAGGCGAGTCTGCAGACAGAACAGCCAGTGCAAAGGCCCCAGGGAAGCCTCCTCCTCCTCCTCCTCCTCCTCCTCTTCCCCCTCCTCTACCTCCTTCCTCTCTCCTCTCTTCTATCACTAAGGTTCATGCAGCCCAAGTATCTGAAAATGACCTTGAACTTGTAATGCTCCTGTTTCTAGCTCCTGAGATTACAGGAGTTTGCCCCCGTGTCTGGTTTACACAGTGCTTGGGATCAGACCCCAGCCTCCCTGAATGCTAACCAAGCACTGTCTCAAGTGTGCTGTGCTCCGAGCCCATCTCCCTGGCTCAGCCTCCCAGGTGCCCAAGTGCTGGTATCACAGTCCCTCCATAGTTTGAGGAACTGAACTCACATTAGGCAAGTGCTCTGCAAATGGAGTCCTCCCCAGGTCCTCCCTGGGAGATTCTAGGCAAGAGTTCTCCATTCCTGGTCCTCATTTGTTATGTCAGGGTCTTACTATGTCTCCCTGAACTGTCAACCCTCCCGCAGTCTGGTGACCGAGGTGACAGGCTTTTGTCAGCAGGTCTGGCTTCTGGAGATGCATTTTGTGGTCTTAGAATTACAAACCAGTCACCACCTTAGATTCTCAGTGCATAGGGAATCTCCTCCTCAGAACTGTGAAGAGGGCGGCCCTGAGCAGAGCCATGACGCCTGTGCCTGGCCCTGTGCCCTGTGCCCACACTAAGTCGGACCCAGCCTCATCTCAGAGGGAATGACTAGCTAGGGTCTGCATCAGGGCAAATCAGACTGGTTACAATGAGAGAGTGCCAATGCCCGCCACCTGCTGCTAAATACCAGTGGGGACCTGCAGGCAGCTGTTCCCAGAAGCGGGGAGGGAGGGGACCGGAGGCCCACCAGAGGCAGGCAGAAGTGGGTGGCAGGCATGTTCATGGCCAGCCAGAGCTATATAGTGAGCCCCTGCCTCAAAACCAAACAAGATAAAACAAAAAGCAACAACTAAAACCCAAACAATAAAAGGAAAGCCAAGCCAAGAGGGCTCAGTGGGCAGGAGCAGTGACTGCTGTCGCAGACTGGACTGGGTGGGTTCCCAGCCCCTGCACAGTGGCTCACAGTTGCCTGCACCTCCGGTTTCTGGGGATTGCGTGAGCTTTTCTGGTCTCTGTAGCCCTCATGGTACACATACATACCATCAGGTAAAACACTCATACGCATAATATATATATATTTTTAAATGTTGACTCAAAGGAAAAAGTCACTTGCCAGTCACAAGCCAGACAACCTGAGTTCGATCCTCAAGTGTGGAAGGAGGGAACTGTGACCCCTGCTGGTTGTCTTCTGACCCCTCCACACACACACACACACACACACACACACACACACACACATGAATGTAACAATATATATTTATATGGCAACAGCTCACCCATTGTGAGCTGTGAAAATTGCAATTTTTTTTTAGGTTTACCCTGGTAAGTTATCAGCAGTGTTCAGGGGAGGAAAGTGGACCTTTAGTGCTCTAGAGTGGCTGGGTGTTTGCCTAAGACACACAGCAATTCCCTGCAGCCACATAGTCTTTCCTGGTGCCTTTCTTCTGCTGGCAAGTTCTGGAAAAGGCTTCAGCACCATGTCTCCCCCCATACATTATCTCCAAGTCTCCAAAAACTGGGCCATGGAACCTAGCACGGCTTCTGGGCCACTCCTGGGGTGTGAGGCACCGCCCACACGTGTTTCTAGGACAGGCCGGCGGCTCAGAGAATAAAGGGTTATGAAAGCAGGGATGTCCTGGAAAGGCAGGCTGTGGGGCTGAGCCGTGACCAGCCATGCAGGGCGCTCGATGCCACGGATGCCGTGAGGTTGAGGGGACCTGCGGGGCTCAGGGGGCTGGGTCTGAGCTTCGAGGTTATTAGGCTTTGCCCAAGTACCTCGCTATCGCTAGACCTCTGTGGGTGTGTCGTTTCTTCCAAAGCACAAGTGTGAATGAGGGCTTAGACCCAGAGACAAGAGCCAAGTGTGAGGAAAGCACCAATTGAGTTTATCAGTGACAAAGGGCAAATCGAGAAATCGTGTGCCAAGATCCCGAAGGAGAAAAGTGTGGGAACAGTGGTGTGGGAAGAAGGGGTTCACCCCACGCCACTCCTGAAAGCCGGGTTTGGGGGGAGGAGGCTCTGTCCTGTGTCCTGGGAAGCCACTGGATCACTGGAACCGAGCGGGAAGGAGGCCCGAGGCAGACAGGCTGGGGAAGGGGCTCCAGAGGTGAGGGCTGGCGAGGGAGAGGATGTCTGTCTGGTGGACCAGGGTGGGGATGTAGGGGACACAGAGATGGGGACGTGCACAAGAAGACGGGCAGGCAGGAAGGACGAGGATGGCGGCAGACTGGTGTCTGGGCTGAGGCAGACAGGCAAGGCTCCAGAGACCAGCACTGGGCAAGCAGGGAGCAGCGGAGTAGCCCCACCCAGAGAGACTGCTTTCAACACACAGCAGCCACTCTCTGTAAGTTGCTGAGCTGATTTCTGTCAACCTACACTCCCCCTCCCCACCTCCTTCAGAACCTTCTAGAACCCTGGAGAACAGGGAGATGGGGAAACGGAGGCTAGAGAGTCAGGAACCACTCCAGGCCAAACAAAGTGGTCCCCACTCCACTGACGCCACCTCTCCCTACCCCAGGACCTGCGAGGCTCCGTGCAACGCGTCTGTGAGTTCCTGGGTCGGCCACTGGGTGAGGAGGCCCTGAGCTCCGTGGTGGCCCACTCAGCCTTTGCTGCCATGAAGGCCAACACCATGTCCAACTACTCGCTTTTGCCGGCCAGCCTGCTGGACCACCGCCAGGGGGAGTTCCTGCGCAAAGGTACCCCTGTGTGCTTCTAGCCAACTGTATGGCCTTCTGGGCCTCCATTTTCCCAGAAGGCCTGTGGAATGTGAGGACCACCGGGGACTTGCCTTCACTCTCAACAGGAGGTCTGGCACTACCTGCCAACCGCCAACCGACCTGCCTCCGTCTGGGCCTCTCCCTGGAATGAAGTGGGGCCAAAGTCCCCAGGAACCTTCTTATTAGTTAACACCCAGAGCAGAGTAATTCAGTGTGGTGGTGCTTGCCTCTCAAACCAGCTAGACTCGGTCAGCCTGCGATGCTAGAGTGTCTGTCTCGAGACAAAACAGAGCTGTTAGAGCCCAGGATCCCCGCAGGATCCAGGTCAATCTCCCTCCTTCCCAGATCCCTCTGCCGTGTGATTTCATGCTCTAAATTCCAAGACTTGGGAATCCTTCAGGGGGGAGTGATTGGAGTGACAAGTTTATTGTGAGGATCCTGGGTTGAGCTCACAAGAGGTGACACAGCATGTAACTAAAATCTAACAAGCTATTCTAAAGAGCATTCTCCACGCGGGCAAGAGGTGGACCCCTAGTAGTCACGGCGACCTGAGGGGCGTGCTTGTGGGATGCCTGGCTGAGACAGCTCGCTGGCTGTCAGGTCCATTTCGTGTGAAGCCTCTAGATCGCCTGGCTGGGGTGGACCAGCCGTCAAGTTGAGGAAGAATGTTGAGGCCATGTTGGGTATCTGAGGGGAACGAGGACGAGAGAGCCTCGTGCTGGCAGAGACATGCCCCACAGGAAGTGATGCAGGTTGCCAAAGGGGTGTTTGGGTGCCAAGAGGGAGGTGAGTTCTGAGATGATATCTGGGAGGTCAGAGGTCAAAGGTCACCTAGGTGTAAGGGGGAAAAAAGCAGTACGCATAGGAGGCTCTGGCCAGCTGGCACAGGCGGCGTGGTTGGTCGTGGTGAGGGAGGCTAAGGGGATATCCAACAAGGCTGAGAGGGGAGCAAGGGGGTACCCCCAATAGCTCCTTACTGTTCTCTTCCTCTGTCCCCTCCAGGGATCAGTGGCGACTGGAAGAACCACTTCACTATGGCCCAGAGTGAGGCTTTTGACCGTGTTTACCGAGAGCAAATGAACGGGATGCAGAGGTTCCCCTGGGACACGTCCGAAGAGGACAGCAGCCCTGATGGCCAGCCTGGCCCTGAGCCCAGCCCCAGCCCCAGCCCCAGCCCAGCCTCTGATGACCCCAACTCAGGATCCTCACAATAAACTTGTCGCTCCAACCACTCCCTCCTCTGTGCTGACTTTCCGGGGGGGGGGGCGGTAAGCAGGGGGTGCAGGCAGGCAGAGCAGCCAGCCGCACACCACACAGACAGGAGGCATGCGTGCTGCAGACGACAGTGCGACTCGTGAGTCACCCCATGCTTGGGAGGTGGAGGCAGTTGGGATTGCATGTTCACATCTAGCCTGGGCTCCTCCATGACGGTATCATAGCAAAAACCACACACAAGGGGCTGGGGAGCCCAGCACTGAGCTTGAAGTCAGCAGGATGCCAGCTCCACTGTCCCACAGGCCCGGACCCCTAGACCTGAGGGGAACCCTGAGTCTGAAGGAGAATTGGGGGGGGGGGTGCTGGAGGCTGGACTCTGGAGTGAGAGGGGGTGGGGCAGGAAGTCTGTGGAGATGCATGTCTGTGCTGTTGGAGTTTAATCCCAGTAGAAATACAGGGACACACTCTGAAGCCCTCCCTTAGCTCCCACAGAAAACTCCAGACATAGTCCAGTGTCTCCCCTGTATTTTCCTTCTTTCTTCTTTTTTTAAAGATTTATTTATTAACATTGTAGCTAAGCCAGGCATGGTGGCGCACACCTTTAATCCCAGCACTTGGGAGGCAGAGGCAGGTGGATTTCTGAGTTCGAGGCCAGCCTGGTCTACAAAGTGAGTTCCAGGACAGCCTGGAACTGTCTCAAAACAACAACAACAAAAAACAAAACAAAACAAAACAAAACAAAAACAAAAACATTGTAGCTAACTTCAGACTCACCAGAAGAGGAGTCCAATCTCATTAAGGGTGGTTGTGAGCCACCATGTGGCTGCTGGGATTTGAACTCAGGACTTTCGGAAGAGCAGTCAGTGCTCTTACCCGCTGAGCCATCGCTCCAACCCACCCCAGTGCTTTCCAGACTGTTTTTTTCGGCTTTGCCCACCACCCCGCCCTTAACCTCTACCCCCATAATTCTCCTCTCCTGGACTCATGTTTACCTGTGTCTTCTCTGTCGTGGGGTTACCCCACTATCTCTTTATACAGTACATGGTGAGGCAGCTGAGCCTGTCCCTGCAGCAGTCCTGTCAGCTGCTCTGAACCTCTCTGCCCATTTCCCAGATGGCAACACCGAGCCCTTAGCTCTGGTGAGCTCACCCAGTTCTAGAGCAATTAAGACCAATCCCTTCTGCTGCCAAGACCAGAGGCCTAAGATACAGCCAGTGTCTGGTTGGGGCTCTAAACCAGACCCATGGCTGGCCAGCCACATCTGGCCAGGGTTCCTGTCAGCGTCTGCGTCCAGAGCCTGAGCCAGAGGCCCAGTCTGATGTGGTAGCATTGTCCCCCAATCGCCTCTGGGCTGGGGATAGGTAATGCAGGCGGCGGGCTGGAATCGAGGGGAGGGGGCTACCCCAGGGCTGTGACCGGGAATCCATCTCAGCTCTGGGCCCACCTCCAGCACCCCGCTGCCTCATCAGGGCCCTGGCTGGGGTGTCCTTGGAGACCCAGGACTTCTTGGACTGTGAAGAAAAAAAAAAAGTGAGTAGTTACTGAGGCTGAGCCGGTGGGATGCTAGTGTCACATGCTAAAGGTCTTGGGGTTGAACCTCAGCACGATATAGACCAGTCAGGATGGACACTGAGGAGGTGGCACGGAGGCAGGAGGATCAGAAGCTTAAGACCAGCCAGGACCACATAAAACCCCATCTCAAAATAAGGAGGAAAGAATGTTGAGACCATCAATAAGAATCTGTAACCTTAGCCGGGCGTGGTGGCGCACGCCTTTAATCCCAGCAGAGGAGAGGCAGAGGCAGAGGCAGGCGGATTTCTGAGTTCTGAGATCGAGGCCAGCCTGGTCTACAGAGTGAGTTCCAGGACAGCCAGGGCTACACGGAGAAAACCTGTCTCGAAAAAAGAAAAAAACAACAACAAAAAAGAATCTGTAACCTTAGTGCTGTAAGACAGGGACCGATAGATCCCGAGGCTCCGAGGTTCCCTGGCAGCCAGGCTACCAGCAACAGCCAGCTCCAAGAACAGCGAGAGACATGTCTTAAAAGGTAAGGTGGAAAGCCACAGAAAGACCCCGGGACTGACATCTGACCTCAACAGGCACACATCAGCGAACACTCCTACATACACAGGGACACACATATACAAGAGGAGGAGAGAATGGGGCCCAGAGACAGGGGAAAGGGGACAAAGGGCGAGAGACAAGGAAGAAGTAAGAGAGAGTAAGATGGGAGGGGAAGGAGGGGATTTGGAGGGAGAGACATAGGAGTTAGAGGTGGAGGAGGGAGGAGATAGAGGTGGAGGAGGGAGGAGCTAGAGGGGAGGGGGAGGAGTTAGAGATGGAGGGGAGGAGCTAGAGGTGGAGGAGGGAGGAGTTAGAGGGGAGGGGGAGGAGTTAGAGATGGAGGGGGAGGAGCTAGAGGTGGAGGAGGGAGGAGTTAGAGGTGGAGGAGGGGGGAGCTAGAGGTGGAGGAGGGAGGAGTTAGAGGGGAGGGGGAAGAGTTAGAGATGGAGGGGGAGGAGCTAGAGGTGGAGGAGGGAGGAGGAGTTGGAAATGGAAGAGAGGAGGTAAGGGAAGGTAGATTGGAAGGAGATGGAAGAGTGGGGAGGGGAAGAAATAGGAAGGGGAGGAGAGGTGACAGGTAGAGAGAGGAGGGAGAGATGCCAGTAGAGGAGAACAGGAAGATGAAGGGAAGCTTCCAGAGCCTGGGGGACATAAGTGGGAAGCCTGGAACCCCAGACCCACACGGGATGCCTTTCCTCTTCCGTGGAAGCTGGAGAAGAGCAGGAAGCAGCTGTGGCCATCCAGGGGACAAATATTTGCCAAGGGAGGAGCACCCCAGATGGAGGCGAGGCGAGGACCTTGACCTGGCCACTCCACTCCACTTTCTTTCTTTTTTTTTTTTTTTTTTTTTTTTAAGATTTATTTATTTATTATATGTAAGTACACAGACACTCCAGAAGAGGGCGTCAGATTTCGTTACGGATGGTTGTGAACCACCATATGGTTGACTGGGATTTGAACTCAGGACCTTTGGAAGAGCAGTTGGTGCTCTTAACCACTGAGCCATCTCACCAGCCCCCTCCTTTTTCTTTAGGTCTAACTTCCTTGACAAAACTGACAGAAATGATTCTGCTCCAGTTACCAGGGAATGGATTGGGAAGCTGAGGCCAGAAAGGGTTAGCTCACTGAGGGATGTAACTCCCTCGGCCTGCATCCTGACTGAGGCTACTTGCCTCTCCCATGTGGCTCTGCTTCTTCTCATGCAACAACATGACTCACACAGAGAGAAACTGAGGCTCACAGACAGCCATTTCTGCCCCAGGACTATCCAACAGCTAAACTGGGCCCAGCCACCACCCTCACTCTACGTACAACTGCAGAGGGATTCTCAGTTCCCCCCAACCCCCTCCATTTCCCCAACACCCTCAGGACAGTCAGATGTAGGATGTCAACAAGTCCTTTGGGGAAATAGTCAGAGCTAAGTTCCAATCCCTCTCAGGTGCCTCCGTTTCCCCATCTGTGAAATAGGTAGGTTAAGTTTAACCAACTTAGTCAGGCATGGTGCTGCATGCCTGTCACCCCATTACAAGGAACGTGGAGGCAGGAGAATCAGTTGAAGGCCAGCCTCAGCTCTACAACTCTCTTTCAAAATGACAAGTGCTTCTGGTGTCCCAGCAGGGCCCCCTATCTCTTGGCTTTTGTGCCTCAGTCCTCATGGGGGGGGGGTCTCACCTCATTTTCACCATCACTGGAGCCAGAGAGCTGGGACAGGCGGCTAAGGTCCCATAGGGAGCGGCTGGGTCGGGTCGGGGGACCACTGGCTGTCCTGGTGCGCTGTACACTCCTCAAGATGTCACTGAGAGCTGGCCCCGTGGTGGTGGGGGTCTCCCGTCTGTCCTGCTCGAGGATGTGACAGGCAGCTAGGCGTTGAGCCAAAGGCCCATCAGACAGCCATGGGGCCACGGGAGCCACAGGACAGCGCAGGGCCACGCGGTGTGGGCTTCGGGGCAGCTGCGGACCCTCAGGAGGACTGAACAAGGGGCTTCGAGCTGGAGCTGCGGGGAGCGGCCTGGAGGCCGCGTACAGGACACGGAACTCCTGGCTGAAGGCATCTGCAATCTCTCCTGTGAGCAAGGTCACCAGGCTCCGGTGCAGGCGTGAGTCACTCCACGTGAAGCTAGGGATGGAAAGTGACAGTCAGGAGCTGTGCGGGGTGGCAGCCACCCTAGTCCCCAGGCCCCGTGAACTTAGGGCATGACCTCACAGGACTCAGATCCCCTGGTGAAAAGGACAACAAGCATCTACACAGCCAACCTGGAGACAACACGGTAATAGAAGCCTGTAACTCTAGCACTCAGGAGGCCCAGACAGGAGGATTAGGGAGTTCAAGCCCAGACTTGGCTACCTTGTTCCAGAAAAGCCTCGGCTACATGAGACTATCTCAAAACAAACAAACAGACAACAAAATCTAGGAAAATGTTGTACTGGCCACCTAAAGTTAGATGACTGTAAACATGGGCTCTGCTCTGTCCCACTGAGGGACATCTCAGAGTCGCAGTTTATCATGAGGGTGATCTTCTAATGCCTGCAAGACCATTTCCACAGGTTCACCAGAAAGGTTGCACCTCCTAAGCGTGTGCGAACTGTACACCAGGATCCAAGAAGCACATCTGTCATGCACACCAGCTGCAGGGGTGGTACTTGTCCTCTGTCACATGACCATGGCTTTAACACCTCCAGTGCAAATTTGAGCATACAGGGGTCTGCTCAAGCGCTGCCCTATGGCATCAGTGGGCCATCGGTAAAGCGAGGTTGCCGTGGGCGACAAGCCAACGAGTTGGCGTTATGGGATTATCCTTCAAGTATCCTTACCTTGCCGGGTGAAGGTTCTGGTCCCTTCAGCCTGTGGTGGACCAGGCTACCTCCCCTCCCCCACCCCCAGTCATCCAAGAACCCTGAGTATCTGTGAGGTCACTGAGTTCCAAGGCCCAAAGGCTTGTGGGCAGGGGTGCTGGCCCATCTCCAACCCAAGGACTGAAGAGCTCCTGAAAAGGACACGTTGTATCGAGGACCCGAGACACTCCAATTGCTGACCCCCAAGGCCAGGACAAGGGGCAGGAGGTGTTCCAGGAGGTCACACTCGGCCATCCAGGAGGTCAAGGAAGGCCCCGGCCTGGCTTGGGTGCTATCCACGCCGCCAGGCCACCATGGTCCTTGGCTGGCCACTGCTTCTGGCGTTGGTTCTTTGCCCAGGTGCGACAGGCATCAAGGACTGCGTCTTCTGCGAGCTGACTGACTCCGCTCGGTGCCCGGGCACACACATGCGCTGTGGGGATGACGAAGATTGCTTCATAGGCCACGGAGTAGCCCAGGGTGTGGGACCCATCATCAACAAAGGCTGCGTGCACTCCACCAGCTGTGGTCGCGAGGAGCCCATCAGCTACATGGGCCTCACCTACAGCCTCACCACCACCTGCTGTTCTGGTCACCTCTGCAATAGGGGCGCTGGCCTTTCCACAGGGGCTACCAGCCTGTCAGTGGGTCTGCAGCTGCTCCTGGGCCTGTTGCTGCTGCTTCAATACTGGCCGTGATCCACAAGAACTGCAGGGCCTAGGGCTGTGCCCTGGGCCTCCGCCTTCATCCCTTTCCCCCATTAAATGGCCAGAGGCGCAGTCTACCTCCTGTAGCCCTGGCTTCCTCCATTCCAGGACCCGTGGGAGGCGGGCTGGCAAAGTCCCTGGCTTGCCATCACGTGGCTCTCACTGCTCATCTGTTCCCCATTGGTCCTAGGATGCACATCTTTTCAAGTTTACACCTTAGAGTTTGTGACATGCGGTAAAAATCAATAATATCAGATGGGATTTCAGAGGACTTTTTTTTTTTGTGAGCAGGAATGATTTTTGAGGCAGGGTTCCCCGTATGCCAGAGTGGCCTCAAATTCTCTACACAGCTAAGGATGGCCTCCTCTGTGATCTTCTTTCTATTGTGTGTCACCACATCCAGCTCCGACACACTCAGATCAGGTGTTGGCTACACCGCTCCGTCCTCTGGCCATGCCAGGATGATAGTGTCACTCCAAAGCAGCATGTCTCAGGGATGGAGGCGGGGTCACAAAAGGTGAACAGGACTGTCAGTGTCGGTGCTGCATGGGGACATGTCAGAAATGCACGTTCCCACCACTGGCTGGGTGAACACAGGCAGCTGTGGCCACAAATCTGCTGAGTGTGGCCTTCCATACCCTTCCGGAATGGTGGTTCCTGGTCAGCACCTCTTCACCCTGGGCACTTGGCCATGGCTGGAGGATTCTGGGATTGTCATGATGTTGAGAATGGGTAAGGGATACACCACTGCTTATCTGCTGGGTGGAGGCAGGAATGAGGCTCGGTATGCAGAGTGGATGGGAGCCCACAACAGTCTGAACCCCGTCATCTCATGAAGAGCAGCACAGGAAAGGAGAGTAAGTTGCCTGAAGTCACACAGCGAGAAGCTGGCAGGGTTAGGATCTGAATCCAGCTATCTGGCACTCAGAGCCCAGCCTCAGTTTCCCAAGTTGGGATTCACAAGGCCACTCACCTGGCCAACAGCAGAGATAGCCCTAAGTGGCAGACCTCCTTCACTCCTGGATGAGTGTGTGGAACCATTGTAGAGATGAGTGCGGAGCCGAGAGACCCAGAAAGGATGCTCCCCCACCACAACCCCTCCCCCACCATCTGAGCATGTCGAGGGAGGGCTGAGCACAGGGTGTCATGAGGGGACACACCTGTAGGATCCCGAGATGACCCTGTCACCGTCCAGCAGCAGGAACTTCTCCCGCACATGGCCGCTCACCTGCCGTCGCCTGCGGCTCTGGAAGGTGTGGCCCTGCACGGTCCGGATATCCAGGTTCTGGGAAAGGGCATATTCTATGATGCCATCGATACTGTCCCAGCATTCCCAGGGCCACTGATACCAAGTCTTAGACCTGAGGATAACTAGTTCTGGATCAAGGATTCCTACAGGACACGCCCCCCTCCCCAACTCCCACCCCCAGTGGCATGGGTTTCAGATCTCAGGGATCCCCAATGACCTAGCGACCCATGGAAATGTCCCCCTCTGTGGAATAGGGACATTTAGATGGCTCTGGCCTGGCTCCTACCTCAGTGGTCCACAGGTTCACCCCTAACTGCTGGGCTAGCGCCAGGAAGGCGGGCAGATGCTGGTGGTCAAGCAGTAAGTAGACAGGAATCCATCGGCGTGTAGCAGCATCCACCATGTCTCTGAGCAGGTCGGGGTCGGTGAAGACATCCATAACTACAGCCACCAGCTAGTGGGGGAAGGGGTAGGCATAGGATGGGGAACTGTGGCCCTGGGGTAGGATGCTCTGGAGATACAGGCTTCAAGACCTGGCTTCTATGGGTTGCTCAGGGGTGGCAGGAACCCCCCCACACACACACACACACTCTTCCCTGCAGGGAGTGAGACCCAGGCTTCCCTTCTAGGAGACCCGTTTCCAGATGCTAAAAACTCTTTTTCTGTTTTTTCGAGACAGGGTTTCTCTGGCTGTCCTGGAACTCACTTTGTAGACCAGGCTGGCCTCAAACTCAGAAATCCGCCTGCCTCTGCCTCCCAAGTGCTGGGATTAAAGGCGTGCACCACCACGCCCGGCTAAAAACTCATCTTTAATCTCACAGATTGTTCTTTAGAATACCAAAGGTCCTCGGCTCCAGGTTAGGGCTGGGTGCTGTGACCAGGAAGCCAAGGCCACTAAGGTGTGTGTGTGCCTTGTAGGCAGACGGTTATGGTGGCATGACTCATCAACCAGGTCATTAAGAACAGTGAGCTTCAGCTGCATCGAGCCTGTTTCACCGTGACCTCCACTCTCGGAAGGCTGCACACATTAACCCGTGCAGACCACCTGGCACTGGAGTCACGGAAATCCCAAGATTGCTACCTAAGGAATAGGGCTTCGGTGGGACAGGGGCGGGGGGGGGGCACAGGGCAGGGAACTACCCCCAGGGCTTTCCTGGAGGAAGCTAGGTGTGTGTGATTTGGTGTGAAAGGGGCTGGCTGACAAATGGTCACCACTTAGCTCCATCAGTGGGTAAGAGGCCTCCAGATCTGAAGGGCAAAGGATAAATCTGGGGCTCCAGGTCCAGAGGAGCACGCTTATAGCATTGCAAATTCCAGGAGGGTTTGGGGAAAAGCCTAGGTACTGGTCACGGGGAATGGGAGGTAGGCGGGGACACCCACCTTTTGAGCAGCCTGGATTTCCTGGTGTACCAACTCTTTAATGGGTGGTTGGCCCTCGCCTGGTGGCTGGGTGTAGAGTTGCGCCCTGGTGATCCCCTTCCAGGCAGTGTCTTCAGGCCAGCCCAGCCGCAGCAGGGGTGTTGGCTCCTCAGATTGCCTCGGCCAGTAGGTCAGGCTGCCCGTGTCCCCATCGGTGATGGCTGTTCCCGTGCCTGCTGCACCCGGCTCCTGGCTTGGTACTAGCCAGTCTTCAGCAGCCGTAGCCAGGGCCTTAGCCTCATCTGCACTCAGAAAGGGGGGCAGCCTCTCCTGCTGCACGAAGGCCCAGAAAGTCTCCTCGCCACTGCTCAGCAGGGCTTCGAGGGCCAGCCGCTGGCCCTCAGAGTACAAGACGGCAGGGCTGGCCTTCGTCGTCAGGGTTGGCTCGCCAGCCCCCAACTCCTCTCCTTCCAGCGCGGCCAGCTGGGAAGCTGCCATTCAAACCACACAAGGCCTCCGGAGGCCAGGTCCTGGAGAGTCTAGATAGCTTTTGGAGATGGACCATCTGGGGTCCTGTGATACTATGCAGCCACCCAAAGCCCCCAGGGTAGGTCTGTAAACATCTGCACAGCTCCCTGAAGCTGCCCCTGACTCAGTCCCTACAGATTGAGTCCCTTACACCCTGGATCTGATCACATGTGCCTGCCGACGACCTGCCAGTCAGACATTGCTCCCATTTTGCCTCTGCCAAACCGCAGGACCCTCTGACTTGGAGGCACGGCAGCTTTAGGTGGCTCTTGGCTGCTCCAGGCCTGTCAGGATGACCTGTCTGCCCTGACAGGTCTGGCTACCAGCCTAAGCATTTTCTGTTAAATGATTGCTTGCCTGTCCTTGTCACCCTACTGCTTGTAACCAATGGCTCAACTGCCTGCCACTTTGGCTTATCTATGGTATCTGACCCACTCTTTCCTCCCTTTCATTGCCGCATGGGAGATTAATCTCAGCACTTGGCGGCAGGAGAGGCAGTTTCTGAGTGAGGAAACTTGCTTGCCCACCACCCTCCCTCCCACAGGCTAATATCTCCCAGTTCTGCCTGTCACAGGGAGAGAAGGAAACTATCCCGTCCCCCTCCCCCCAACTCTCCCCCAGACACTTGCCAGTCTCTTTCAGTAAGGATCTTCAAGGTATCGAAGTCTGAAGTCTACCTTGGCTGTGAGCCTCAAAGCCAGTCCGAGACGTTAGCAGCCATGAGTACTGATCGAGAACCTAGCCTGGGTCTCTTGCCAGCCTCAGTCTCCTGGCTGTGCCCTACTTCCTGGACAGGAACCATGTACCTGTGAAGCCTGAACTAGGTTCCAGCCAACTGGCACCAGGCGACCCAGAAGAGCTGGGATGAGATCCCCATCTACAGACCCCAGGCCCCGACGGGAGGAGGCTGAAGGCCAGCTCAGGAGCTTCCGACTTCCTCCTGAGCAGCTCTCCACCCAACAGGGAGCAACTGTCAGGACACAGCCCCTTGTGCAAACAGAGGGGGAGGGACTACTGGGCATCTTGCTCAGAGACTGGCAGAGGCAGGGCCTCACCTGTTCCCACGCCTTCCCCCACATCCCCCAACACCAAGGTCTTGGGAAAAACTAATCCTAGGAGGAAGCAGAACACAATACCCAGCAGGGGCGGGGCTCCAGCCACAGGCAGCGGGCTGCGCAGGTGTAGGGCAGCCCCTAGAGCAGGCACCACCCCCTTCCCCAGAGATGGGTCTGGGCTGACTTCCAATCAAATGCTGTCACCACTGGCGGCCCTCATCCCACCCTGCCCCATCCCAACTTCATGAATGAACACAGAAACATCCAAACATCAACATCCAAAGCTTTTTTTATTAACAGTAAGATCCAGGGTTAGTTTTTGTAGCCTCGGCTGGCCCTTCGGCCTCTGGCACGCTCAAACTTCCGGCCCTTGGAACGGACATAGGGTCTGTGGGGAAAGGAGGAAGGTTAGAGAAGCCCAGCTCATTGGCCACTAGGACCTGTTCCTGTCACGCTGGAAACCCTGAGAGCCTTCACAGTAACCACCCACCCCTCAGAAATGGCATAGGCCCTGGCTAGGCCAGAGTTGTGACCACCCCCCAACCCAGTGAACTCAACATCCTAGTGGCCACTAAGGCTAACAGCCACCAGAGGCCAAGGCTGATACTCACTTGGTATGGCTGTGCGGGGTTCCTGGGGCCTTGCCAAAATGTCGGTACACCTCTCGGCCCTTCCGAGGACCAGACAGGAGCACAGTGCCCCGGCCCTTGGGAGACTCCAGGGCCAGCTGGTCGAAGGTGAGGATCTTACCGCCAGCCTTGAGGATACGACTCCGGGCCCTGCTGCTCACCCGCAGTGCACACACCTGAAGGAACACACCAGAGGCTGTGGGGACTGTCACCCCCCATGTAGCGGACTCTGATAAACAACTGCCACTAAAGTCTCCCCAGTGGATGGCAAGCGCCCTCAATGCTTTCGGCACAAACGGAACCCAAAGCACCATTGTGCAGTGGTGAGGAGACACACCAAAGAGCAGCTCTGGCCACCACAGCTCCCACGGCAGGGTGTCACTGGCACAGAGCAAACCCCCTGACTGGCTGGAGACATGCTGGTCACTTACCTTCAGCTTGGGTACTTCCAGAATCCGCACATCATCTGTGACCGTCCCCACAACCACAGCAGTCTTGTTCTCCCGGCCAGCAAGTTTCATCTTTCGGATCTGATGGGGAAAGCCGGTTAAGTCTTTCTGTGCCACACTGTCATCCGCAGGCCAAAACAGCCAAGACCTCCATTGGCTGAGGCCAACCTCCCTCCAGTGACAGGGCCCTGAAGGCTTGCCAGGTACCACTGATTTGCAATCTTTCTCTCCAACCCCAGAAGTGACCCAGGTCAGAGAAATCCCCAGGTAGAAAAAGACCAAGGGTTCATCACTTGGGGAGGCAAAGTAGAGGCCAAAACAGAGGCCTGCATCCTCTGCTGGCCTCACCCTCCCAGAGCATGGGAAGCGTCCTCCCGACTACTAACCATCCGGGACAGGGACAGAGGTGGCCGGTTGGTGCGGCTCATGAACAGCCTCTTCAGCACAACCTGATTGAAGGTGGAGTTGGTCCGTCTGGCCAGAAACCTGTACAGCTGAAGGGAAGGGAAAAGACTGAGCGGGGAACCGCCTCCCCCCAAAGCCAGGCCCCTCCTCTCCCCACCCCACTCCCCTTGGGAGCTGTAAGATGGTGCAGCACCCCTGGGTTACCTTGACAAGCAGCCGCAGGTAGATGTCCTGGCTCTTGGGCTCCTTGCGCCGAACCTTTCGGTCCTTGTTGTGGCGAATGTCAACACCCTGTGGGAGGTGAACCACTATGGAGCCAATTCTCGGAACCAGGGCCCCATATCTTTGATGATATTTATACCTGTAACTTACCTTTCAAGCTACTTAGTCGACAATTCAAACCAAAGGGATTCAAACTAGAGTGAGGAGACATTCCCCACCCACTGACAGATTCACTTAACACACAAGCCAAGTTTTTTGTCCCGGCTTGAAACCATTCCTCCTAGAGTCCAGAAACTCACTGAAACACCGTCTCGGAGTAAAAACCGAGACGCACAAGACATGCGGCTCGCTCAGTGTCCCCTTAGAGCACTTGCTTAGCATGTGAAGGCCCTGGGTTCTGGGCCCAGAATGGATGGGAGTTCAGAACCCTGCAAAGATGTTAACCTCTATTTATGTTCTCAAAACTAGCTCCCAGCACTTGGGAGGCAGAGGCAGGCGGATTTCTGAGTTCGAGGCCAGCAAGGTCCACTGTCTCGAAAAACAAACTAGCTCCCAATCTGGAAAGCAGTCCAAGAGAAGCTAACAAACAGAACATTCTAGACTTGGGGATAAGTTTGTGACAAAGCCAGACTCTTGCACGACCTACTTCAAAACAACCCTAGGAAGGCCAAGTAGTCGGGTTCATTTCATCCCCACTCGTCTTCCGAGCTGTGAGCATCCTGCAGTCGTTACCGAGATGCCAACAGCGGCTTCACTGCACCTTCATGAACGTCTTCCCGACACACAAGGCACGGGCAGGATTACCGCAAACCCTTCCGACCACACACACTGGGAGCACTGTTCCGGGAAGCACAGGGGAGGACTGACGTCCGCTTGTCCCCAGACCCGGCAACGTGTAGTGGCTCCACTCATCGTAGCGCCCAACTTCCCCAGGGCAGGCTAAGAACCAGGGACCCTGGGAGCAGCGGTCCCGCCTGGAGCCCCAGCACTAGAAAGATCGGGGCGAGGGAGCTGCCGTGGGCTCGAGGCCGGACTGGGCTCATTGGGAGCCGCAATCAGCCGGGACCACAGAGCCGAACTTTGTAAGGAAGACGACGAGCGTCGGGAGGCGCCCGGGGCCGGCCAGCGGCTCCGCCGAGTCCCGCTCGAAGGCCCCAGCCCGTCCCCCAG
Organism: Mus pahari; assembly: GCF_900095145.1. Classification (NCBI taxonomy): domain Eukaryota; kingdom Metazoa; phylum Chordata; class Mammalia; order Rodentia; family Muridae; genus Mus; species Mus pahari. Next base: position 18,406,113 of record NC_034590.1, on the reverse strand, counting down.
TTCCCCTCGGCACCGCCTGCACCCCTCCGCCGCGCTACGACCGGGACTCGCTGAGGATGGCAGCGGATGGGCCACTCGCGGAGGCCGCTCAGCGAGCTTACCATGATGGCGCCTCCTGCTCGGCCAGGTCCGGAAAGGCGGAACCGCGCCGGGGTGGGCGGGGAAGGAGCGGCCGGCCAGACGCACTCGTGACGCAACGCGGGACACTCTAGCCGGAACGGGCGTCTCTGTGGTGCGCGGGTGACGTCACGTGAGCGCGACGCGGAGCTCTAGCACAGTTTGGGTTTCCTCGATGGTATGTGGGAGGACCGACCGAACCAGGGCGTCCAGAACCAAAGAGAAGTCAGCCCGAGGAAAAGGCCGGGACCCGGAGCCCCTTTGGCCTTTCCCCGTCCCTGCTCTCATACTCTCCAGGGGTAAAGGGACCTGAGAGCCAGAGACATGCTCGGAGCTAGCCGGACGACTCGCGCGGTGACTCTCTGGCCGCACGCCGACCGCTTCTCGGTGGCTCGCGGAGGACCCGGGGGGCCGTGTGTCGGCGGTGAGGCTTGTCCCGGCCTGGAGAGAGCTCATCTCACACTTCCTTAAATTCTCGGCTGCCTTTTCCTTGTGCTCAACTTACTAGACGGAACTGAAGTTCAGGAAGTCCTACTCGATCTCTCACCCGAGACCTTCTTGCTGCGATTCAACCCATAGTACCTTATTATTATTATTATTATTATTATTATTATTATTATTATTATTATTATTTAATATTTTCTGTTCAGCTTTTCCCCTGTTCAGCTTTTCCCCCCTGCCCTTAGAGGACCTCTTCCTGGCTCTCTCCTTTGTTTTCTTCCTTAGAGACAGCTTTTTTTTTTTTCCTCCTTTCCTAAACCAGACTGGTTGAACTGGCCCAACACTTTCGATGTACATATTGATGTGCAGAGAAGGCACGCAGAGTTCCCGGGCTGGGAAGGGGATAGATAACCAGCTCCAGAGAGACTGAAATAGAGACCATGACGGTGGCTGGAGGTGTGGAGGCCTGGGGGTGAGAAGGAAAAATGGTGAGGGGACCCCCCGGCAGAAGGAGAGACAAAGATACCAAACTGGGCACCTCGCCATTTAGTAAGCTAGTTCTAGTGCCAGCTCTGTCCCCCACCCACCACCCACCCCCGCCCCCTTAAGTCAAGGTTTCACAAAGTTGTCCCTGCTGGCTTTGACTCACTCTTCCTGCTTCAGCCTCCGAAGTAGCTGGGATCACAGTCTTTCAACACTTGGCCTGCCTCTGCCATTTAAAATTGTGATCTTGGGTAAGTCATTTTCTGTTTTGTTTTTCTCCTTGTTTGGAAAAAGAGAGTGATAAAAAAAAGACTCCCTGTTAGTGTGTCTTCCCTGATTGTATAGGTCTGTAAGTGTCTTTAGGCAACACTTTGGTGCGGAGTGTTAGGTAGGATATAGTCTCTGAACTTGGGTAATACAAGACAGGCCAGCTGGATGAGAGATGCTGGCTCTGAGATAACTGAGCCTGCAATGTGCTCTCCTCTTCAGAACCCCTACCTGGGCCTGCACAGGGAGTTAGCAAGACTCTTTACCCAAGCCGCCTCTACATACATGGCCTCCAGTTTGGGGCTCAGGCCCTGCTGTGACAGCAGAGGCCTGGGTACCCACTGGACACCTGAATCCAAGGGGCAGTGGAACCAGGTAAGGTTCTAACTACAGAATAGGTTCTCAACCTGTGGGTCTGGACCCTTTCACAGGGTCGTATACTAGCTATCCTGTATACCACATACTTACAGTTCGTAACAGTAGCAGAGTTACGGTTATAGCAATGAAATGTTTGGGGGTCACCACGACATAAACGAACTATATTAAAGGGTCCCAGCATCATGAAGGTTGAGAACCACTGGTCTGAAGTCTGTGGGTGTCATACCAGGGGCCATAACGTCTGCCAGGGCCCTTTTGCCGCTGACCCCAGACTTCCCCTGGGGGCAGGGTGAGCAGTCCTTTTCTCTCCCAGCCGGGCAGCTGAGGGCAACACAGGGCGAGGTCACTCAGTTTGGGTGAGTTAGCGTTTTCCCTTTCCTGTTCCCGTTTCTCTGCTGAGGTCTCAGCCCCTTTGGTCAGGGTTTTCTCAGCGCTCTGGCTGTATCCCGGGTTCTGCATCTCCCTGAGTTCCTCCTCTGACAGCATGGCATGTTATCTGGGGTGGACGCTGCTGTGGATGGGATGCAAGGGGTATTTGGCAATAAGCAGACTCCCTCCTCTTATTTTTTGTCTAAGAAGTTTTGTCCTTGCCTGATCAGAGTTAATGTGAGCACGCTTTGCCCAGCGTGTGGGAGGCACATTTAGACAGCAGTGTTTGCGCGCACACACCCCCACACCCCGATTGTGTCTCCTGCCGCCCTCTCCTTGCCTGTCTCTGTCCACCTCTGTTTTCCCTGGCCCTCAGTTCCTTCCCAGCTCTGGGTTTCCAATACTTTCCCTTACCTATGCTTCTTTCTGGGGCTGTCTTGTCACATGGTGGTTTCCTGGGATGTTAATCTCATTCTTCCTCCAGGAAGGCTATCAGTTTGTAAATCAATGAGCCTCCCGAGCCTGGGAATGGTCTCCACCTGTGTTGATCATTTTCTGGGGTTTGTTTGACACAAGGTGTCCCACGACTGGCTCTAAGCAGCAGAGGCAGCTCCTGCGCTTCCTGACGCTTCTGCCTCAGCCTCCCTGGTTTTTAAGATTACAGGACACCATCACACTCACCTCTTTCTATCTCTGCTTTGCTCTGATACCAACGTTGGAGAGTTGGTTGAAGGACTCCTCCACACCCCTTTTTATTGACTCTGTTGGGAAGGGCTTGTTTTGACCTCAGCAAAGATGGCGGGCTAAGCTTTGCATTCGACCACGTCCTTTCATCTGCTGCCAACGTGCCCTCACTTATAATGGGAGCTGCCTAGCTCGGTTGAAGCCCCGCCCGATTTCCGTCGACAGCCGCCCTGCCCCGGCGCGTAGTTATGAAGGCGGATGCCTCCGGCCCCCCTGCCCTCTCATTGGTGCGGCTCGGACTCGGGGCGGCCATTGGCTGGACGGACGCACACCCTTCCCCCACCCCTAGATGGGGGCGGTAGTGCAGACTCTGGAGGGGCTGCCGGACGACGCAGCGTGCACGCAGGTTACAGGGTTTGGGGTGACCCCAGAGGGGCGGACACTCGGGCCTGGTGCGGAGTGCTGGGTGAAATCTGGAAACGGCAAAAGAGACTCAGACCTGGTCCTGCGTTGCGGCCCTGGAGTGGCTGTACGGGCTAGGGAGACCGGGGACAAACGGTGGTGGGCCGGGAGCCTGTGGGTGGAGCCAAGATCTGGGGTCCTGGGAGACCGAGACCCGGCCTAGAATGGAGCATTCATAAGGCTCTGTGCTGGTGTCTGATTTGAGGGCCTCATACCGGTCCCTACAGGTTTTAAGGGTGGGGCAGATACATGGGCGTTAAAGGAGCGGCCCAGAGCAGCGGGCAGAGGTAGATCCGGAGGGACAATATTCATGGGGGCGTGTCCCAGGCTGCTGTGAGCCTGAGAAGGGTGACAAACTAGTCAGGCAACTGGGTTGAACTGCCCAAAGGTGAGCAGTTAGTTAGGAGGTTGGAACCTTCTGCCGAGCCGGACAGAGAAGGGGCTCAGTCCTGGCTCACCCTCGTCCTGGAGAGAACTCGGCCAGACACCCAGGTTAGTGTTTCCAGTCACACAGGCTGGGGGCCACTCGCTCGGGTCCCACAGGTGGCTCCCCCTCTGACCTGTGTGTCATGTTCGTTCCCTTTTGTAACAGGCAGGAAAGCAACAGGTTCTCTTCGCTGGAGCGAGAAACTTTTAAGTCCCTCCTCCCCCACCCCCTAGGGTTTATCTGCACAGTCCTGACTCACTCTGCACACTAGGCTGTCGTCCTCCAGCTCACAGAGATCCGCCTGCTTCTACCTCCTGAGTGCCTGGATTAAAGGCGTGAGCCACCGCTGCCCGGCTTCTTTGAGTATCTGTCAGCCTGTACCTCCGAAGCTGGTGCTTGTTCAGTGTCCCTCTGCTTTTCAGAGCTGTCCCTTTCTTCTTTGTGTCTGTGTGTCCGTGGTTCTCCTCTCTCCACCCAGCAGTGTCTGAGCCGATTTTCTCCTGCCTCTGTCATCCAGTGCCTTCCTCCCTTGAGCCTTTGTTTGCCCTCTGACAGGCGGCTCGCTTTCTTCTGATCCGCATGGATTTTGTTGTTGTTTTGAAACAAGATCTCCCCGGCTGGCCTCAAACCTGTGCTTTTGACTCTAGTTCTGCCTGTATGCACCACTATGCCTGACCTTCAGGGAGTATTTATTAACTAGTTGTTGCAACAGAGTCCTGAATAATTTCATGCCTGCATACAGGCATCTCCTCCCCACCCCCACCCACCAAGTCTCTGCTCTTCTGACTCTACAGTACCCTTTTCCCACACTCCATCTCCTTTTCACAGGTCTTTCCTGTCCCCCACCTACCATGGGGATCCTGGATTCTGACCACTGTCTTCCTCCCCACAGAGGCTGGTCCAGGAGCTGACCACAAGCCAAGAGCCTAGGAGTGCTTGGGACTGAACCAGGGTCATGGCCCCACCACCACTGCTGCCAGTGGCCGCCAGCACCCCAATCCTGCACGGCGAGTTTGGTTCCTACCCGGCCCATGGCCCACGGTTTGCCCTCACCCTCACAACACAAGCCCTACACATACAGCGACTGCGCCCAAAGCCAGAAGCCCGGCCCCGAGATGGTCTGGTCTCTCTGGACGAGGTCTCGGGCTGTGGCACGCTGCAGAGCCGTAGCCCCGAAGACACTGGAGCCTACTTCTGCATCTACACCTACCCACGAGGTCGGCGAGGGAGCCGGCGCAGAGCTACTCGAACCTTCCGGGCCGATGGGGCTGCCACTTATGAGGAGAATCGTGCAGAGGCCCAGCGCTGGGCCACTGCCCTCATGTGCCTCCTCCGAGGAGTGCCTCTGTCAGGGGACCAGGGTGAGATGCTGGGCCAGGGCCATATGGGTGTTGCCATGTGTTCCCGTGTGTCTGTACTTTGTGTCTTTTTCGGTCTATCTCAGAAGAATGAGACGCAGCAGAGAGAAGCCCAGTGAGGGCCTCTGTTGTTGGCACCATTGTCTGCCCCTCCCTTGACAACAGCTGAGTAAGACTGGCAGGCGTGTGCCAGCAGGAGGCTGAGAATGCCAGGTATAACCCAGGTGGCTCAGAGGTCCTGGAGCTCCACTCCACACAAAGAGGAGGCTTTCTAGCAGCGCCTCCTCACCCAGGGTGCCCGCCTACTTCCTGTGTGAGCCTCAAGGCTTAGGGGCTCACCGACAGGAACCTGATGCTGGTTAACAGGAATCATGTCTTTCCCCACCTGCCACATACTGGTTCAAAGGGCACATACTTGCTTTCACAACTAATGGTTTGTCTTAGCACCTGTGAGAAAAACCTGGCGCGACCTCACTGACCAGGTGACAGCAGGGAGGCAGAAACTCCCCGCAGGCCTTGGGAACCTGCCCTTTACTTGGGACCCATTTACAGATAGATACTGTTGCCAGGGAGGAGGCGGGGTCTCCAGCCTCTCCAAGATTCAGCCCTTCCTTTCTCTCTGCTTCAGAAATCACCCCTGAATTGCTGCCCCGGAAGCCCAGGCTGCTCATATTGGTCAATCCTTTTGGGGGGCGGGGCCTGGCCTGGCAGCGCTGCATGGACCACGTGGTGCCCATGATCTCCGAAGCTGGGCTGTCCTTCAACCTCATACAGACAGGTAGGGCCCTTGGCCGTAGGGGTGGGGGGGTCGCTCCTGGATTTTCTGGAGGGCGGGATAGGATGAGACCACCCAACTAACCTTTTGATTTGCCCCCTTAGAACGACAGAATCATGCCCGTGAGCTGGTGCAGGGCTTGAGCCTGAGTGAGTGGGAAGGCATTGTCACTGTGTCTGGAGACGGGCTGCTTTATGAGGTACAGCTGCAGACACCCTGTCCCTGCCCTGGGGGGAACTGGAGGGAGGCCAGGACCCAGGCATCCTATCCCAACTGCAGGTGCTGAATGGGCTCCTTGATCGGCCAGATTGGGAAGACGCCGTGCGGATGCCCATTGGTGTCCTCCCCTGTGGTTCGGGCAATGCACTAGCTGGGGCGGTGAACCATCATGGCGGGTACGTTGACTACTCCTGCTAAAGAGAGGGACGAGCCTTTGGGACTACAGGGCTCGGTATCTTCTCATCATCCTGCACCCACTACCCCTTACCCTGGCCCACAGAGCACCTTTAGTCGGGTGCTTACAGGGGCTCTGGGATGTGTCCCTGATGGCTGCTCCTCCACCCTCCTCTACCCTTCTCGTCTCACCCTCCACTGCTCCTCCCCGCTGTGACGCCTTTCTCTGATTTTGAAGGTTTGAGCAGGCTGTCGGGGTTGACCTGTTGCTCAACTGCTCGCTGCTTCTCTGCCGGGGTGGCAGCCATCCTCTGGACCTGCTCTCTGTGACGCTAGCCTCAGGATCCCGCTGTTATTCCTTTCTGTCGGTGGCCTGGGGATTCTTGTCAGATGTGGACATTCACAGTGAGCGCTTCAGGGCCCTTGGCAGCGCTCGATTCACACTGGGTGCAGTGCTAGGCCTGGCCTCGTTGCATACCTACCGTGGACGCCTCTCCTACCTCCCCGCTACCACAGAACCAGCCTTGCCAATCCCAGGCCACAGTCTGCCTCGAGCCAAGTCAGAACTAGCCTTGGCTCCGGCCCCAGCCCCAACCGCCACCCACTCGCCTCTACATCGATCTGTGTCTGACCTGCCCCTGCCCCTGCCCCTGCCCCAGCCCGCCTTGGTCTCCCCTGGTTCCCCTGAGCCCCTGCCTGACCTTTCCCTCAATGGTGGTGGTCCAGAGCTGACTGGAGACTGGGGAGGAGCTGGGGATGCACCTCTGTCCCCAGACCTACTGCTGCCTTCATCCCCCAACGCTCTCAAAACAGCTCAGCTTTCACCCATCGCTGAAGGGCCCCCAGAAATGCCAGCATCCTCGGGATTCCTGCCTCCCACCCACAATGCTCCAGAAGCCTCTACCTGGGGCCCGGTGGACCACCTGCTCCCTCCCCTTGGCTCTCCCCTGCCCCAAGACTGGGTGACAATAGAGGGGGAGTTTGTACTCATGTTGGCCATCTTGCCAAGCCACCTCTGCGCAGACCTGATGGCAGCCCCACATGCGCGCTTTGATGATGGTGTGGTGCACCTGTGTTGGGTGCGGAGCGGCATCTCACGGGCTGCACTTCTCCGCATTTTGCTGGCCATGGAGCATGGCAACCACTTCAGCCTAGGCTGCCCACATCTGGGCTATGCTGCAGCCCGTGCCTTCCGCCTTGAACCACTCACGCCTCGTGGCCTGCTCACTGTAGATGGGGAGTTAGTGGAGTACGGGCCAATACAGGCACAGGTGCACCCAGGTCTCGCCACGCTGCTCACTGGGCCTGCAGGTCAAAAGCCAAAAGCCTGAACGAGCCTAAAAGCATGTCGAGTTGGTGGAACCAGCGCCCCATAGGCTAAGATCTATCTTTTATAGGTAGAAGTAGGCCCGCTCTCAGATCTGCGAGGGTGGAGAGTGGTCCTGACCCTCAGTTCCCAGAGGACCTAGAGGCTTGAGGGTAGGGCCTGCCTTTCTTGATGTCCAATGATGGGGCCTGGAATGTATGAGCTAGCAAGGCTTCTTTAGCTTACTGTCCAGCCAGGGTTTCTTCTTGCCTACTCCGGTGCCTCTACTTGACTGGCCAATCAGCCCTTGAGGGGCAGGTTCCCCCGGGTGGTCCCAGATTTGCACTAATGTTCCTCCCCTGGCCAGTTAGGGGTGGGATGCTCTGTGTCTTGTGTGTCCCTCTCCCTAGTCTAAAAAGCAATTGAAAAGGTCTATGCAATAAAGGCGTGGCTTTCCTCTAGACCTTCACCCCTCCCACCCGACATCCCTTTCCGTTACTGTGGTCCTAGAAGGCATAGCAGCAGCATCCCGCTTGGATGCAGCCTTGAGTCAGAGCCAGTAGCTGCTTTGTCCGCCACAACAGCTGGCTCCCGGGTTCTCAAGATTTATTCAGGATTGTGTTGATGGAGGCGGTTGGATGGATGGGTTCCCGACATGCTAAGAGCACACACAGGACCCTCCCCACCCCCGCAAGGGAGGTGGGGGAAGGCTAGCTTTTTCTTAAAAATATAAATGTATTTGTCTGCATCATGACGTTCTTGGGGCACCTAGCTGGCCAGACCACTGGCCATGGGACAAAGAGGAAGGAGGGTGTCAGGTGTAAGTCTGAGCAAGGAACAGGACTCTTCCTGGCAGGGTGGAGGTGGCCTCACAGTGTCCCGTGCTGGGCCTGGTAGCGTGAAAGCACAGCCCGGTAGTGGGACAGCTCCTGCCGCACAGCCACCACCTCCTGCCGCAACAGGGCGTTTTCCTTCTCCAGGAAGGCAGCCCGCACAGATATCTGGTTCTCCTTGAGTCTTCTTGCATCTCTCGACCTCTTGGCTGCTTCATTGTTCTTGTACCTCCGGCTCCAGTACTTCTCATCCTGGGGGTGGAGGGGTGGAAGGGGCACTGAGATACAACAAAAGGAACTCTGTGTATCTGACTCTGTACAGCAGTGAGGCCTAGGGGCTATTGGTCTTAGCTGGGGCAGATACCCAACTTCTGTTGTCTACTGCTCTGGTTGCTAAGAACAGGTCTCTGGCAGAAAGGTAGAGAATAAATAGATTCCAGGTGCACATATGAAAAAAGCTGGTCTTCAAATTCTCCACTGTGCAGACAGAGCAAACTCCCCACTTGACAAGGACCCATGGAAAGCTGGTTGCTATGGATGTTGTTACCTAGCAACGAGGCCTTAAGGGTCTGAGGGCTTATCTCATTGAAGAGTACACTGCTCTAGACATCACCTTTCCAGATCCTGGTTTCTAAGGAAAGGTTGGATAGCTCCCCTAGTGATGGGGTTTGGTGTCCTGGTTGCCAAGGCAACCTCATCTCATCAGAAAGTAAGTATGAGGTGTAAGTAGCTGCAGTCTCCACCCTTGAACTGAGGTCAGGGAGCCGTTCCTCCCAGATCTGACTGATGGGAGAATCGGGAGCTGAGGCTTCCCTGAGGATTATACCACGGGTCCTTCACCCAGCTGGAAAAGCTGCTTCCCTAGCTCCCTCTTAATTAAAGGTTCCAGCTTGTTAGGACATATCCATTTCCTAGCAACAGCTGGGCTCTGTAGCAGGAGAAAACCACTCGTATGGAATAGGTTTCTCAGACGCAACTAGATGCTGGAATAGCTATGATACATGCAAGGCCACGACAAAGACATGAGAGACCCAGTAAGAGCAAAACCAGAACTCTAGAAAAAGGCATTTGCTGCTAAAATCCCGACAAATTAGAACATGGCCGGTAAAGGATGACTTCCAGGCCCCAGGATGGCCACGTCTGCACCCCGGCAGAGGCAGTTCTACAGATGTTTTCAGGTTGGAAGCCAAAGACCAGCTCCAATGAGGCCAGCCGCTGAGCAGCGGGCTAATGGGACAGCCAATGAGAGCCGTAATTGGCAGCAGAGCCTCTTGGAACCTGAGCCCTTGTCCACAGGGAGACTGGCTTATGGGTCCAAGTGACTGGAGGTCACAATGAATGACACCATCTTCGTGATTCTCAGGACAAAACTTGTCCCCAGAAGCCTCATGAGCTAGGCTATGCCTACAGACCATGAAGTTCTGAGACCTTGTCCCCGGAGAGAGACGCTTCCCACAGCTTTGAGCAAGGCCGAGGCCCACACCTGGGCATGCTCACCTTCTGCTCCTCGGGCACCTGGACTTTCCTTGCCTTCTTCATGATTGGTTGAGGCTTCAGTTCCTCCTCTGAGAAGCGGTGTCTCCGAGGGTCAAAAGTCTCATGGCCTGGAATGCTTGACAGGGCGAGATCAGCGGGATCAGGTTCAAAGGTCATTAGCACCTCCACGGTGTCTGGGTCCACAGGACTGGGTGTGTCCCTAGAGGTCAAGCCTAGAGAAATACGTATCGCTTGAGTGTGTGAGTAGTTCGGGGTCTGCGTTCTCAGAGCACCGCTCCCCCAAGCTTATCCACCACAGGGCAGGTTTTTCTGCTGTCTTAACACAAATCCTGTCAGGCATCAACCCTGTGACAAAGATGCTTAGCCACCGGAAGGCAATTCTATCATTGTAAGGCAGAAATGACTGGCCTTAAATATCCCACTAGTCTTCTAAAACCTCTAAACTTCAGTTTCAGTGTTATTTTTGTTCCCACTGCCGTGTCTGAGTCCTACTTACTGAATCCTTTCTCAGGGCTTAGACCTGTTAGACCCACTCCTAGGAGTGATGGAAGTTCCAGGAGCTTGGCTAAAAAAGGTTGAGTCCTGTGTCTTTAAGAAGAAATAAGCCGGGGCCAGCTGAGGACATCAGTTCAGGGCCCTGTCACGTGTGGCCTACAGCTTCCCCTTTCCCCTCCTCCCCAACCAAGCACCCGCACGTTCCCGGCCCCGCCTCCTCGCGCGTGAGAGCGCGTGCGCGCAGCCAGGAGGGAGGACTCACGTGGCGAGGGAATGTGCAGTACTGGTTTTTGCCTGGAGGTCGGATCAGGGACAGGTGTACCCAGGCGTCCCACATCGAGACTCCTTGTCTTGATAGGGGTCGCCTCCCTCCTTGTTCCTTTTGGTCTCAGCTCCAACATCTACAATGATTCTACCCACCCATCCCGCGCTATAGGGGAGGATCGTGGGAGAACCGGCCTGCCAAGCTCTTTGCCATGCAGACTCCCACAGTTCTGAGCTCCTAGGTCCCCAACACAGGAACATGGGAAAGCTCCTCTGTAGAAGTCAGAAGAGGAGTCCCGATATTCTCTTCTGCAAGACTCTGGGAGGAAGGATGCAACACCATCCACTTGGGGGCTGGGTGTGTGTGTGTGTGTGTGTGTGTGTGTGTGTGTGTGTAGGATCCGGGAACGTAGTACCCCGCTCTGGCCTGCTCACTCCCATTTTAGGTGTCCTTGAAGTCCAGTCCTATCTCGTTTCCCAAAATTCTGGACCCAGACTCTGGAGATAGTACTCTCCAGTTAACTAAGGTGTTCTGAGTTTCTAGTCTTGGCTCCAAGAAGATGAGGAAACTTTTGTCTTAGAGAAGAATATAGCCTCTCACTGAATAATCCTCTCGCATTTGGGGACCCAAGTCCCCTAAAGGATCGCAATATCTCATTGGGTAGACTTCCAAAAGTGTCGCGAGGCCCCGCCCTGCCCGACAGCCCCGCCCCTTCGCCGCACCTGCGCGGTGGCCTCCGGCGGCTCCCAGAGTGGCCCGCGCGGGGGCGTGCCCGGGCGAGGAGCGGGGGGAAGAGGAACTGCAAGAGCCGGGCCCGGGGGAGGGCGCGGGAGTGCGCGCTGGAGAGGGTGCCGGCGACAAGCCCCCGGGGGGCGGCGGGCTCGGCGGTAGCCCGTGCTCCAGCAAGAAGGCGTCCAGGTCCACGTATTCCACGTCCCCGAAAGGCAAAGTGCGTTCCCACAGCAGCGGCGCAAAAAGACTCGGGCCAGCCACAGACCCTGAGCGCCCCCGAGGGGACCCACCGCCACTAACGGCCCCACTCGGGGCATCGGCTGGGCCCGCCGTTTCCAGGCCGGGTCCCGGGACGGGGGCTGAGGGCAGAGTTGCCTTGCGCTCCTTTTCCTTCAGGAGACCTGTAGGCCAGGGAGAGACCGGATGGGGTGGAAGGACACAGGAGGGACCCCAAGTTAGAGATATGGCGGAGATACAGACAGGTGAGGAGACGGGAGCCGTAGGGCAAAGACCCCGGGAGGTGGGTACAGGCAGAGAGAGAACCCAGAAGAAGAGAGGGATAAAAACGGGGCTTGGGGAGACCCAGAGAGAGAGAGAAGAGAACAAGGGCCCAGCAATAGAGGGTCAGGGGACCCAGAGAGGGGAAAAGAGTGAAAAGTATACAGAAGGATAGGGTTAGAGACCCGGGAAGCGATTAAGAGACACAAGAAAGCAGAGAACGAGGGTGGAAGTTTAGAAAGAAGGGTTTAGTGACAGGGTGGGTGAAAGGTTGGGCAGGTGAGAAAGAAAAAGTGACAGCTCAGTAATTCTCCCACCCCCAGCACCCTCATCCCATCCCCCACAGTCTGTTGGGGCTGGAAGGGGCTCCACTGCTCGGGCACATTCCTCATCCCTAGCTTCCATGTGACCCTGCGAGGCCCCGCCCAAGCCCGTGTCTGCACCGTGTGAGCATCCGACACACCCCCTCCCTTCCCCTAGGACTCCAGGGGTCCAGACTCCGAGGCCAAAGGGAAGAAAGAGGGGTCTGGCACCTAAACTCTGTCCTCAAGGAGGACCAACTCCAGGGACTTGACCCTTAGGCCCTCCAGGCGTCAGGTTTGGTCCTGGAGGCTGATGGACTGGAAGACCTAAGTGACCTAGTGAAGACTAGCAAAGATGGGACACCTAGCTGATAGGTGCCGTGGACCACCACCCCAACAGTTGAGTCCCTAACACAGTGGGACTAGAACTCACAGCTGGCCGGTTCTTTGGGCTTGCTGTTTCCCTGCAGAAGGCTCCTCAGCCCAAGCAGCGCTCCCCCGCCAGGGGGGGCCCCAGCCGGGCCACCCAGCAGCAGGGGGCCCGGGGTCCTGTCGCTCAGAGGCCGCGCCATTGCCGGGGTCCTGCTCCCAGGTTCATGAGCTCATGGAGAGTCGAAGAGATGAGATGAGATGTCAGTCACCCGCACACTCCTGTGGTTCGGGCGAATGTGTCCCGGAGTCGGGCGAGCGCGGCGTGCAAGCCTCCAGTAGCAGGACGCTTCAAATCCTAAGAGCGCTGCGGGGGGTTCAGCCAGTCAGTTCTGCAGAAAGGTGCAACTCAAAGACTGTCCCGGGAGGCTCCTATAGTCTGGGCGAGTGGGTGACCAAATCAAGCAGCTGTCTCTTTGCAACTGTGGGTCCCCAAGGGACACAGGCGCGCGCTCCTTCTGTACCAGGTGGGCGAGACTCTGGCTCTAGCCAATTTTGCACTTCTCGCAAAGAAAGGAGCTTTGCAATCTGCACCCAGAGGTGTGCACCCAGGGCGGAGGAGGGGGGGCAGGAGGAGGCGACAGCCTTGAGGCGTGGCCAAAGCAAACTTCTTTCGCGGAAAAAAAAAAAAAAAAAAAAACCTAAACCAAAACACCGGCCGCCGGAGCGCGCGCCCCTCCTCCGGGCCCCCTCCCTCCACTTGGGCCATGCACCCCAGCCGCGTGCCTTCCTCCGGCTGCTGGCAAGAACCAATCACGTCTCGAGCCCTTGAGACGCTCAGCCAATGAGATGAAGGGATCTGCCAAGGCCCCGGAGGCGCGTGAGGGGCTGAACTTGTGGAGTTGCCTCGCCTTTTGGAAGAAGGCGGGACACTGACCTATATTTGGCCAATGGGAGGAGGCGCTGGAGGCGGGACCGTGACCCACTTCGGGCCAATGAGGCAGGAAGAAGGGGGAAGCACATGGCTTTGCGCGTGCTACCGGATGCGGGTGTGGGGCAGGAGGGGTGCCTCTTAAAGGAGCCGAGTGTTTATAGACTCATTGTTTGAGGAAAAAAAGCAGAACATCAATTGGAGCAGATTAAGGCAGAAGGAAGTGGGCTTCGGGAAGGATTATTTATTAATATCTAGATGTCCCTCAATCGCGACTCATAAACCACCGAGAAGCCGGAAACATTCAGTCCTTTTAATAGCTTTGTTTTGGCGTGAATCCCCTCCCCTGGTGAGGAAACTCAGAACAGGCGGGCGTAATCCTCGTTGGGGAGTCTCAGCGACCGTGAGGACCACCATCCACTGCAAAGGGAAGCACCGGCTTGAGGGGTGTGGGAGCTGAGTACATAGGACTCTACTACAGTCCGGCTGCTAAGGGGGAGTGGAATATACCAAGTTGGGGAAAATGGTCAGCTCCTGGACCAGACCATGTAGGGAGGGAAGAAGGCCACACGGGACGTGCGGACGAGTCTGGTTTGCATAAAGGTACATGGAGAGGATTTGGTCATCTGGACTGTACCATGTTGAGAAACCAGACGAGAAACCAACCGATTTCCCGGGGCAGAGCCACAGTGGCAGTAAGAAAGACAGAGGGATCGTACCACATTGATTCTCAGAAAGGGAAGAGCTGTCAAGACTATAGCTCTAAGTAGGGTCATACCATTTGTAAACAGGTGACTTGGACCGTACCATCTTGGCAATTGACTGTAGGCAGAGGGCATGGACCAGTATGTAATTGTACCACAAGGAAAACAGGGTGTCCGGCCTTACACTAAGCTGCAATGAGGGGTGGGCTGCAGCACACTGTTCCATATGGAGAGGTGAGAAAGGACGAGGGATGTGTCACACTGAGACAACCACTGGGAATAAGTGCAGACTATCAAGACGTGGAGAAGGAGGGGACACACTAAGCATACCATGCAGGCGGTAGTTGGGGCCTCGGCAGCGCCTCTCGGGATGCCGGGGGTCCCTGTTGCCCCTCAAGGCTCTGTGGGCCAGGGGCTGCAAGGGCCGGCCATTACCACTGAGGCTCTGGAAGATCTGGGAGGGGGGATTCTGGCTCAGGAGTCTCAGGGAGTGCATCTGCCTCAAGAGAAACCACGGGTGAGTGGACCGGGGTGGTGCTCAGGACAGGGGTAGCATGCACACGCGGGGGGGGGGGTCAGTCACCTGGAGGGAGGTGATATTGAGAGCCCTGTCGATGAGGATCCAGGTGACAGTCTCAGAGCACGGAGGGGTGCTGAGAGATCCCTGATAGGTGATGAAGCCGAAGGATTCCGGGAACAGGAGCTCCAGGCTCAGGTCTTGCAGAAAGTAGGCATCATCTGTGCATACATCAAGTCAGCGTGAAAGGGGGTCCCAGCTAACACACAGGGACTCAGTTATGGCTGCCGTACGGAGACTGAATGTGAGGCTTCAGACCCGCTAGGCAGGTACCACCACAGCACCAGACCCCAGCCCCTCACCGGGAGATTCTGACCAGGCGTTCATCACCAAGCTTCATCTCCAGTCACTCTTCCCTTTCTGTCGTCACACTGGATCTCGCTAAGTCACCTGGGCTGGCCTTGAACTCACTCTGTAGCCCACCCTCCTTCCTCAGCCTCCCCAGGAGCTGGGACGCCACCCCTAACTTGGGGGGACTTACTTTTGTAGGAGATTCGGGTGATAGTGTCCCGGTTGAGGAGGCGACTGAGGAATGGGTTGGAACTGCCAGCCACCTACACAGGAGGCACGAGGCGAGGGAGACAGCAGCCCAGGGCCTGCTCCACAAAAACCCACTACCCCAGGCCAGCCTCCCAGCCTCCCTGTCCCTCACACCATGGAAGCCAGTGCCCTCCTTGCCTCCCTCACATTGACAAAGAGGCTGAGAATGGCCAGGCCGTTGGGGCCCCTCGAGGCAGCGCTGAGATTCCCATAGAGTTCTTGGTTGAAGTGGATTAGCTGCACCTGGGGAGGAAGAGGAGGCACAGAGAAGGTTTCTTAGCAGAAGGTTCAGAGAGGATGGATGGTGTCCAGAACTGTACCAGAGATTAGTACTTAGGGTGGGGAGAGGCGGCCCTGAGTGGGGTGAAGCCTAAGCTAAGAAACCAGGGTGATCTAGTGTGGAGGGTCAGGGGAGGGGGGTTACCACCTCAGCGGAGAAGCCTTGGTTGTTGATCTGATGTTCAGAGCCGGCACCATCTCGAGCTCCAAATAGCAGCCGCAGTTCACTGAGTCGGTGGCTATAAAGAAGGGGTCCCCCAGACACGTTGACCACAGGTCGGGATGCAGGTAGGAATGAGACATGGCGGCCAGTGTTGTACAAGGTTCCCCGGAGCTGCAGGAGAGGTATAAACTATTGGGGGACACAGGGAGAGGAACCGCTCCCATTCTCCACTCTTACTCCCCGAGTCCAAGGATTATCTAATATAGCTTGGGCATCAGCCACTCCCCAGGCTCAGACCATATCTTTTGTGGTGCTCAACACTGGTGTCTTAATTCAGTTAACAAGTACTGAACCGCTGGACAGTGATAGTGCACACCTTTAATCTTGGCACTTAGGAGGCAAAGGCAGGAGGATTTCTGAGTTTGAGGCCAGCCTGGTCTACAGAGTGAGTTCCAGGACAATACGCCTAGCCCTGATTTGAGGCCTCATAGACAGTTATGGGGATTCACCATAGGTTTTTTTTTTTTTTTTTTGGCTTTTTGGGACAGGGTGGCTTTGAATGGTCCCCCCCTGCCTCTGTCTCTTGGGTAGCTGGGATACCGTGAACTCCACAAGAGGGTGGGGGCTTTGGTTGGCTGGATTGCAGGACACAGAGTTGAAGGCAGAGCAGGAGGACTGGATGGGGGACGACAATGGTAGACGGGACCGGCGAGCCTAGTGAGAAGGCCGGCCTGAGGCACTGGGGTATAGCCGAGAAAATGATGCTGCGGCTTTTGGCTCACGATACCAGTGCTTCTACAGAAATGGTACTGCAGAGAGCATCCTTAGTACAGACACTGAGACCAGTCACTTGGCCCGGATGGCTGTGTGACCCCAGGTGAGTAACATAAACTCTCTGGGCCATAAAAGAAGGCTAATAAGACAGTAGGTTATTGTGAAGATGAGTGGGTTTGTTTAGCCTTTCCAATGCTTGGCATGAGTTGTCTTCTGTTTTCACTGCTTGGGTAGACAAGGGAAGTTGAGGAAAGCAGTGGGAATGGGCAGGCCGGTGATCTTCAGAGAGTAACTCTTCATTCCCCATGGGTCACCATCCACCTCAGCCCAGGTCCCCTCTGCTTAGACCCGCCCCATTGCAGAGCTTACCTTCTCTCCCCCGGTGCTGAGTCTGAGCGGGGGCAGAAAAGGGTCATAAAGAACCCGCTTCAGCTCCACATCCACAGGGCTCTGCCGTTTCCCCACGGCGCACAGGCTCCAGGCAGCGTTCACCAGGCCCCAGAAGGGAGGCCCTGTGGGAACAGAAATAGGCTGGGTTCCAGGCAGGGCCTGCTGTGTGGATTGGGGCAGGGATAACCCCAGATAAAGGAAGAAAAGAGGGAGGAAATTTGGAGCTTTGGGTCTAAGAGAGAACGGACATGAGAGCCAGAATCCTGATTCCTCGAAGAATTTTTGGAATCCTTTCCTAGGAGCTCATAACAGCTCCAAGCCTTGTTCCCATCTTTAAAAGGGCTATGTGAAAACAGAACTACAACTCCCAGTAGGCTTCAGGGGTGAGACCAACTCATCAATCTCCGGCCTGCTCCGTAGCCCCATGGGAGTTGTAGTTCTTCTAGTCTCCCAGGTCCCACAGCTGGATAAGAATATTAGGGGAGAAGAGTTATAAAAGAGGACTTCGAAGCCCCGGGCGAGGGGGCGGGACAGGGACCTGAGCTACCGAGTCTGTGCCTTCCAGCAGGAATAGGACCTGTCTATGGCTGCAAACACACACATTTCTCCACCCCCACACTTTCCTTGCACTCACTCCCACTCACTACTTGAAATGCGCATGTATAATGTCCCATGGTGAGCCGCTGAGGTTCAGAGGCTGGGCCCCACTCCTGAGGGAAGAAGGCAGGGGCTGGGAGCTTTGGTCCTGTGGAAGATGAGAAGATCGAGGACCCAGACTCCCGAACCTAGGGAAAACGGCGCCTAGGGATATGGGGTCGGGCTCTAGGTCTCCACCCTGTTTGCACCTGGCACGAAGTTTCCCTGGAGATTCTCCTTGTAGCTCCACCAGTCCTCGGGATCAGGTGCAGGTCCGATGTGAGCTGGGAAGAGAGCAGCTGCATCCCTCTCCTAGGCACCCCACCCCGCCCCTCCCTCAGAGGATGCTGCCAGGACCCCCCAGGTCTTACCTGCCGCTCCCAGTGCGGCCCAGAGTACCAGCGCTTGAGGGGCGCTCAGGCGAGCGGCACCCCCCATCCAAGAGGCCTCGGAGCGACCCTTTCCCAGCGCCCGACCCCCTAGCTCTACCCTCCCCTCCTCCTGGGACTTCCAGCCTGGCTGTCCCCAGAACGGGAGCCCCAGCTCCCGGGATGCAGGGGCTGGGACCGTGTACCCCAGAGCCCGTTTGACGCTCACTCCTCCGCCCGCCTGGGCCCGCGCCCTGCACTCTCTCTACCTCCCGAAGCTGCGATCGCCCTCGCCGGCCCCGGGTCCCTCTCGGTGCCAATGCACACCCCCTCTTCGCTCTCAACCAGCGAACCCGGCCGCGCACTCGTCGCGTGCGCTCCTCTCCCTCCGCCTCCTCCCTCACCCTGCCTTCTCTTCTTCCCTCCGTCCTCTTCCTCCTCCCTATTCGACTCTGCCTTTCCTTCTTCCTTCTATCTCACCTCCTCCCTCGCCCTGCGCTGCCTCTCCCTCTTTCCATCTCCACCTCCTCTCGTCTTCCCCACCCCCTCTTCCATCACCTCTGGTCCTGCTTCCCTCTTCCCCACCCACTTGCTCCCACTGGTTTGATGTTTGGTTGGGGGGTCTCCGCAGTAGAAAGAGCCGCACCTCTGGGCCCAGCCCTGGAAAGGGAGGTGCAGTGCAGCCGACAGAGTCCAAGGCCCCCAGCTCCAGGTGCCAAGGCTAGAAAGGACCGGGCGCTAGGGGCCTGGCGTGCAGAAAACCTGCTGGCCAGGACGGGGAGGCAGAGGCTTGGGGGACTGGAGGGTGAGAAGGCTGGAGGTGAGGTGATGCTAGGAAGGAGGGGCAGGGTTCCCTGAAAGGGGGGTAGTGGGAGCAAGATGTCAAGTATCAGGGAAAGACAGAAATAGACACAGGGAAACAAATAAAGAGACACCTTACAGAGTCACAGAGACACAGAGAGAGTGCTTAGAGACAAGCGAGCAAGATGCTATGCAGAAAGGAAGAGAGACAGGGACTAAAATGCATGATGTCGGGTCACAGGAAAAGAGACAAAGACATAACTACACAGAGGGTGCATGGTGGTTCTCACGTTCCATCCCTGCATGCAGGGGGCTGGTTTGAAGCCATTCTGCTACACAGTAAGACCTTGTCTGAACAAAACAACTAACAGCTCACAGACAAAAAAGAATGAATAAGTCACAGAAGGGCAGAGAGGGGGAGAGAGGCAACAACCAAGAAGCACATTAGAGATAGACACAAGGAGACCCACCCATGGGGTTAGAGGAGCCAGGTGGGCCAGCGAGAAGGACGAAGACAGAGTGGAACGAATGCAGATACAGAGACACGTCGGGAGACACCAAGGGACACAATAGAGAGAGAAAGACCATGTAGGCAGGAAATGGAGGACGGACAGAGATCCAAAGATACACAGACACCAAGTATAAAAGAACACAGAGAGAGACCTGGAGTCTCACACCAGGGAGACCCCATATACAGAGTCACTCGCACACAGAGCAAAACAGAAGGACAGAAACCCAGGCAGAGGAGAGGGCCCAGTCGCAGACCAAATGACTTGAGGAGAGCACCAAGGACAGAGGGAGGCAGGCAGGCAGATGTGGTGAGTTGGAGAAACTAATGTTGGAGATCACCATGTCTCCAAAAGAAAGACAGCACAGGGCTGGTGAGATGGCTCAGCGGGTAAGAGCACCCGACTGCTCTTCCAAAGGTCCTGAGTTCAAATCCCAGCAACCACATGGTGGCTCACAACCACCTGTAACAAGATCTAACATCCCCTTCTGGAGTGTCTGAAGACAGCTACAGTGTACTCACATAAATAAATAAATAAACAAACAAATAAATAAATAAATCTTAAAAAAAAAAAAAGAAAGACAGCACAGGAAAAGGGAAGACAGAGCCAGGACGCAGGGGAGAGAGAGGAGGCACAGCCATGAGGGCACTGGCAGAGAGAGCTGGCTGTGTGGGCTTCTCAGCCTCGAAGCTGCTCAGAGTGTGGGGTCAGCATCAGTCCTGTTCCACAGTTAGAGTTAGGGGTCAGAAGGAGCGGCTCCTTCTGTAGTGGACTGACTAGTGTCCACTCTGCTCTTAAAACAAGACATCCCCTGGAACCCAGGAGTGGGCTTTATTTGACAATGAGGTCTTAGCTTGTGTGGTTAAGGTGTTATTTGGTTTCCTCCATCACTGAGGATGAACCCAAGGCTTTATATATGCTAGGCAAACAATCCATAGCTGAGCCATGCCCCCACCCCCACCCCTCACTGTGGGATTCTAGGCATGTGCTCCACTGCCAAGCCAGGTCCCCAGGCCCTGTTTTGGGTTTTTTTTTTTTCCTCCAAGACAGGGTTCCTCCGTGTAGCCTCGGCTGTCCTGGAACTCACTCTGTAGAGCAGGCTGGCCTCGAACTCAGAAATCTGCCTGCCTCTGCCTCCCAAGCGCTGGGATTAAAGGTGTGTGCCACCACTGCCCAGCACAATCTCTGAGTTTAAAGCTAGCCTGGTCTACAGAGTGAGTTCTGGGACAGCTAGGGCTACACAGAGAAACCCTGTCTCGAAAAAAAAAACAAAACCAAAATCAAAACAAACAAACAAACAAACAAAACCAAAACTCAGAGATTGCTTGCCTGTCTCTGGGGTACTGAGATTAAAGGGTGGGCCACTCCACATTCTAGAATTTAAGATTGAGAATCAGGGTGTTGATAGGCTCACACTATGGTGTTAGGAAGGGTCATCCTGCCTCTTCCAGAACTTGGGGACACCCGTGACCCCTGGCTTGTGGCCATCTAATTCCAGTATCTGCCTCTGTCTTCACAGGCTTCTGTCTTTTTTTTTTTAAGATTTATTTGTTTGTTTTCTGTGAATACACTGCAGCTGTCTTCAGTCACACCAGAGGAGGGCATCAGATCCCATTATGGGTGGTTGTGAGCCACCATGTGATTGCTGGGAATTGAACTCAGGACCTCTGGGAGAGCAGTCAGTGCTCTTAGCCACTGAGCCATCTCTCCAGCCCAAGTGTCTGTTTTCTTAAGCCATATAGCACAGTGAAAAATAGTGTTTTGAGACAAGGTTTCCCTGTATAGTGCAGGCTAGCCTCCAGTTCCAACTGCGGCCTTTTCTGCCCCAGCCTTCCAAGTACTGAGGTTACAGGCGTAAAACAGAGCTTGCTTGAATCTCTCGGCTACACCAGGCCTTTAACCTCTGGACTTTTGTTGTTGTTTTTGAGATAGGATATCTGGTAGCTGAGGCTAGCCTCTAACTCACTATGTAGTTAAAAATAATGAACTTCTGGTCCTCCTGTTTTGTAACTCTTCAATGCTGGGTTGATAGGCATTTGCCACTATACCTGGTTTACAGTGGGTTTGCGGGGGGGGGGGGGACCAAACCCAGAGCCACAAGCACTCTCTGAGTTGAGCTGCAGCCCAGCCTGTCTCTGGATCTTTCCAAAAACCTTTTACTCCATCTGGAGTTCCCTTTCTCTCTTTTCTTGTGGGCAAATTCCTACTAGAACAAATGCAGACTTCAGGAGATGCTCCCCCCACCCCAGGTCATTTGTCTAGCTGGCGAGGTGAACAGAATCTGACTTCTCTGAGGTCTGGTGGCCACCTGTGCCACCCCCCCCCC
>NC_034590.1:18378919-18384644 GCF_900095145.1 Mus pahari | reverse complement strand
GGAAGGGAAGGGAAGGGAAGGGAAGGGAAGGGAAGGGCCTGGTTGGCAAGTGGTACAGATGTGGATTTCACACCAATTTGCTTCGGCTGCTAGAAACAAAGTTTGAGTCACAAGGAACACATAAGGCTCTCCCTGCTCTGGGCTTTCATCTTCTACACGCAGGCTCTTGGGTGGGAGGCAGCAAGGCCAGAGCTCCAGGAGCTTGGGTGGTTCCCACAACCCCTGTGAACTTCCTTAACCCCCTCTCCCTGCCCTCAACACCCACTACCTCTGTATCCTAGCAAGACCTTCCCCGTCAGAGTGCTCACAGAGGAAGGGAGGCCTCTGGGTAGTCAAACAGTAACAGGAAACTCATAGGGTGCTTGCTCTGGGCCAGGCCTGTTCCAAAGCCTTAATAGGTTTCAGTTTCAAACTGCACTTGTTAAATAATCCCTGGACTTCTGATCCGCCACCTCCTAAGTGCTGAGAACTGGGCCACCATGGCTCTACCTAGACTATATTTCAAGACTAGGTGATAGTCGAAGCCCCCCCCTCCCCATCAGAATAATAAAGTATCTAAATGCCAGACTTTCTGGATCTGAGACTACTGGACACCTTTGTCAAATTTCTTGCCCTTTCCAGCCATACCTAGTCTATTGTCTTGGCTAAACATCAAGCAACACAAATCTAAATAGAATCCAGTGACTCCACGGGAGTCTTTTCACTTCCGAGTACACTGGCCACTCTCTCCCAGGTAATTTATTTAGAGCTTAAGCTTGGCATATCAAGGCTTTTCCCGGTTGCCTTGGAAAGACCCTCCCGACACGGATTCGGGGGTGGTGATCTGTAGACACGATTCCACAAGACATGAGCCTTTATTGTGACAAATAACCTATAAGGCTCACAGATCCAAGCAGTCACTTCCAGTCCCAACGTAGGCAGTGTCACGTGTGGAGTGGCGGCACGGGCGGGCGCTGCAGCTTCTGATTGGCTCTGGGGACTCACACCTTACATTAGTCGCTCACTTTAGTTCCTGGGCCCAGGGCTCCCTGTGGGTGGCAGCAGGCCTCGGCAGGCGCCACCGCGCTCCTTCTGTTGCAGCCGCCGCAGCGGCCGGGCCCACCGTGGCCTCCAGGGCAGCGCGAGGCCGTGGCGGTTCAGGATGAGGCGCGCAGGGTCGTCGTTGTCGTCGTCGTGGGTCTCCGCAGCACGGCCCAGCAGGAGGTAGTCAGCGCCAGGGCGCAGGCGCAGGCAGCCGCAGGTCAGGTCAGCACGGGGCACCCAGGCCTCCTGGCCGCCGCGGCGCACGGGCCACGCACGCTGTTTGAACACAGCGAGCACGTGCACGGCCAGCCGCCACCACTCGGGGCCCACCGCCTCAGACGGCGGCGGCGACGACGACGACGATGATGACGTCGAGGACGACGAGGACGCTGCTGAAACCTGTGCGGACTCTGCCACCTGGGCGTGCAGAACTGAGGGAAGACGACGACGCCATATCAGGCAAGTGGGAGGCTGGCCCTGAGGAGGGCAGGCCTGATGGAGATGACACCCGTCGTCGTGTGGCGGTGGGAAGGGGCAGGCAAGAGCCTAGGTTGGTGGTTCTAAGCTTGTGGGTCGCGCGACCCCCCTGCGGGCCTACTGATCTTTTTCACAGTGGTCTCCCTGGACCATGGGAAAACAGATATTTACGTTGCGATTCATAACAGTAACATTACAGTTGATGAAGTAGCAAGGAGAATAATTTTATGGTTGAGGGGTCACCACCACAGGAGGAACCACATTTGGAAGGTTGAGAACCACTGGTCTAAAGGGAGGCCAGGATCAAAGGTGGGAAGAAGATGTGTTGTGGTCTAGGATGGTGGGCGCCAGTGGTATGTGAAGTGGGGGAGGGGAGAAATTCAAGATCATGGTTGTAAGGGCTATGTGAGTTGCAGGACATGGGGGGGTGGAGAGTGGGAAATGGGGGGAGGGGTGCCCAAAAATGGGATCAGGAAGAGTATGTGAAGCAGGGTTTTCAGGGTTATGGTAAATGAAGAAGGGTGAGGGGGGCAGAGGTCCAGAGGGATGCTCAGCAGAGGTCAGTCAGGGAGAACATCCTAAAGGCTTCAGATAATGCTGGCTGGCACTCCTGGAGTCGTGTTCCTATTAACGGTAGCCTCAAGATTCCAGGGTTTCACTCAAATCTCACTAAAATGTTGGCGCTGGCCTAGAACTCACTCTGTAGCCTAAGCAGACCCAGAAGTCACTGACACCCCCCTGCCTCAGCCCCCTGAGAACTGAAGGCTTTGAGTCTGCACCAGCACGCTAAGCTGAGCCCAGAGCATTAGTGTTACACAGTGAGATGGTTCCCAGGAGTGGGGGCCTCAGGAGAGGGGGGCCTTGTCAGAAGGGCTCCAGGGTAAACCGCTCCAAAGAATGAACTGAGTGCGAAGGCCTGAGACTCGGATGTCGCGCTACTGTGAATCAGTGCTGTGGTGGGGAGGGTCAGGAAGACCTCGGGGTTAGGCGCTGGCTAGCAAGGCAGATCTGTGGGTGGGAGAAGCCCCACCTCAAAGACGGGTGACACTGAAGTCAGTTGATCCTGAGGGCGAAGCAGCCCATGCCCCAGGATAGAAAGCGGTGACTAGGAGTGGTTTGTACGGTTCTGGCTAGACCTGAGCATCTGAGAGCTGAGTTCGTGGGCCTCAGGATTGGGCGCTGCTGTGCACGGATGGGGAGGGGGGGGGCGAAGGCTCAGATCTGAGACTGGAAGGAACACGGGATATGGCAGGGCCTTCTCCTCATTGCCCTCCCTCCTCTCCTTCCAGCTCTCAGAGAGGTCAGGCTCAAGGACAGGATGCACAGCAACTGTGAGAGTATGGGGGACCAGAAGACACGGGAAACAGGGACTTCTCCCACCATTGTCTGCTGTTCTGTCTCAGACAACATTGTCTGGTGAAGAACAGCCCTTTAGGGTCTAACAACCTTTCCCATTTATAATAAGGATGGGGAGAAGGCAGGCCTGTTTTTCTCTCTCACTTACCATAATCCTGCTGACAGTATCTCTGAAGGCTCATGTGCACACTGCTGACGGAGACATTGCAATAGCCTTGACACTGTGGATCTGGAGAGGGTCGTGCTCTCTGCAGTGGGCTCCCGTGGCCTGGACCACAGCCTGTCTCCCCTCCCCATTTCCACAAACAGCTGGACTGTCTGCACCCTCAAGAAGGGCTGGAGGGCCAGTCATGGTGGCACATACCTCTGATCCCAGCACTTGGGAGGCAAAGGCAGGCCAGTCTCTGAGTTCAAGGCCAACCTGGTCTACAGGCCAAGTACCACTAGGGAAAAACCCTGTCTCAAAAAACCCCCAAACAAACAAACAAACAAACATAACAAAACAAAATGAAACCAAACAAAGATAGGCTGGGTACCCTCTGGACCCAGTCATCCCATCCCAGACCCACTTTGCTGCTGGGACTGTCTGTGCCAGCCTCTTACCTGATCGAGATGCAACAGGAGTAGTAGCAGGGGTAGTCGTTGCCTCTGGAATTCCTGTCAGACCAGAGGAGAAATGCACCTTAAACTCTAGGAATCAGCAGGAGGAATCCAGGCATGTATGTGACTCTCCAGGTACAGCCATCCTGTCCCCTCACCAGGACCCACCCCTTCCCTTGTAAGAACAAGGAGTCCAAAACCTCGGCCTTCTTTCCAGGATTGAAGAGTCTGTAGTTTCCAACTCAAATTCTCATAAGATTCAGAGTTCATCCACTGCCACCCAAAAGCCAAAGCCACTCAGTGCAGTTGTCCCCTGAGACCTGGATGCCATCTCCCCCCACCTGAGTTCAGGACCTTCGGCTTCATGCGCTATAGGACTCACGTTGGCAGGGCATCCTGGGTGAGCGGCTCTGCTGGTAGCCAGGACCACAGCGATTGCATGTCAGGCCCGTGACCCCTAACTTGCAGGAGCACTGGCCACTGGTCTGGTTGCACATCCCTCCCGTTGCTCCAATTGGGTGGCACTGGCAGGCTTTGTGACAAAACCAAAGAGTTACTCGGGGCCAATAGGCTCCCTACAAAATCCACGTCCTGATCCCCAAACCCGACAATCTAAACTCCAGCCGCCTCCTTCACACCCACCTCCGTACCTGCCATTACAGAATCCTAGCTCTGTCCTTTTCCCTTCGGCTTGGCTTCAGGCCACACTCACCCCTGCATGCCTTGTGACTAGTGATGGGCTGGCTCGGGTCCCTCCAGAACCCTGGCTGGCAGTAGTGACAGTGCCGCCCAGCTGTGTGGTGGCGGCACCGCTCACACACACCCCCACTACGGCCACCTGACAACCTGAATAACTCGGAGTTGAATCGGCAGCGGCGGGCATGCTGATTGCAGGAACAGGCTAGGAACAAGATGAGGTCAGAAACTGTCACCCAGGAACATAAGGGCCAGATCCGTCCCCCATCCTCAGCTTTCTTCCTACCCTCCTGTTCTCAGGAAAGAACGCAGGTCTGTAGATTTAGAAACTCACTCCCAGGGTACCTTAATTCTCACACTAAATGGTGTATCCCAAGGGTCTCCAGTTAGCCTGTGACCCTCCTGGGAGGTCATGGTGCTGAACGAATGGGCTGGGTTGGATCGATCCCATTCTGTCCTATAGCTCTGTACCTCTATAGACTGCGGGATGGCGATTGCTGTGTATGTCCAGGGAGATTAAGATAAGCGCTTAGGCCAGAGCATACGCTAGGCACCTCGGCCCAAGTGTGTGTCATCCAGGACGTCCCCACCCCCATCCATAGGTGGGGAAAGAAGACAGAGAGGTGAAGTCACCTGCCCGTGGCAGTGCTCCCCCGAGAGAGCCAGAAGCAACATCTGAGCTGTGTCAGCACCCCGTGAGCTTCCACAGGGCCCACAGGCTTATCAAACACGTGTGGTTTCCTGAGACCATCTTTCAGATTCCTGAAGAGAGTAACTGTCTAACCCCACTGCAGCCAGCTGGGTAACAATCCATGGGCCGTAAGAAGATAGTTCGGTCCAACATGACTCCGTAGCCGGTGCTGGTTCACACTGAGAGTCTGACCCCGACTAGTTTATTTTAGGCATAGTTAATTAAGCACAGTGCAATGTGGTGAAGTTTCCTGGTGACAGTGAACTCAATCCTGTGTGCAAAACAGCTTAAGACATGACAACTCCTTGGAACGTACAAGTAATGTCTTTTGCAAAGGTTCAACTACGAAAACAAGCCCAAGATGAGGGTGTTGGGGAGGGTCCGGTGTGGTCTCAGCCACACGGATAGTGCAAAAGTCACCAGGATATTAACTATGTCCGTTCCCAACCTTCTGGGTGACACATCTCTCCCTGTGAAGAGACAACCCCGTGTTGTAAACATTCCTGGCTCCCCTAATGCTCATCCCTGAGCACAAGGACCTCTGTGCCTCCCACACCCACTGCTTATCAGAAACATTAGGAAACTTCGTGTATCTGTTTGTTTGGTGGAGGAGAACCCTATCAGGAGAGAGCGCCTTCCTCGTGAGGCCCCGGCGGACCCAGAACCTCTGATCTTGCTTCTGCCTCCTGAGTACTGCTGGACAGGAAAGCCTGTCCTACCTGGAGAGTTCTTGAAAACCACACAACCTGCTGGGCATGGTGGGCACACTTTTTTTTTGGGGGGGGGGGTTGGTTTTTTTTGAGACAGGGTTTTCCCTGTGTAGCCCTGGCTGTCCTGGAACTCACTCTGTAGACCAGGCTGGCCTCGAACTCAGAAATCCAC
>NC_034590.1:18377338-18378789 GCF_900095145.1 Mus pahari | reverse complement strand
CTGTGAGGACTGCATGGTAAGACATTGTGAAAAAGAAAAGAAAACCCTAAAACAAACAACAAAAACCCACCCATATAAAGCGAGGGTTCATCCAGCATCCACAGGCCGGAGGCTCTGGACTTCTACCAGGAATTATTCCAGAGAGAAGTTCAAGCCGAAGACCTGGTCACGCTAAGAAAAGAGGAGACTTAGAGGCTAAGAGCCTGGCCTGGTAGCTCCCTGGAGCAGAGGGAGGGGTCTCGTGGTAAGGTGGTAAGGGAAGCTGTATGTCCTTGAGAAAAATGAGTCCCTCCCCTGAGCCTCTGTTGCTCCCTGTCCAGGGAGGCGCTCTGCTGTCTCCCAGGGGGTTGGGTGGTTGTGAGTGGCAGGGTTTCTCCAGTGCCTCTGTGCAGACTTTAGCTCCTCTCTGACCCAGAGTATGGTAATGGCTTTGTCTCACTTCCCCTTCTGAAACAACCTGACGGGCATGGCTCAGTCAAGCTACCCCTCTATAAAGCCACAGGAACGTGTCACTGCCTCTCATCCAGGTCCCCAGGGCTGTCTTTCTCTTAATGTGGGTCACACTCAGGGATACAGCCTCCCTAGCACCCAGCCCCTGTCCAAGCCCTGCATGAAGCCTGCCCCAGCGTCAGGGCACGTGGGTCTCCTCTGCTGGTTCCTGGGGTGGTGGGGGGCAGAAGGCCGGGACACTGGTTTCCCTGAAAGCTGAGAAGTGTGTGTCTGTCTGCATCTGTCTGTCAGTGGGTTAATTGCCCACGAGCCTGAAGGTGTTTAGCTCTCCTTCCAAGGTCACAGACAGAGCTCCTATAACTTGGGATGTGGATGTGTGAGAAGACCCTGTCGAAGCTGAGAATTTTGAATCTTTAGATTCTCAGGGGTTTGCCTCACCCTCAGCCCCACCCCTTGAAGTAATGTCTTCCTCACGTGAGGGAATTAATCCCTCAGAGTCTGATAAACCAACAGTGACTTTTGCAGAAGAAAATGTCAGACAAGACAATACTGATGTTTCTCAAGGCCCACCAATAGTTTCTTTTAGAAGTATAGTCAGACTCAAGGCAAAACAGGCCCCCAGAGGGGAGGTAGAAAGTGTACTCCATGATGCTACACCACTAAGGAGCTTAATGAGTTTACTAATTCGTTCAAGCAGAAGTCTGGGGAATATGTGTGGGAAGGGATTTTAAGGGTGTGGGATGATGGTGGAAGGAACATAAAACTAGAGTAGGCTGAGTTTATTGACATGGGCCCTCTGTGTGGAGATTCTAGGTTTAATATGGAAGTTTGCACAGTTAAAAAAAGGTGTCAAGTTTGTTTCATATATGTTTGATCTGTATAAGCAGAAAAATTCTCAAATGAAAGAAAGGCTACACTGCATAGTGGAAAAAGGCAATCTCTGCCAGTGAATCAGTTTCCAGACTTGAGCCAGTTCGCAGACCCAGAACCCCTTGAATGAA
>NC_034590.1:18369671-18376741 GCF_900095145.1 Mus pahari | reverse complement strand
TTTAAAACATCCAATCTCTTTTAAAATTCAAAGTCCCTTTACAATTAAAAGTCTGTTAGCTATGGGCTCTACTAAAATACTTTCTTTCTTCAAGAGGGAAAAATATCAGGGCATAGTCACAATCAACAGAGCTGACAGTGTGGCTGGAGGAAGAGAGGCCAGAGTGCGTTCTGGGGGTAGCAGCACCTGGGAAGATAAGTCCCCAAGAATCATCTCAGCTCTGTGTCCTGCCAGGCTCCTTTCTACCTGGGCAAGTCACTCATGGAGGTGCTCAGCGGAGGGGCCCTGCCCCCAGGGCCCTGGCTCCCTGGTTCTCTGCAGCCTTAAGGATAGTGTCCTTAAGGATAAGAAAACAGGTACAGAGAGGTCAGGTCCCTTGCCTGAAACCACGTAACTGTGAGCAGAGGAGCCGAAACTGGGCCAGGCTGTCTGCTAAAGCTGCTCCTAGTTGTGGTTAGGCTCACCTAGTATGGCAGCTACCTCCATACCACTGGGAGCTGGGCAGATGGCCATAGCAGGTCACACAGTGTGGCTTTGTGTTAGTGAATGATGGCTACAGTCTCCTTATCAGGACAGTAGACTGGCAGCTGGTGGGCCATCAGAATGTTTTATGACTAAATATCCCCAGTGCTGGGTCTCCCAGGAGTCAGGAAGTATGTCTGCCTGTACCCTTGCCCAAATCCAGTGCCACACCAGACCCTGGGGTATGATCTGCCCAGGACTGTTTTGGTGTGCCCACTGGTAACATCTGGTGGGTGGAATCCCTGACAGAGGGTTTTGTGTGTGTGTGTGTGTGTGTGTCTGTGTCTGTGTGTGTGTGTCTGACATGCTTGGCAAACAAGGAAAGAGACCCAGACCATAGCACACTGTGAGAACAACCAAGGAAAGCATTTCTGAAGTGAAGAGAACACTCTGCATGCTTTGGGACAAGGGGTCAATGCATGTTGGCATGCTGTCCCAGGGGGCCAAGTAGTGGCAAGGATTGGGGGCAAGACCCATGACTTACGCAAGCACGGGTGAGGGTGATGGGGTGTGGCGGGTCGCCAGGGCCAGTCTCGATGGGATGGACGACAGCTCTCACACCCTGGGCCAGTGGTGTGGTGGCGGCAGCGGCAGCGTGGGGGCTGGGCCCGAGTGGCACAGCGGGCAGCGTGGCCGTGGCACTGGCAGCGGCCTCTTACTCCAGTGGTCACCAGCCCTGCTTTCCCCCCGAACTCCACACGGAGGTAGCTGGCCACTATCCTGGTCTTGGGGCCTGGGGGGGAGTGAAAGGTTACCTTCTTGGGGCCCCCCAGAGCCCCAGGCCAGGCAGGCCTACGCCATAGTGGCCTCCAGGGTCCCCCAATGGCCCAGGCAGCAGAAAGAACCAGGGCTGGAGGTCCTGCCGTGCAGAAACGCAGGGTGACAGATGTCAAGAGGAAGGAGCCGTCCAGATCCAGGGTCAGAGTACCGTTGCGGGCAGGGCCAGAGCTGGCTGCAGGAAGAGCACAGGTCTGAGAGCAGGGGGCTGCTGCCTTGCCAACCAACTGGGTCACTGGCGGGAGGCAAAAGCGAGGGCGCCCTCCTGGGTCATAGCATGGGTCTGAGGTGGCCTGGCTAAGGAGGAGCAAGAGGCTGAGGGCAATGGGCGTGGTCACAGCAGAGCCGGCACCTGTAGACAGAGGTGGCAGATGGGGTCAGTCGATCTGCTCCCTGCTGAGGATTCCTGCAGACCCTGCATTCCTCCCGGTCCTGCCTGAGCCCCCTCCCCAGCTGCCTTGAAGCGAGGAAAATAGTTCCATCTGGGGAGAATTACTGTTTACATAACCCACAGGGAAAGAACGCAAGCAAAATCGAGAATTTTGCCTGAACTAATCCAGAGCTTAACACCCCAAAGTTATCCATCAGTGTCGAGGGGTAGAGACCCTGGGGAGAGGGTGAGGGGAGATGAGGAACCAGCAGGACCGGCAGATGTAAAAACCTAGGAGCGATGGAGGAGCCAGGCCGAGGGAGGAAGCACACAGAGAAGAGGAGCAGAGCCCAGCACAGACCCTGGGGAAAGCCAGAGGGCGAGACAGGGCAGGGCGGAGGACGGGGTGTCCAGCTGGGTAGTTGGATGGCATGAAGCTCAGAGGCTCTGGGGCTGGGAGGAAAGAGCAGGTAGGCTCAGAGACAGGCATGAAAGCCCGGGGGGGGGGGGCAGGACAGGGAGAGGCTCAAGAGGGAGAGGAGAGCTACTGCTGCCTGGCAGGCAATCAGAAGAAGAGAGAGGCCTTGGCCCACGTGGGTCAGAGTGGAAGCCTTTCCCACATGGGGTTCTAACCTTGTTCTCCACACCCAGGGCACGAAGGGGGATTATTGCCAAAAAGCCCTGGCCTCTCTGCCACCTACTCCAGTCCTCCACCCTTAACCCTTTCCCCTCCAGGCGTGTAGCCAGAGAAGAGTGCTGAGGGAAGGTTGTGGTGAGGGAGCTGGAAACCAACAAGGCCTTGGAGTTGGAGAGCAGACCGCTCAGGTACTGGGAAGGCAGAGCCTGGCATTCCCTTGGGGCTCAGGGTGTTGGGACCCTGCACTTACATTTCTGGGACTTGCTGCTACCCCAAATCTCAGACCTGGATCCAAATCCCCACACTCCCCACAGCGCTCGCCCCCCCCAGCAGATGGGGGAGCCGATACTGGGGTGTAGACGATATGGGAGGGAAAAAAAAGCAGGAGGTGGCACAAGGTGTGTGCCCGATGCCAAGGCACTTAGAAACCAGAAATCCAGAGCCCAGGGAGTCTTAGGAGCCAGTGGACCAAGGCTTTCAGTGTCCCCCGCATAGGACTGGGGATCTTGGGACTTTCCTGAGCCCCCTGCATGTACCCTTACCTCCGAACCTCAGAGCCCTGTGCTCCACTGACATTTCCCAGGCAGGGCGCCTCCCTTGCCCAGCCCATAGACCTGGTCCCTGCTCCCAGGAGTCTGGAGCCATTATGCACCCGTAGCACTGAGTCTCCCCCACCCCAGCCCCTCATGTAAACATGTTTCTTGCTAGGTAATTTCGAGGTCCCACCTTCTGGCTCTCAACCCCGTGAAGTACCAGGCTGTGAGCTCTCTGTGTTCGTGGGGTTAGGCAGAAACTAGCCGTTGCCTGTTTGGGCCTACAGCATTCCTACCTCTCAGTAGCAGGCCCAGCCAAACTCCCTGGGCCAGTGGGATCCATAAGGGACTCTGCCTGCCTGCCCCTCTTCGGCATGCACCTCCTACCTGGCTGCTGGGCCCAGCCATTGGTCAAACCTGCCTGGAGAAGAAAAGGGTGTCCTGCAGTCTGTCATCCCCACACTCTTCTGTAGGAGCAGCACTTGGTGGGCTCTCAGGAGGAGTGAGAGTGGCTGTTGTCAGGCCCAGGCTAGTGGGGGTTCTGGGCGGGAGCTGAAAGCAGAGCCCGCAGAATCCAACACTACCGCCCACCCAAACCCTAGCCAACAGCAGCCACGCTTTCCCACAGGGACCCTTGCCAGCCATGCCACCCGAGACCGCGTGGGACAGGAGCACTGTCGCCCCCAGCAGGCTTGCAGCTTGGTGGCCCCGAACAAGCCGGCCTAGAAGGATCCAAGCAGGTAGGGGTACGGCTGCAGCTGGGGGTCCTGAGATTGGGGCCCTGGCCTCTTCCCACTTGCCCCAGCACCTCTTACCTCTGGAGTTTAGCTTGCCAGCCCCTGCTTTGGGCTGACCCCAAGCCAGCCAGCCCCTCCCATCCTGCAGCCTCCTGCCCCTAGTATATTAACTCAGTGTTAAGTTAACTCAGTGTTAAGGTCAGTTGCCGTCAAGCTCTAAAATTCCCAGCCTCAGGCCAGTTGCAGAGGAAACCAGAGGCCAGTGCTGTCCGGAGGAGGGCAGTGGAGAATACTTCAGCCTGGCTGAACTTGGGGAGGAAAAGAAGGCAGCAAAAGCCACAGGCAGCTCCCCCTCCCCCAGCCCCTGGTGGCTAAGGCCCCAGGGCTTTTAGCCTGAAACACTTCCACAACTGTTGTGTCTGAACATCTAGTGTTGTGGCTTCCCTCTGAGCAAGACGAGAGTATGTGTGGTTTGTTCCCGAGCACCCACCCCATTCACAGCTACTGTCTTGCCAGTGTGTAGAACTGGCCCAGGACAAGACTCAGGGACCTGGTGCCCTGGGAGTAAGAGATCCCTCTATACTGCCAGGTGACCCTTGAGGCTGGGATCTTAGAGGAGCAGGGACAGGGACAAATGAGCGCTACAAGACCCACAGATGCAGGAGGAGTAAGCTTTAAGAGAAGGCTCAGGCCAACGGATCCCACATCTGAGACTCACGTCCCCAGCAAGAGCTGTGTGAGCCATAGGGTGACACATGGGACTCGTGGATCCAGCAGGTTCTCCCAGGACTGCCCCAGCCTTGGCACTGTCAGGCCACCTTCTAGACAGAAAGACAGGAAGCTGGTCGGTTCTGTAGACAATTGGGAATGGCTCACTGTGGAGCAGGACAGATGGCTGCCAGACATCCAGAGGTGACCTGGGTCTGCTGCAGGACCCTGCCTGCCTGTCGTGGTAAGTCCCTACGTTGTCTCCAGAGGAAGCTTTCCTTCTCACTTTGTTGTGGGTCCTGAGCTGGCTGGGGGACTCCCGGAAGGCATCTGCCATGGGAGAACCAAGCCCACCCAGGAAGTGGCTGATCCTCAGTTCAGGGGTGCTATGGAGCTCCCCAAGTATTGAGACCCTAACCCTCACTGGGCCTGGCCTCTGGAGAGCTCAGGTCTGTCTGCTCTCCACAGTAACTCGGGTAGAGGGTCTCTGCAGCCTCAGGCAGAGGAGGTGGGTGTAGCACAGCCTCTCCTCTCTGAGTCTTCCCGGCCTTGCTGTGGAGCAGCCTCCAGAGGGCGCTCTCGGCATAGCCGGAGGAAGGCTGGGCCTCACCTCAAGATGGCAGCAACAGGGCACTTCCCAAAGCTTTGCCTTTACCAGGAAGTGTTCGGAGGTCCACTCCCTCTCCCAAGGCTGTCTTGAGTCCTTTCTCTTCTCTGCCCAGGTTCCCTGGCCCAGCTCTGCTCCGTGGTGCTCTGGCTGGGCTGGGCGATCCACTTCGAGAGAGCCAGGAGATGAAAGAAAATGACTGGGATGAGAAAAGAAGGGTCTGGGGTGGGGGAGGGTGGATTTGCTTTGAGGCAAGTGAGGCAGTGCAGTGCCGGTGGCATTGTATTTCTGTGAGACCCGGTGTGTATGCTGTGCTGTGTCCTGTGGTCAGAGCTGGACAGACTTTGTGGGGCCCTGAGAGAGCTGGAGTCTGGATGCATAAAGAGCCTCTCAAGAGAGGAAGCGGTTGTTTGCCTCGCCCTTAGGGTGGTGCGTTAGTCTTCTTTCTGCTGTTGCGATATAAACATCAGGACCAGAAGCAACCTGGGGAGGAAAGGATTTGCTTCAGCCTCAAGTTTACAGTCCATCATAAATGGAAGTCAGGACAGGAGTTCACGGCAGGAATTTGGAGGCAAAGACCATGGAGCAGTGCTGGTTAGTGGCTTGCTTTCTGTGGTTTGCTCTTCTATAACCTAGGGCCACCTGCCCAGAGGTGGCACTGTCCATGGTTACCTCAGACCTCCCATAATAATTAATCAGGAAAATGCCCCCATAAACTCCCCTACAGGCCATCTGATGGAGGTGTTTTCTCAGTCAGAAAGGTCCCAGGTAACTTAGGTCATGTTGGTGAGAAAAACTAACCAGCAGAGATGAGTTGTGCATATCAAAGTCCACACAAGCCCAGCAGTGCCAAGGCAGAACCTGCAGGTTAAAACCATGGTCTCCTCAGTGAGGGCCCACTGCATGGTGCCCACCACAGCCAGTCAATAGCAAAGGAAAGCAGATGGAGAAATGGGGCTCTAACACCGGCTGGTGCTTCCTGAAACCAGCCACATTTGACCCAGCAGTGCCACCCCAGACAGGTGCTCAGGGAACCAAAAAACATCCACATGGACACCTTGTGAGCCATGACAGCATTGTCCATCACAGGCAGGAAATGAAAGTAAGCCATGCAAGCTAGCGTAGTGCCAGGCCAAAGACAGGTGGGAGTCGCCAGGCCCGATGCTGTACACTTCCACGGACTGACCATGTGGCTCAGCAAATCACCGAGACGAGACCAGCTTAGTTAAATAAGGTAGCAGGTGGGACACGAGCCAGGGCTGTGGATGCACCGTCTTTGGGATGAAGTAGGTATTAGTCAGCTCTGAGCACACTAGAGGCCACCTTAGTGGGACTAGGAGAACACTGACATGGGTGGATTCTTAGGTTTGCAAATTTTATCCCAGTGAAGCGATTACCAGGAAACAGGCTG
Source organism: Mus pahari (assembly GCF_900095145.1). Taxonomy (NCBI): domain Eukaryota; kingdom Metazoa; phylum Chordata; class Mammalia; order Rodentia; family Muridae; genus Mus; species Mus pahari. Next base: position 18,370,439 of record NC_034590.1, on the reverse strand, counting down.
AACACAGACCTACACATAAAGGCCAAATTGATAAGGCCTACCTACTATTATACAGTGCTTCAGAAACGGGAAGTTGGCACTGCCCACCCCGAGTCCTGGCCCAGAAGCAGGTGCTTGACTCACTTGCTATATTTGACTGCTCTTGGCAGGCACAGGTCTACCCAGAGCTGCAGAGTCAGGAGCTCTGGGCAGCCTGAATCTGTTATAACACAGACAATGAGGGAATGCAGTGCTCATGGGTACTCTGGCCAGTCTCATCTTACAAAAGAGGAAACTGCGGCACAGAGATTGAGCTGAACAATGAACCTGAGCCCACAGGAAGCAAAGCACATATGGCAAGTCTGATCTGTGTGACCAGAGCCTGTTCCCGCCTCTGTAGCGCACAAGTGGAGAGTTCTCTTTTGTTCCTCCCATGTTCTCCTAGTCCACTAGCAGCTGGAGTATAGCAGAAGCAATCTTTCCTTGTGGGCTGGGCACGATGGGAGGATGTTAGAAGTACAGCCATCGGTGGTGTGGGTATACTGCAGGCCCACAGTGGCCATCTGAAACCACAGATAGTGCACAGCCTGTACACTTCTCCGTTTCCATAATCCCCGTAGAGCTCATAAATCCAGCACAGTAAGAAACAGCCGGGTGTGGTGGCGCACACCTTTAATCCCAGCACTTGGGAGGCAGAGGCAGGCGGACTTCTGAGTTCAAGGCCAGCCTGGTCTACAAAGTGAGTTGGAGGCCAGCCAGGGCCATACAGAGAAACCCTGTCTCAAAAAA
>NC_034590.1:18364192-18368726 GCF_900095145.1 Mus pahari | reverse complement strand
TCACAACCATCCTTAACAAGATCTGACTCCCTCTTCTGGAGTGTCTGAAGACAGCTACAGTGTACTTACATATAATAAATAAATAAATAAATCTTTATTAAAAAAAAGAAAAAAAGAAAAAAGACAGTGAGTAGGGAAGGGTTGCTGTGCCACACCAGGTTTTCAGGTCCTCCCTGAAGTCACTGTTAGGATCATGCAAATGGCCGCAGTCAGCTCAGAGACGGTTAACTGGCAAGTTTTGGTGATTGTAACTAGTCATGCTCATTGAACAGGTGACAAAAAGATTCAGAGCGGTACAGTAAAGGGCGGGGGCTGGCCTCAGAGCCAGACAGAAACACTTCCTGAATGGCTGTGCTCTCAGATGCCCACCATGTGCTTGGTGGACTGCTACATGGGCTGGGTAGGAGACTCGCAACCCTGCATGCCTCCTGACTCCTGTCTTCTCTTACAGTGCTCCAACGACTCAGGGCCATCTGCCCATCCCTCTCCACCTTCTACCTCTTCTTCATGATCTTCGTGGTGTCTACCATCTTCCACTGCCACCGGCGCCTGGGTCTGGTGCCTGCCCCCTGGGCCTCGCCAGCCCTTGTGGTCTTCTCCCCAAGACACCTACCCCGGGAGGGCATGTTCACCATCAGAGTCAAAGGCCGCCTGGGGAACCAGATGGGTGAATATGCCACGCTGTTTGCACTGGCCCGGATGAACGGACGGCTTGCCTTCATCCCTGCATCCATGCACAGCACACTAGCGCCCATCTTCAGGATCAGCCTCCCGGTGTTGCACAGTGACACAGCCAGAAAGATCCCGTGGCAGAATTACCACCTCAACGACTGGATGGAGGAGCGTTACCGCCACATCCCGGGGCACTATGTGCGCTTCACGGGGTACCCTTGCTCCTGGACCTTCTATCACCACCTGCGCCCAGAGATCCTGAAGGAGTTCACCCTGCACGACCACGTGCGTGAGGAGGCCCAGGCCTTCCTGCGTGGCCTGCGGGTGAATGGGAGCCAGCCCAGTACCTTTGTGGGTGTCCATGTGCGCCGAGGGGACTATGTGCGTGTCATGCCCAATGTGTGGAAGGGCGTGGTGGCTGACCGGGGTTACCTGGAAAAGGCCCTGGACAGGTTCCGGGCACGCTATTCATCTCCAGTCTTCGTGGTCACCAGTGATGACATGGCCTGGTGCCGGGAGAGCATCACTGCCTCCCGAGGGGATGTAGCATTTGCAGGCAATGGCCTTCAGGGATCGCCTGCCAAGGACATTGCATTGCTCATGCAGTGCAACCACACCGTCATCACCTTGGGGACCTTTGGGATCTGGGCTGCCTACCTCACGGGTGGGGACACTGTTTACCTGGCTAACTTTACCCAGCCCAACTCCCCCTTCCACACGGTTTTCAAGCCAGAGGCAGCTTACCTACCCGGGTGGGTGGGCATCGCTGCTGACCTGGGACAGTTAAACACAGGAGCCACTGGCCATGCCTCAGCCAGAGCCCCCAAGAGGCACCGGGGGGCCTTGCTGTAGTACACATGCTCAGGATCCCGGTGGGTTTCCAGGCCTGTCTTCCGTGCTTCACAGCTGAGTGACCACAGGTCAGTGATGTCACCTCACTGCCTTCCTGGGGCTCTGAGCACGGCCTGGGCTTAGCTCAGCAGCAGCACACTCGGGTGCTTTGAGCTCCTCCATGCCCACTGCTAGCCACTGTAGGCCTACCCTTTGCTGCATCTGGAGTGCTGTCTCATGGAGGCCAGTGTGTAGCTAGGGTTTCTACGGCTCTGATAAAACACCATGGCATTAAACAAGTTGGGGAGCAAAGAGCCTGCTTCAGCTTAGAGCTTACACTTCCACACCACAGCCCTTCACTGAGGGAAATCACAGCAGGAACCTGGAGGCAGGAGCTGATCCAGGGGCTATGGAGGGGTGCTGCTCACTGGCTTGCTCTCTGTGCCTTGCTTGTCCTGCTGCCTCGTACCACCCAGAGGGTGTAGAAGGACGTTCCCAGCACACTCACTCCCCTAGAGCACAAAACCTCTGAGCTACCTCAGCCCTGGCTGGAGACCTGGTTACTGTTCCCTGTTCTGGTCTCATCAGGCATGGTGGGACACAGAGGCTCTTTAGCAGGAGGCAAGCAGATGGCAGTGGGAGGCGTGAGATGAAGGGCGCCCTTCCCAGCTTCGTGTTTGCTTGGCCTTGCTTGAACAAAGATACAAACGGCCTTTACTTTGTAAAGCCCTAGGGAAGGGCTAGTAATCTGCCAATGGCAATAAATGCCACATTCATCCAGCAAATATTTACCCAGCTCTTGAGTGGGTTGAAGACGTCCCAGTCCCTCAGCAGGGTAGCAGAAGGGGAAGCCAAGAAAGCGGCAGACACTTGTCCATAGTGTCCCCCTCAGACTCCTCCGATGGTGTGGAAATAGGGTCACTGTGGCTGCAACTGGCTAGGATGAGGTGGTCCATGACACATTAGAGCTGGTGACTACAGACACCCACACTAAAGGGGACATAATGGCAGAGTGGATAACAACTGCCAAGCTAGGCAGTGCTCTGCAGCCCCGAGTGCCCTGTTGGCCTTACCCCATCCCATCCCACAGGCACTAAGGGGAAACGTGGTAGAGTACACACCACATGAAAGACATGCGCAGGAGCAAACACCTCTTGTGCTCTGGCTGGCAGGCCAGGTACGGCTTAGCTCTCAGAGGCCTTGGCTTCCATTCTCAGCAACGCACGCGCACACACAGCTCCCCAAAGTGAATTTCCTGTTGACCTTAGCAGAAGCCTGGCTTTCAATCAGTGTGTGGATCAAATGATAGCAGGGCAATGTTGGGTTGAGTCAGGCAGGGTGTGATCCTAGCTATACCAGGAAGCTATCAGAGCCTGCCAGGTTCTGCCAAGAAGGACCCAAGAACTTTGGCTTATGTGTAAGGGACCTCAACCTTTGTGCCCATGGAGCTCAGACTGTAAGCTTTCTGGAAGAAAGCTGTCCACTTGTAACTGGATCTGAGCTGAGTCTCATGCAGGTGAGGAAGTACCTACTGGCTCAGCCCAAGTGAGCCCAATCAGTAGTAGGCTCATGGCTGGTCAGTCCTCTCCACCCTCCTCATTCCAGCCGGAAGAGCAGAGGCTGCAGGGCGTGAGTGACCCCGAGTTATACTGTACAGTGCAGTCTCTACACAGCAGCTGCTCTGTCCGGCTGCACCCTTCTTAGCTATGTGCTTCTGGGAAAATGGCTGCACTTACAAGCACGGAAATGACCCAGGCAGAGAGACACAAAGTAGATGAAATATCCAATAAGGCAAATGCATAGAGACAGACAGGTCTGTGCATGCCAGGGGCTTCGAGCAGGTCAGGGAGGGGTGTTTCTTGGGCACAGGGTTTTGGTTTTTTATAAGACAGTTTTAGAGGGCTGGTTGGCTCACAGTGTGAACACCACCCCCAGTGAATGGCACACTTAAAAAATGGCTCAGAACACCAGACCTGGTGGAACATGCTTGCACTCTCAGCAATTAGCCAAATGAAGCAGGAGGATTGCCAAGAGTTGAAGGACTAAAAAGTGAGACCTGTGGGCCAGTGAGGTGGCTCAGTGGGAAAAGATGCTTGCCAGTAAGCGTGCCAGCCCGAGCTTAATCCCCCGGGGTCCATTTGACAGAGAGCTGAGGCTCTTTCCTGTGGCCTCCACTCATATACCATGTGAGGCGCTCACAGAGAGAGAGAGAGAGACAGAGACAGAGACAGAGAGCAGTGCACGGTGAGACTAGTTCAAGAAAAGAAAGAATGGCTAAGATTTGCAACAACCAGAAAATAGAGACTGGGCTCTGAGTTTGAGTTCCACCTCACTGTTTACTGACTTCAGGCAAGAGACAAATCTCTCCTTCTCTGTCTAATGTCAATTTTATTAGTGTATTTATCCAAGGTACAGTGCGGGTATGAAACAGTTCTGGAGAAAGAATTGCGGGCCTTTGGTGTCTGAAGAGGTCTCCAGAGCCACCAGGAGCAGGGGACGGGGTGTCAAGAGTGAACAAGTTCCACGGTCTACCTCCCTCTGTGCTACACTTCTCAGTGGCCATCCCTGCCTTGATGCCTAGAGAAGGCAGAGGTGATGTGGAGCTCGCATCCCTGGGATCCGGGGTAAAGGAATGGCGAACACATTCTGAAAAGGAAACTAAGCCAGGGTGTCCATGTCTCTGCCGTGCTGGGTACTTCTAGGCTGCTGCTGGAGACTCACCGGGTTCCCAAGAACCGGAATCTAGAAGCGAGAGCCCGATTTAGGAACAGTTTTCATCAGGAAGATGCCAAGAGGTCAGCCTCATGGGATCAAAGCTAGGCAGGTCCTGAGACTTCGAGAGCCCAATCCTGGGGGCCACAGGAGCCATGGGGATGCGTGATAGGGAGAGGACAGGGGAGGAGCTTGAGTCCAGGTGGGAGATGGAGCTAGGCCAGCAGGTCAGGTGATCACAGATACACTGCAGTGTGTGGGAGCTGGGTCAGGTCAGGTGATCACAGATACACTGCAGTGTGTGGGAGCTGGGTCAGGT
>NC_034590.1:18359665-18362357 GCF_900095145.1 Mus pahari | reverse complement strand
CTGGGTCAGGTCAGGTGATCACAGATACACTGCAGTGTGTGGGAGCTGGGTCAGGTCAGGTGATCACAGATACACTGGTCAGGCCAGAGAGATGGCTTAGTAGTTAAGAGTTCTTGCTGTTCTCCCTGAAGGCCAAATTTGGTTCCCAGTAGTAACTCAGGGTGACTTAGAACCAACTTCATCTCCAGGAGCTCCAATACCCTCCTCTGGCCTTAGCAGACATCTTCACATTCATGTGCAGAGACCCACACATATACACACAAAAATCTTTTAAAAGTTATACCTTTATCATATACATTTTTTCTTGAGATAAAATTCATTATCTTAAGATACTAAGTATAGTCATTTTTAGTACATTCATACTAGGCGACCATCATTTCAAGTTCTAGAACCTTTCCATTTTACACTTCCCAAAGAAACCTCCTGGTGACCCCTTCCTTCCTGCTCCTTTCCCCTTGCTCTGAGGTATGTTTCTGTGGACTTGACTGGCTTGGATCTCTGCTCCAGTAGAATCAGACAGCATCTTCTGTGTCAGACTCTGTTCCAAGGTTCATCACACAGTAGTCCATGTGTTCCACGTCTTTGTATTGCAAAGTATCAGATGGCCAGGTGCCACCCACCCACACTTGTTTTTTTTTTTTTAAAGGATTTATTTATTTATTATATGTAAGTACACTGTAGCTATCTTCAGACACTCCAGAAGAGGGAGTCAGATCTTGTTATGGGTGGTTGTGAGCCACCATGTGGTTGCTGGGATTTGAACTCCGGACCTTTGGAAGAGCAGTCGGGTGCTCTTACCCACTGAGCCATTTCACCAGCCCCCCACCCACACTTGTTATTACCTGGTTATTCCACATACCCACAGGAGTGGCAAGGTGCTGTGGCCTGGGAAGCAGAACCATCAGGCTCGCTCCTTGTGCCCTGCCTTCTTCCCCTGTCCAACAAAGGCAACACGAGGAAGCACTCAAGCTGGGCACTGCTTGTGTTTCCTAAATCTGAGGTCTCCTGCCCTGTCCCCATGACACCCAACACATTGTAGATGCTGTTGGGTGAACTGGGTGCTTAGTGACCAGAGGAGCCATTCAGTTGGCAAAGTCTGAGGATTGTGGGACCTGTGGGCAGAGAGAGTGGCAGAGCTGTCCCCCACTTCGGTGAACCCGCATCTGGGGCCTGAGAGCAGAGCCCCAGCAGAGGCACTTGGCATCAGCATTGTGGTGTTGGAAGCTGTGGTTCAAGCATAACCAAGATCTACATGAAATATTACATGGCCCAATCTGTGATCCCAGCACTTTGGAGACAGGCAGGAGGACTACAAGTCTAAGGTCAGCCTGGACTCCCTAAAAGCTGGTTATAGAGGACTACACTATTACATATATAAAGCAATAGATATGTAATACATATGAGATACATATGTGTGTGAGATATACATATATATCCCAAGTCAAGGAACTTGGGGTGATTCCCGTGCCCTGGTTAGTACTCTGCATCCTGGCTATTGTCTCACACACACCCAGGCAGCTCCAGTTTGTTTACTGCCATCTGCAGGTTCTTGTTTGTTTTCATTATTTTGAGACAGGGTCTCTTTGTGTAGCCCTGGCTGTCTGGAAACTTGTTATGTAGACCTAGCTGTTCTCAAACTCAGTTCTGCCTCCAAGTGCTGGGATTAAATACATGGGCCACCATTGCCCGGCATGTCCTTGGGCTCTTTAGAGATTCTGTGCAGTTCTTGTCCCACGTTCCCAGGTGCCAGGTCGGTGGCTTATGGTGAGCCACACAGGAGGGTCAGAAGCTACTGACCGGTTCCGTGTCTGTAGAGAAGCATTTCTTGGTGTTCACCAGCTCGGCCCTGGCTTGCATACAGAAGAACAAGGGGGTTGGGACAAGAACTCTAAACCAGAGCATTGTCCACAAGGGACTGTGGGTCATTTTGTTCTCATAACGCTAATCAAGCATTCTGGTGGCTGGATGTGGGGTGCCCAATACCACACTGTAGGCATATAGTTCTCTCAACCGACTTTTATAAGGGTTCAACCTCCCTTCTAGCCCACCACCCACCAGAGGTAGTGGAAAAGAAAGGTTATTAGGATACGGGGCAAGTGGACCTGTTTAAAAATAGTTCTTTGGGGGCCATTACAATCTTCCTTGTTTGTAGAGGGAGGTCTTGTTCCCCAATTGGTTCTTGATTTGTTAGTAAAGAAATCCAGGGACCAATTGTTGGGCGGCAGATGCAAGGAAGGAGAGAGGAGTTTCTGCCATGCTTTGGAGGAAGAAGAACGCAGCAACTATGTTAGGTCTTGGGGAGCTGGAGCCTGTGGCCTCCACTCTGGGTAGGTGGCCAAGGCTGCTTAGCAGAGACTAGGTGGGACTAGCCACTAAGTTTAGGGCAAGGGGAGAGGCAGAGATAATAAATTGATAAGGGCACGCTTTTCCAGGCAGGAGATAGTAATGGCCAGCAATTGTGCAAAGAAGGCAAATTGTAAAGGAACAAATTGTGTATGTGTCTTTTATCCACGAATTCAAGGGTCTCTGGTGGGAGCTGGAGCAGGGTCATCTCCTGGAGCTAAAGGAGGGTGGGACAAAGGGAAGCTGGGAGGGGCTGGGCTGGTAGCGTGGCTGATCCGGGCAAAGGTGGTAGCACTAAAACTACACCAAACACAAAGCAGCAGCTGCAGTGCAGTCCACTGGGCAGACG
>NC_034590.1:18356705-18359092 GCF_900095145.1 Mus pahari | reverse complement strand
TGCAGTCCACTGGGCAGACGCCACACAGGAATCAGCAGCTGCAGTGCAGTTCACTGGGCAGACACCACACAGGAATCATCAAGGGCTGTTCAGCCCAGAAGAAACCATGAGGCTCACCAACTGGCCCGGAGAAGCAGCAAGAAGCTGCAGGAACCCCACAAGAAGTTCTTTGGTGGATTTCTCTCTGTGAAGTCACCACAGGCAAAGCTCAGCAATGCAGTGTCAGGTGAGCCAGTGCAGACTCAGTGATGACCACCAAGGGAGAGCAAGGCACACCAGAGCCCCAGCTCCCACTGTCTGTGAGGTCGCAATTACACTCCTTCAAAACATCATCTGTCCTTTCATCTGTATCTGCTTCAGCAAGACATCCTTTCACACGTGTGCCCCAGCAAAGCGTCATTGGACATAACTGACTTCAAAGAAATCACAAGTTTTCACTTCATTGCACAATGAAGAAGAGTTTTAAACCTCTATGGCTTTTCATTTGGGTGTTTTGTTTGTCTTGTTCTCCATAGCCCAGGCAGGCCTTCAACTCCCAGCCATCCTGCCTCAGCCTCCTCGTCGGGACTGCGGGCAAAACTGCCATGCCTGGCTTTCCCTGTGGCTTTTGAGCAGTGGGTATATTGAGGCGCAAAGCAAACCCCGCTGGGCTCTCAGCTCAGAATCAGTTTTGCACACTTGCTAAGCACCTGTTTCTCTTCTCTGTGATGGGAATGGCTTAGGAAAAATAACCTTTTGTACTGCAACTGCCTCACATTCTGGAGTTGGCAGATGTCATGAAGTCTACTCATTGCAACTTGATCCTTCCGTTGTCCCAAACTGAGGAGCCGGGGTGGAAAGGTGGCTCTGATGGGAACTTTTTTATGTTTGAGTTTTGTTTGCAGTATGGTGGACTGAACCCAAGGCCCCTGGCATTGTAGGCAGGCACTTTGCAGCTGAGCCATGCCTGATGCCGTTCCTTTTACTTATTTTATTATTGTTGTATGTTTGTTTAGTTTTTAGATAATTATGAATGCATGTGTACATGTTCCTGTTTGTGTGTGCACAGGCGCATACGGAGCCAGAGCAGTTAACATTTCATGTCTTCTTCAGTTGTCGTCTGTGCTGGTTAGTGTTCTTGTCAGGTTGGCACAAGTTCAGAGTAATTTTGGAAGACTGCACCTCAATTGGGAAAATGTACCCCCCCCCCAGATTAGCCTGTGGGCAAGCCTGAGGTGCAGTTTCTTAATTAGAGATTGGTGTACGAGGGCCCAGATCCTTGGGGTGGTGGTGACACTTCTTGTCAGTTGGGCCTGGAGGGCACAGGAAAGCAGGGAGCAAGACTGTCAGCAGCACTCCTCCGTGGCCGCCGCCTCAGCTCCTGCTCTGAGTTCCTGCCAAAACGTCCCTGGATAATGGACTAAATATAAGCTGTAAGGTGAAACATACTCCCACCTCACCAGGTTGCTTTTAGTCCTGGTGTTTTTCTCAGCAATGGCCAGTGTCTGGAGTCATCTAGGAAATCCGAGTGACGTTCTGGAGATGACATATCCTATGGCATGGTCTGGAATAGACAATTCTGAACTGTGAAGCTTTCAGAAATCTCATCTCAGGGTTGATTCTTGCAGATAATATGCCTTTCCTGTCCCTATAAAATTAATATAATGATCCCTGGGCCTATTGAACATAATTTTCTACAGATCACCAAAGGTGTACTGTCTTGTAGTGATGCAATATAGAGAAATAGATGATTTCTCAATTCCTACTAATGACTATAGAATTATTAAGTTTATTCTAGTAATATTTGAACCCTTTATAGAAAGAGCAGTATTGAAGGACTTGCAAAACTTCATGTGCACTTAGATAGAAAGGAAGAGTGTAATGGACTATGATCAGATAATCCTTCTAGGGGAACTGTGAAGCCATTATCTAATAACTAAAGTTTGTACAAGGAAATGAATGATTTATTGTAGGTGCAAGGACAGAAGATTAAATATTGACTGGATTTATCTATACAAAACTTAAAATACTAGTGAGACACGAGGCAGATGATTTGCCTCTTGACAAAACAGTACTAACTTAGACTTAAGAGTTATTGTTTTTAACTTTTAATGAACTTGGGAGCTAGTGGCAGATAATGAATGTTTAGTTAGATAGCTAGTCTTAGTGGAAACACATGTGAACATTACATCACACATGTCAACATTACATCACACATGTGAACATTATATCTCTGTTGTAATTCCTTATTCATATGATTTGAATTCGTTTGAACCTGTTGTGAACTTTTGAAAAAAGATGTTTAGATTACCATGTGATCTATATATCATATATCCTGAGAAACTACAAGAACCAGGAATGAAGACAGAACAGAGAGGGGAGAGGAGAGGAGAGGAGAGGAGAGGAGA
>NC_034590.1:18352296-18356629 GCF_900095145.1 Mus pahari | reverse complement strand
GAGCAGAGAGAGCAGAGAGAGAGAGAGAGAGAGAGAGAGAGAGAGAGAGAGAGAGAGAGAGAGAGAGCAGAGAGGTCCTGACAAGGACAGGGCTTTTTCACACTCAATTAAAAAGTTTTTTCCTTTCTCTGAGTAATAAATGTTGGAGCTGATTTTTCATCCTGAATGAGCAATTCTTCCTGCACTGGAGCATGCACAATGAAACCTGCTCATGGGGGGGTCTTTGCTCCATCCACCAAATTGTGTGTGTGTGTGTGTGTGTGTGTAGGTGTGAGTACATAAGTATGCATGAATACTTGTGGAATGGATGACACCCGTGGTTGGGCCCCAGAGAAATGTGAAGGAGTTAGTGTGTAAATGAGAACAAAAGTGAGAATGTGGGCATGAAGGTATGTGTGCCTATGCGTATTTGCTTGTGTAAAAGTTTTTTATTCTGTGGGAGTGACTTTCTTTTCCTGGTTCACTAAAAGTTAATTGCTCTAAGTTTTCCAGCCCTTATTCAAACACGGAGAACTATAAAGTAGATAAGAGAGATAAAGAGTTAAGTTTCCCCAGCACATAATAACCCATAGAACAGTAATAGCTATAAAATATACAGCACTGAATAAATTACAGAGATTCATAAAGTAAAATAAAACATAAAGAGTTAGAGTTAACACAGAGTTAAGTTTTCAGCATCTAAGAAAGCACAGAGATTCATAAAGTAAAAATAAAGTGCAGACAGATATTTTTAAAAGTTAGCAGTTTTCAGCCACAGAATAAGCAAGAGAGTGTTGCATCTCCATGAGCCATCAGATACTAGCATCCCGCACAGCTAGAGACAGTTGCAGGGCCAGAGATCATCACTCTTTTGGCCTGCATCTGATGCTGTGTTTTACTTCCACCCATTTCAGCTAGGGCAGGCCCCCGGAAGCCAGTTAGGCTAAACAGCTGGCCACTGAGCCCCAAGCATCTTCCTGATTCTGTATCCTTCCCCCCCCCCCCAGCACTAGGACTACAGGAACACAATGCCATGCCTGGCCTTTGTGTGGGTGCTAAGGACTGAACTCAGGCCTGCATGTCTATGCAGCGAATGCTTTACCAACTGAGCTATCTCCCCAAGCCATACTTTCAAAACAGATTAATTTTGATGATTTTTAGCTATGTGCCTGGTGTGGGTGTGTGCACCTGAGCACACACACACACACACACACACACACACACACACACACACAGCGGTGCGAGGAGTTGGATTCCCCTGAGGCTGGAGCTACAGAGAGTTGTGAACCACCTGAAGTCAGTGCTGGGAACTGAACCCTGGTCCTCCATAAGAGCAGTAAGTGCACTTATTGCCCTCCAATCCCTATTTTTATTATTTTAAATTGCATGTACATATGTTATGTGCACATGAGTGCAGGTGCCTGTGAAGACCAGCAGAGGGCACCAGATCCTCTGTGTCCGGAGTTCGAGTTGTGAACAGCCCAATGTAAAAACTGGTTACTGAACTGTGGTCATGCTCTTAATCCCCTGAGCCATCTTTTCAGGCAATCCAAAAAAAAAATTTTTTTTTTTCAAGATAGGGTTTCTCTGTNNAGNCCTGGCTGTCCTGGAACTCACTCTGTAGACCAGGCTGGCCTCGAACTCAGAAATCCTCCTGCCTCTGCCTCCCAAGTGCTGGGATTAAAGGTGTGCACCACCACGCCCGGCCCTCCAAAAATATTTTAAAATTAATTGTTTAGGTTACTGTCTAAAATAATTTTTTACCTATATATGATTGCACTTGTTCCTGGGAGTTTTTGTTTGTTTGCTTGCTTTTTGTTTTTGTTTTTGTTTTGCTTTGAGTTTGGTATTAATTAATTAATTTTGTTTTGTTTTGTTTTGTTTTTGAGATAGGGTTTCTCTGTGTATTCCTAACTGTCCTAGAACTTGCTGTGACCCACCAGGCTGGCCTCAAACCTAGAGCTCCTCCTGTGTCTGCTTCCCCAGTGCTGGGGCTGAAGGCGTGCACCATCACTGCTGGGCTAGTTTTTTGTTGTTTTAACATTTGTTTAATTGTGTGGAGCTAGAGTTACAGTTAAATCTGAGGCCGCCCTTTCCCATCCCGACCCCCAAAATCAACGCTGGGGAGAAGCACACACAGGTCCTCTGCGTAGGCAGCATGAACTGTCAATTGCTGAGTCGTCTCTCCATCACAGGCTCATGGGGTTTTGAGACAGGGCCTCCCTCTGTAGCCCTGCTTTGCCTGGAACTCGGTATGGAAGGTTGGCCTCAAACTTGGGGTGTCTTACTGCTCCTGCCTCCTGAGTCTGTGCTTACAGGCATGGGCCACTCATTATACATCAGTGGACAGAAATATAAGAAAGAAAGGAGGGAAGGAAGGGAGGGGGGGAGAAAAGAAGGAAGGAAGGAAGGAAGGAAGGAAGGAAGGAAGGAAGGAAGGAAGGAAGGAAAGAACAAACAAACTAGAATTGGGGGTATGTAACTTGGTGGTGATACAACCAATCAGCATAAATGGTGTCCCATTCAATCACTTGTAGCAAAAATAAAAATTAGAAATAGTAACAAAAATTGCTGGGTGTGGCTGTTGTAAGTTTGGCAGCCTGCCAGCCTGGTTTTGAGTAACTCATTGGCACCATCATTGACATTGCCTGTCAAAGACAGGTGCAGCACATCTCCAATGTTAGAGCGCTGAGAGTTGCATAGCAACAAGCGCCCCTATAAAGGACTGTCTCTCTCTCTCATGTCCCCACTCCAAATTAGCCTTTTGCTCTCCCAGAGCAGAGAAAAGGTACCCTTTTTGTCACTTTATCCTAATATTGGTGACACTCCTTTAATGCTAGCACTCAGGAGGATCTCTGGGAGTTTGAGGTCAGTCTGGCCTACATACATAATGAGTTCTGGCACAGGCAGGGCTCTAGAGAGACCCTGTCTCAAAGCAAACAAGCAAACAAACAAACCAAACAACAACAGAGCGTGAGCAGAAGTGACAAGAACTGTTTTTTGTGTGGCCTTTGCCGAGCCTTAGCTTGCCTGGCTTCAAATGGCTGTGTGACTTCAGGAAAGTTACTTTCCCTCTCTGTACTTTGCTTTCTCCTGTGCACATAGATCTATTAAGTGTGCATAGTATTAGGGGTGCACACTATATTCATCTTAGTACTTGGGGAGCAGAAACAGGTAGATCTTTGATTTCAAGGCCAGCCGGGGTTACATAAGTTCCAGGCAAACCAGGGCTACATAGGGAGACCCTGTCTCAGAGCTGAAGAGAGTCAGCCGTAGGGGGTGAGTGTATGGTTTGATTCTATTCCCTACACACCAAAAGGGGGGGGGATGAAAGAATCTTTGTATACCGTTGGCTCTCAAGCTCACTCATTTGGTGAAGCCTTGCTGAACAAGCATATGGACCAGAGTTCAGTCCCCAGACCAAGGAAAACCCAGGGGTGAGGGAACGACTCAGACCACAGGGGCTAGCTACACAAGTCTAAGGACCAGGTTTGATCCCCCGGAAACCATCTAAAACCGTTAGCTGTGGTGACACACACTCGCAATGTCAGTGCTGGGTTTGGAGAGGCATCCCGAGGGTTTTCCAGCTCGCCAGCCTATTAGTTAGCTCTCTCAAAAAACAGGGCAGCCATACATAGCAGCGCACACCCATGGCCCCAGTACTCAGGACCGAGGCAGAGGACTGTTTTAGGCTCAAGACCAGCCTGGTCTACAGTGAGTTCCAGGCTGGCCAGCACTACAAGGAAAACATTATCTCAAAAACTTAAAAGTTAGGGTCTAGGGAGATGGCTCAGCAGTTAAGGTCACTTGCTGTCCTCATAGAGGACCTGGGGTTTGGTTTCTAGAACCCACATTGAACAGATCCCAAACCATCTGTGACTGCAGCTTCTGCAGATCTGACACCGTCTTCTGGCCTCTGCAGGCACTGAACACATGCACATACACACAAAAAGACACATGTAAATAAAAATAAAATATTTCTTAAAAAAAAAAAAAAAGCTTAAAAACCAAAGAACAGAAGAGATGGTTCAGTTGGAATGTGTGCTGTGTAGGCCTGAGGACCCCAGTTCAATTCCCCGCACATGCACAAAAGAAGGTGAAGGAGAGAGACAGTAAGCTGGCTTCGCAGATGAAAGCACCTACCACCCAAACCTGAAGCCGTGACACTGTGATAGCAGCTCTCCTACAGTGAGGGGGGAGACAGAGAGAGGAGAGCCATGCAACAAAATCTCTCAGGTCACCCAGCTTGAGATACACAACATGGCAGAAACAGAGGAGACCCTGACCAGGTCGGAATGTGAGGATGTGCAAAAGTAGAGTAGTCACAGCCGGGCGTGGTGGCGCACGCCTTTAA
>NC_034590.1:18349325-18352145 GCF_900095145.1 Mus pahari | reverse complement strand
ACACACACACACACACACACACACACACACACACACACACACACACACGTGCGCGCACGCATGCATACAAAACTAAAAAGTGCCGTAGTGGACTGAGGTTGGGGCTCTTGGAAGTCTGCAGTGTTGCAGAAGGCAGGGCTGGACTGTGTCAATTTCTTCAGGCTGCCCCTCCCGACTGTCATCCTGGCAGGCACCTGAGAAGCTGAGAGGAAGCTAACCTTTGACTGCCTCCTCCGGGTCCAGCCTCTCTGGTTCTAGGATGTCAGCAGGTACATCCTGGGTGGAGTTTCTATCCAGGGCTGTAGTTACACTCAGGAAGCTTCCTTGGTCCTGAACGAAGAGGAAGAGCCAAGCTGGAAGACACATGCTGCTGTCCAGTCCGCAGAGCCACGCTGCAGTTCGTTCGTCCATTCCTAGGTCATTTCCCTGTTACCACAGCCACAAGAGGTGAGCACAGGTGAAGGGTCTGGGGACAGGTCCCCTGTGTCCTGACGAGCCCCAGGGATCCAGGAACTGGATGCCTTGGTCTCTGACCCCATCCCAGGGCTCTCTGGAAGGAGATGCCACTGCTGAGAAGGAGAGCCTGGTTCTCCCAGACTCTGGGTTCCCATCGCAGTCCCAGCCTGAAGTCCTCAGCTAGTTCCTTCAGGCCTTGAGTCCTCCAGATCTGAGTTCCCAGACCTTAGTTTTTCCAATCCCTGGGTCTCCCAAGCTTCCGGTTCACCAGCCCTGTATTCCGCCCAGCACCCCCATAGCCCGACTCCCTGCACACCGACTGCCATCCCGCCCTGCTGGCTGACTTCTTAGCCCCAATCTCCACTTCACCTCTCGGGTCCTCAGCTCTCTCCCTGCTGCTGATTCCAGTAACGAGTAGATGAAGGCAGCATTGGGCTGGATGTAACCGGATTTTCCTGTTCCTGTATCCTTGGCTTCCATATCAGCCTAGGGGGCCCTCCGAAACCTGCAGCTACCCCGTCGTGGGGGGAGGTTTAGATCACGGCTCTGTCCATCACAGGGTCCTGATCCTCTGTCGGAGATTTCAATGTGGCAGTTACTCTGATAAATTGCCCTGAGACTCCTAATGCCAGTGTTCCTTGGCTCAGGGACAGAACAGGATGAAAGCGGTGCCAGTCACAGGAATGGCACTGATGGGGTGGAGCCAACCTTGTGCCTGGCACCTGGCTCTGAGCTGATGTGGAGGGGATGCTGGGGGCAGGGCGCTCTCTGGATGGAAAAAGCAGGCTGAGGATGCAGCACAGGCTCGACAGAGGTGAACGCGGCGGCTTATGCTTGTCATATTAGTACTCCAGATGCTGAGGCAGGAGCATTGCTAAGTTAGGTATCAGGCTGGACTACATGGAGAGAGCTTATCTCTCTGCTTCTAGGGAACTGGAGAAGGGGTCTTCCTTCAAAGCTGGAACCTCTTTCTACATACCGCACCCCTCCAACAGAAGGTTAACTGAGGCTAGGCACGTGGAGATTGATCTGACTGCAGAGAACAAAGAGTCTAGGCTCCTCCCATTGCCACCTCAGCATAGGGCTGGAGCCAAAGGCTGCTCTTCAGTCCTCCCTGGCTTCAGCTTCCAGTCCTCCCACAGTCCTTGCTCTTCCCAAACTCACCCAAGCTCCTCCCTAGCCTTTGGATCACAAGTACTGTGAATCTAGCTCCCTTCCTTAGTGATCGTGTGCTGTCTGTCCAGTGAAAGGACGGCAAAGGTGACTGAACATGAGCCTGTGGTCCTGGAGCAGCTCCGGGTGTCAGCACTGTGCTCCTACAGCTCCTACAAACTGAAGGTAAGCCACAAGTCATGGCTCTGGCTAGAAGCCACCCTTTTTTGGCTTTTCTAGGTAGGGTTGCCCTGTGTGGGGCTGGCTGCCCTAGAACTCACTCTGTAGACCAGGCTGGCCTTGAACTCAGAGATCTGCCTGCCTCCTGAGTGCTGGGATTGAAGGTGTGTGCCACTCCCCTGAACCCTAGAGTTCCCATCTTTTCCCCAAAGCTGGATGTGACTTCACAGCAGGCTCCGGCCTTTCTTTGCCCTTTGGCCTCCCTGCCATTGCTTCCCTTCCTGAGGGATGGGAAGCAGCAGAGAGGCAGCCTGAAGTCCTTCGTCCCGAACACCTTCCTTTCCTTCTTCTCAGAGGCAGACAAGCCTTCCTGCGTTCCTGTTTGCAGGAGGAGACTGAGAGCCCTCAGATCAAAAGCCCAGAGATTAGCAGGTTTGATTTCAAAGTGTGTTTTTCCAATGTTTTCCTACCATAGAATTGGTGCCAAGATGAGCCTAGTGGAGCAGGCCTGACATCCCAGATACCTCAGAGGCTGAAAACGAAAGGGACAGCCCGAGGCCAGGCTGACTGAATGAATTCAGCTTGGGCAAAGTAGGGAGACCTCATCTATAAAGTGGGGCGTGGCAGCGCCAAGGTGAGAGTAAGTGGAAGGTCTTTAGTGTAGATATGAGAGAGGGTAGCCAGAGGCATCCAGAGTCTAAAGGGTCCAGGACAGGGAGGGAAAGTGCATATTAAAGATGACTGGCCGAGAGGAAGAGAGGGTGGAGAGGGCAGAGAGGAAGCCAGAGTGATGATCAAGGAGACTAAGAGAAAAAAAAAACAAAGGGGAATGTGATGAGCATAGAAAAAAAGTGTCTTCTAGGCCTGTAAACGCAGCTCAGCTGGGAACCCCACTACAGCAAGGCTGCACCCGGAAACCAGAACCCGCCCGTTGTATTTAAAAATGAGGGCATGACTTCAAGGTTTGGTTGAGACGACTTTAGATACAAGGAATAAAGATGCAGGGGAATCTGGAAGGCTCCAGACTGAACA
>NC_034590.1:18348116-18349216 GCF_900095145.1 Mus pahari | reverse complement strand
GAAGGGAAGGGAAGGGAAGGGAAGGGAAGGGAAGGGAGGCCCAGGGGCTGGATAGGTTTAGGATCAAGGGGGGGGGGTATGCCAACCAGGGTGACTCTGAGAGCCAGGGCCCACTATGATTTGTCAGGAGACACTTCAGCCATTTGCCCTGGATTTCTTCGAGACCACCTCAGCCTTTTGTGGGTGATATAGGGCTAGTTAATCTCCTCCATAACTACTTCCTGCTGAAATCGGGGTGTTGTTGTTGGGCCCAGGAAGGCTGGAATGACGTGCAAAAGACAAGAAGGGAAGGAGAAGTGTGTGGGGGGGGACATCTGTTTTGATCCCTGCCCAGGTTCTGCGGGACCACCTGGGGGCGACGAAGGGGCTCAGGCTGGTCAGAAAGTCCCTCAGAAGCAACTATGACTAACTTGACTGGAAATCTGTGACAAGAAATCTGCTGGGTCAGATATAGACAAGGGACAGAAAGCAAAGCTAAGGAGCTTGTGGGAAAATGTTTGTCTTGAGTGCACATTCGAAACTTCCAGGCCTGTAGTCAGGGAGTGGGGAGGCCCAAGACCAGGGAACAGGGGTGAGGTGGGGTTCCACAGGGATGACTATGCAGGTGGGGAGACCTAGGAGGACTTATCTGGAGTCTGTTTGACCTGTGATGGGTGGATACAAGGTGTGACTTCCTGAAGCTTACAAAAATTGTGTACATTTACAGGAAGAAATAAAAGTTTTAGATAGCAGGGCGTGGTGGCGCATGCCTTTAATACCAGCACTTGGGAGGCAGAGGCAGGTGGATTTCTGAGTTCGAGGCCAGCCTGGTCTACAGAGTGAGTTCTAGGACAGCCAGGGCTACACAAAGAAACCCTGTCTCGAAAAAAACAAAAAAAGAAAAGAAAAGAAAAAAGAAAAAAAAGTTTTAGATATAAGAACATTACCAATGTTTATAATCTGTACTGAAGTCCGATTTGAGTCATAGCAAAATCTTGGGGACCCAAAAATGATTCCAAGTTAAATGCATTAACACTCCTCTGTCTAGGGGTGGGGAATATAGATTGGACGCACATGTTTTTAGCACATTTGAGACACACTTTTTTCTTTTTTTTTTTTTT
>NC_034590.1:18293127-18347996 GCF_900095145.1 Mus pahari | reverse complement strand
TTATGAGCCACCATGTGGTTGCTGGGATTTGAACTCCGGACCTTCGGAAGAGCAGTCGGGTGCTCTTACCCACTGAGCCATCTCACCAGCCCCCGACACACTTTTTTCTATGAAATATAATGTGGAACGGGGTGAGGGGAGTTTCTTTGGAGGGGCATGTCAAAGTATACCCCCTGAGAAATTACACCGTTCAACAAATCTGGGGTAAAAGAGGATGATTGGGGGAGGGGAGAGGGCAGAGGGCCTAGGGAAGGGATAGGCAGACAACTGAGCATGTAGACAGACAGACGGATGGGGAGCAGAGCTGTGAGGGCACAGACATGTGGGGAGAACAGAGAGAGGGAGCACAGAGAAAGCCGGGATGTAGGTGGGATGGCACGGGGGGGGGGCCGGGATGTAGGTGGGATGGCACGGGGGGGGGTGTCCTTTGATTGGCAGCACACATCTGGCACATCGGATGGCGGTTATGATATCAGTGGGTGGTATAGTGGAAGGCTTTACCAGAGTTAGACTAATTACTTATCAGGATTCATATTGATGAATTCTGAACTTTCGAAGTCTTAAGACAACAATGGCATAGCGAGGGGGAAGGCATTGGAAGCATTTTCCGTTCCTTTTCTAGTCCTTACATCACTTCACCATCCCCATTTCAGCTCTTGCCTCCTCCAGCCTTCATAACTTGATTCATCAGCCTTCCAACACCTTCTTAGACCCTCAACTTTCTCCTCAACTTTCTCAGATCCATCCTCACAGCTTGTGCTTCTGTTTCCTCAGACCTCAGAAAACTTTACATTTCTTCCTATCCACGTATTCACCCTGAAACACAGGTGGTTGACTACTGGGGGCAGTCACCGTAGAGCAAGTTTCTTTAGAAGGAAGAGTAAAAAGTTACTTTGAAACCTGTCTTAGGGTTTCTATTCCTGCACAAAACATCATGACCAAGAAGCAAGTTGGGGAGGAAAGGGTTTATTCAGCTCACACTTCCATACTGCTGTTGATCATCAAAGAGAGTCAGAAGTGGAACTCAAGCAGGTCAGGGAGCAGGAGCTGATGCAGAGGCCATGGAGGGATGTTCCTTACTGGCTTGCTTCCCCTGGCTTGCTCAGCTTGCTTTCATATAGAACCCAAGATCACCAGCCCAGGGATGGCATCACCCACAATGCCCCACCCCCCTGATCACTAATTGAGAAAATGCACTACAGCTGGATCTCATGGAGGCATTTCAAGGGAGGCTCCTTTCTCTGTGATAACTCCAGCTTGTGTCAAGTTGACACACAAAACCAGCCAGTAAAATGATTAAGGATTCATCTGAAACCTTGGCCTCTGCTGTAAAACTTTCACTGGTCCAGTCTTCAAATCCATCACAGACCTGAGAAGAATAAATTTTACCAGGGAGTGCAGACCAAGCAGCAGTCTATAAGAATGACAGAGACCCCAGGCAGCCCGGCGGTCACCCAGGGTTTCTCTGTGCTCGGTGGAGCCTACGTCTCAGCCCCCAGGTCCAGAAGATCTGACAGACTTTCCTGTGAAGCAGGAAGTTTTTGGAGGGTTGTTGCCCAACCTTTGTCCAAGCAAACTGAGGCAGACAACTTCCCTGTGTCCTGCCTGTGCACAGCTTTGACAGTGTGCTGGCAGCAGCTGAGGCAAAGGGCAGCTTGTAGCCCAGCAGTCAGCTTTGCCACATTTAAAGCAAGTTCCAAGTGGTGGTCTTCTGTGTGCAGCCATCTTCTTGGCGGGAGACTAGGCGTGTTCGCAGGAGCTGGCATGTCTATCACAAAAAACTTTTTCTATTGAACATTTTAAATGCCATATTCTGCAGATCTCGCTGGGCGGTGGTGGCGCACGCCTTTAATCCTAGCACTTGGGAGGCAGAGGCAGGCAGATTTCTGAGTTTGAGGCCATCCTGTTCTACAGAGTGAGTTCCAGGACAGCCAGGGCTATACAGAGAAACCCTGTCTCGAACACCCCCCCCAAAAGAAAAGAAAGACCATGTATACAGAAATTTTAATAAAGCTTGTTTTTGTAATTAATTGTATCAGTTCTTAGTATGACTACAAGTATATTCCTGAACACATTAAATAATTTGATTATTTATAAGATGACTGACTACCAACTTCTATTTCTTAATTACACTTTACAGTTTACCATAATTTAGTAGCTTTAAAAAAAAGGATTTATTTATTTTATGTATATGAGTACACTATAGCTGTACAGATGGTTGGGAGCCTTCATGTGGTTGTTGGGAGTTGAATTTAGGACCTCTGCTCACTCTGGTCAACCCTGATCACTCCATTTGGCCCCACTTGCTCAGTCCCTGCTTGCTCCAGCCCAAAGATTTTATTTATTAAATAAGTACACTGTAGCTAGCTGTCTTCGGACACTCCTGAAGAGGGAGTCAGGTCTCATTATGGGTGGTTGTTGAGCCACCATGTGGTAGCTGGGATTTGAATTCAGGAAGTTTGGAATTACAGTCAGTGCTCTTAGCCACTGAGCCATCTCTCCAGCCCCCAATTTAGTAGCTTTTATAAGACCAGGACTTTATGATCCATCACTGCTAAGTTTGAGCCTTAAAAAAAAATCAAGATTTCGAACGGATGTTCTACTAGAATCAAAGTAAAATTTTTAACTCACAGATACAGTCAGTCCATAGAAAGACTAGCAACTTTGCTGATTCTTCTATACTATATTGCACCATTACAAAGTATTGCAGAGTTCTGTATGGTTTAGCTTATCTAAGCAGCTAAAGCTTAAGACAAAGAAGCTACAAATATTACTGTGAAATTAAGGAGACCTTAGGAATTTATAAATCTTTTTTTTAAAGATTTATTTATTTATTATATGTAAGTACACTGTAGCTGTCTTCAGACACTCCAGAAGAGGGAGTCAGATCTTGTTACAGATGGTTATGAGCCACCATGTGGTTGCTGTGATTTGAACTCTGGATCTTCGGAAGAGCAGTCGGGTGCTCTTACCTGCTGAGCCATTTCACCAGCCCTATAAATCTTGATTAAAGACATAGAATCAAGGTTGTTGTGGGCCTGACTAGATCTTAGGAGTTTATAAATCTTGATTAACAAAAACATCTTATTTATCAAACATTGCTACTTACTTCCGTTTCCTACCAGCCCATTGTTGAGCAACTAGGAAAGTCATAGATAGTTACACGTACATTTAAATTTGCTTTTGTTAATCTGAATAGAACTTTATAACCTTGAAATTTCATCATCACATACAGAATATTTTAAACCAGAGTTGAATCACATATACAGTATGTTGTAGCAAATATAACCTTGAATTTCTATCATCATACAAAAATCTTTACCAATCTAAATTATTTGACACTTGTTGCTGCTTTCTTGGCCTAAACAGTGGGCTCAGTGAGACTGAGAAGTTTTATAATTGTTGCTTTATACCATGTGGTCATCTGAAGATGATGAAATCATATGGCATGTTGCAAGCTATGTGGCCAACTTGGTTGTTTTCCTAATACTTGCATACACACACACACACACACACACATACACACACAGTTAATATTTGTTTTCCTAATATATATAAATGCATATAAATGTTTATATATAAACACACATATATATATATATGCTGCATCCAAGTTACTTGCACATATACATACAGATACCCATGTATAGATTTTTAATTATAAGCCTTTTGTTGTAATTTTAAAGTCAAACATTGTTGCAGATTGTATGGATTTTAGGATGTTAGTCCATACCCAATGAGCAACTTACAAATCCTTAGATAAAAGTTTACAGTATATTAATATTTTTTAAAGAGAAGATTTTAAAGAAATCAGAGATAAAGATTTTTAGGAGTGGGGAAGTTGAACCTTAAATGTAGAGCAGAGCGAGTTTAGACATAAGGCACTTGGGGACCATTACCCACGGCAGTGAGAATTAGGAAATCAGGTGTGATGATTTTTGACCTTTGAATGGAGCCAAGTTGTAATAAAATCTGAGTCCATGACAGAAGAGAGAGCTCGCTTAGTTTAGCACAGGCTGTCTGCAGAATGTCAGGAGGTGGGACCCACGGTCCAGATGGGCAGGCTTGTGGGAGCCAGAGACATGCGGAGGACACAGGTGGGCTCTATAATTTGGAATCAAATTCACAGACTAATGTTGCATCTGTACCTCAGGAGTGGTTCTGAACAGATGCTGCAGGGAAAGAGTGAGCTACAGTTTCTGCTCCTCCATCTCCAACTCCCAGTTGTTGCAAACTTACAGGCAAGATATTTACTCAGTGTGGGGAGGGACACCAGACAGAAGCAAGCAGAGCTGGGAGCGAGGAATAAGGAATACAGAAAAGAGAAATGTTTCATGCTCCCCCCCCCCCATTCACTTCGGCAGTATACTGAGGTCAGGTTCGATTCCTTTAGAAGCGAGGTAAGAGGAAGCTTTTCCCACAGATAAGGAGAGGAGTCCCAGGCCTGGGTCCGAGGCAAGATGCAAGGGACCCAAGGGAGACAAGGCAAAAGTTGTCCAGTGAATTGACATTCCGTGGACAGGGCCCAGGGCTAAGCCCGAGCAGACACAACAGTCTGGTACCTGACATCAGGATTTTCAAGAGAAACCAAGAGGGCAAGAGAAAGGAAGCCTCCTTCAGGAAAATGGTCAGACTCAGAGAAGCATTTAAGGTGAGTTAAACAGAACTCACCAACTGTTGGTGTTGGGTGGAGTGCCTAATGATCTGTGGACCAGAAAGCAGATCCATTACAGGTGTTGCGGTCAGGTGGGGTGTGGCCAGACACCAGGAGAGTCCCTCCAAGGTCACAGCACCAATGTTATAAAGTGTGCGTGGGGGCGGCCAGGGTTGGCTAGGGTATATTTGGCAGGCCCATGCCAAAACCTGAGAGCGTACACCATGCAAAAGATCTGGTGTAGAAGATGTTTATTGAGGGAGGGGGGAGGAGTGAGAACATGGGGGAGGGACAGTGGCAGACAAGCAGACATGTAGGCAGGCAGCCATAAGGGCAGAAAGAGGAGGGAGGGAGGGGACGGGTGCAGAGACCAGAGACAGGGAACACAAAGCACAGAGAGATAGCTGGGGTGGCAGGAGGGTCCTTTTATCCACCACAGCCACATCTGGCACACCTGGAAGTGGCAGACAGCGGCAGCAGGTAAGCAATCACTAGGTCCCTGAGAGCAGGCCAGAGAAATTACCTGTACCCCAGGACTTTTAAGTCTATACTTAGAGGACAATCAAAGGAATTCAAATTTTGAGCTTATAACTATGATAGTAGCAGCAGTAGATTTATTGCTTTACCAGAATTAGATTAGTAGTTTCTCAGATCTCCAGTGATTGATATTAAAACCCGGAACTTTTGAAGTCTTTGTATACCAGTATATACCTTAGAGAGGGAAAGAAATCGGAAAAATTTTTCGTTTTATTTTTTACATACCTTGAATCACTTTATTAGACCCTTAGAACTTGCACTTACACACCTTAAGGCACTTTCTTAGACACTCATGGTTTGCTAAAGCTTGACATCTTCTATAGCCAGTGATTTACCACGAGACGCCAGTGCTTGATTACTGAAAACAGCCATTGTAAAGCCAAGTTCCTTCAAATAAAAAAATAGTTAAAAAAAAAAAAAAAAGTTGTACTGAAACCTGTTTTGTGAGTTTATCTCTATCAGGGTGGAGTCTGTCCGCCAGATGAACGGTGCCCGTGTTTGTCTTTCTCAGCGGCAGACCCAGTTGCTCTGGAAAAGTAAGCCCTGACTTTCTGTATGGGATGAATGAACTCACCAGGCGGCTGCAGCCTTATGGACGGAGCTAGTTTGCTTGCTGCTATCAGCATAAAGGTACAGTCAGTCAATATCCTCAGAGATCTGAGGATAAGTTATAGCGGGAAGTATAATCCGAATGGCCTCTGTATCAACTGAAATGACAAGAGGCTTACCAGCTACCCTAGGCTGCCATGGACTGGATGGCTTTGTTGGGGTCAGAGATAGTCAGTCTCGGCTGTCACAACGGCCAGCATTACATCTTCAGTTGTTGTACGGGACAGCATAGGTCTTTGCCTGCCACACCTAGGTCTGAGAGATTTTTCCTGTCGAGAAGGTACCTGAGAAAACTGACTTTACTTAGAAGAGGTAGAGTTCACAGTTTGGGCAGAGCCCCAATGGTGGGAGAGGCATGGGGCAGTACCTTCCAGTGGTTAGAGTCACTACGATCCAGGTGGCATGAACTTGCCCATCTGTCTTCTTTGGAGACCTTAGGGTGGTCTCTAGGAGCTGGCACCTCTGTCTATCGTGGGAAAAAAATTTTTTTTAAAGATTTATTTATTTATTATATGTAAGTACACTGTAGCTGTCTTCAGACACTCCAGAAGAGGGAGTCAGATCTTGTTACAGATGGTTATGAGCCACCATGTGGTTGCAGGGATTTGAACTCGGGACCTTCGGAAGAGCAGTCGGGTGCTCTTACCCACTGAGCCATCTCACCAGCCCGGAAATTTTTTTTTTATTAAGCGTTTTAAATTTAAATTCAGCAGCTCTCTGAAGAGTTTAACGACCATCTATTAAGATTAGCTGGATTAAACAAACTGACTTGGTTTTAGTTACTTGCTTTAGGCTTAACCTTGAAAAACATACACACGGTGCTAAAGTTTTTCTCTGTAAAGGAGTTACATTTGTACTTAGCATGACCGCAAGCTTAGTTCTGAGCACATTTAAAAATGCCATCTGTTGAGGTCACTGAGCCTTAACTTACATGTCTTAGTTACCTTTAAGAGTTTACAACAGGGCTGGAGAGATGGTTCAGTGGTTAAGAGCAGTGACTGCTTTCTCAGAGGTCCTGAGTTCAATTCCCAGCAACCACATGGTGGCTCACAACCATTTGTAATGGGATCTGACGTCCTCTTCTGGTGTGTCTGAAGACAGCTACAGTGTACTCATAAATAATAAATAAATAAAACTTAAAAAAAAAAAAGAGTTTACAACAAGTAACAAGTTGACCACAAAGATTCAGCAAAGCCACATGGTTTCCTTCTGTCCTGATGAGGTTAGCCTGAAAGACCCCCGAAGAGGGGAGACCCTCACTCAAGTCTCAGGATGACGCGACCCCCCAAGAACTCACGAGAGACCTCAATAGCATGAGGTTTATCGACAGGAACCAGCGCACTGGGGTCGACTCGTATCCCACACAGGGGTAGAGAAGTTTGACCCCGAGTAGCTGGGAAAGGGGGTGTTTAAAGGAAAAACTAGAACCTAAGAGGGTAGGGAGGGCTTTATTGGAAAATACTGAATCAGTGAAGAATCACAAGGGGAAACTCCCTGCTTCTCAAGATTGTTCTCAAGATTTTAATCTAACTTTGGTCAGCCAGGTCCTAGAATAAGGTCACTGACTCGGTTTGTTTAATTTTCTGTTCTGTGGTCAGCCAGTTCTCGGAACAGGCTGTTTCAGGGCCCAGCTATTTTTCTTTCTTGGCTCTAACTTGGTCTAGGGGGTCAAACTTAAATTTTTTACCTGACAAGTCATGTGGTTTAAAATACTATATATATGTACATATACATACATGTAACACATATACATAAATATGTCTAATATATATGTTACGTCTAATATATGTGTTTTGGTTTTGGTTTTTCAAGACAGGGTTTCCATATGTTGCCCTGGCCATCCTAGGTTTTGGGGTTTTTTTTTTTTTTTTGGTATTTTGTTTTTCAAGACAGAGTTTCTTTGTATAGCCCTGGCTGTCCTGGAATTCTCTTTGTAGACCAGGCTGCCCCCGAACTCACAGAGATCCACCTGCCTCTGCCTCCCAAGTGCTGAGATTAAAAGTGTGTGCTACAATGCCAGATGATAAAAACCTTTTATAAGAGTGGAAAGTAAGCCGGGCGTGGTGGCGCACATCTTTAATTCCAGCACTCGGGAGGCAGAAGCAGGTGGATTTTTGAGTTCAAGGCCAGCCTGNTCTACAAAGTGAGTTCCAGGACAGCCAGGGTTATACAGAGAAACCCTGTCTCGAAAAACCAAACCAAAAAAAAAAAAAAAAAAAAAAGAGTGGAAAGTAGAGAAACCTTAGAGATAAGAGACCTGTGGAGATGCAGAGCAGTTTGGCTGTATGGAATGTGGGGTTGTTTTAGACAGGGTTTCTCCTGCTGTGACAAAACACTGACCAAAAGCAAGCTGGGGAGGAAAGGGTTTCTTTGGCTTACACTTCCAGGTCACTGTGCATTATTGGAGGAAGTCAGGACAGGTACAGGGCAGGGCAGGATCCTGGAGGCAGGAGCTGACGCATGGCCCGTGGAGGGTGCTGCTCACTGGCTTGCTTCCCATGACTTGGTCACTCATTAAGAAAATACCCAGCAACTAGCTCTCATGGAAGCACGTACCTGAGTGAGACTTCTTCCTGGTGACTCTAGCATGTGTCAAGATGACACATAAATCCAACCAGTTCAGGGATCATTTGTGAGTTATAAATTTATATATTTATTTGTATATTTATAAATGTATATAGTTATATATTTAAAGGAACTTCAAAGATGTCTGCATGAGAGGCTAGGGAAGACCCAGGATGGATTAAAGAAGCTGCCAGACACAGCAGGCAGTTCCCAGCCAACAAAGGCTGACTGGGCCATGAGAGGGTGGGGTGGGAGAGAGCAAGAGAGAAAGAAAGGAGTGAGGGAAGAGGAGAGAGGGCAAATGGGGGAGAGCTCCAAAAGCAGGGCCAAGAGCCAGGAGGCCTAGTGGTCAAAGCGGCTGTGTCATATAGGAAACAGAGAAGCTGGAGGGAAGAGAATGGAAGATAAGGGCTGGAGAGGTTTAAGGTAGATATGCCAGCCAGGATGCCTCCGTAATAGGTACTTGCAATACCAGGCTTGTGGGACCCTCCCGCCTCAGCTCTCCAAGTGCTAGGGTTCCGGACCCACCACTTTTGCTCCCTGCAGCAGCCGCCTTCTTTCAGGTGCTGTAGCTGTTGGTAATTTTCCACATGCTTACCTCCCGAAGTAGAGAACCTGTCCTTTGTTTTCTGTGTCTCACACCTGTCACCCTAGCACTCAGGGAGTGGGGGCGGGGCAGGGTTGTGCTGAAATGGGAGGGCTGCTTTGAGTTTTAGGCCAGCCTTGGCCACAGTGTGAGATATATAGGCCAATCTGGGCTACAGAGTGAGACCCAGTCCTGATAAAAGCAACAGTAGCTAATCTCGCAAGTATTGCTGAGCTGGGAAGTTGACACAATGTAGCAAGGCCTTTCCTCTCCTTCGGTATCATAGTCTTCGATGCAATATTCGGTGTCTTCCTGTATCACTTTCTACCTTAGTTTGAGAAAGTCTTTCACTGAACCCAGAGCTCCAAATCAGGTTACACTGGCTGGCTGGGAAGCTCCGAAGGTCTGTTCTGACCCCGAGGCCAGTGCTAGGATTACAGACTCCGGCTGCCAGGCATCTCCACAGTGCTGAACTGGGACTGAAGTGCTCAGGCATGTGCTACAGACACGTTACCCACTGGGCCATTTGCTTAGAGCTACCTTATTTTTATTTTTAATCCATGTGCATGAGTCTGTACCTGCTTACGTTTTTAGGTGCACCACATCTGTACAGGTGCCCATGGAAGGCAGACAGAGGGTGTCAAGATTTTCCAGAACTGGAGTTACAGGTGTTTGTGAGGTGCCTGATGTAGGTGCTGGGAATTGAACCTGGGTCCTCTGCAAGAGCAGCTAGTGCTCCTAACTGCGGAACCAGCTCGTCAGCTCCTTCCTCTTACGTTGAGATAAGGTCTCTCACTGAGCCTACCTATAGCTCACTGGTTAGACTAGACTGGCTAGCAATCCCCCAATATCTCCCTGTCTCTGCGCCCGCTGTTGGGGTACAGAGACGGGTTGCACTGTGGTCACAGACACCTGTACTACCGAGCTACTGTGCGGGTACTAGAGGTCCAAATGCAAGTGTTCACACTTGCTCAGCAAGCTTTAACTGCTGAGTCACGTCTCCAATCCATCCCTAATTATTTATTTTGAAGCACCTCACACAGCTCAGACTAGCTCCAAACTCACAGCAACTCTACTGCCGCCGCAGCCTTCTGAGTATTGAGAGGACTGTATGTCAGCCTGCAGTACTGTGCTAACAGGGCTAAGCTGACTTTGTAACTACACACCTGGACAGCGTGCAGCCTCTAAGCTTTGATCTGTTCACAAGCCGCTTGATTTGATGCCAAAATCCTCTTGACTCAGAGTCTCTGGGCCTAAGCCTGTGGTCAGGACTATAGACCCTGGGCTAAGGGAGCCAGAAACTTTTGTCTCTTACCCGGAGGCGCACAAAGGCTCCTTTGGAGGCCGATAGTGGAGCATGCTCATGACTCCCAACTACATGTCCTCCGGGATGAGGAGGTAAGACTTCTGAAGATCTTGTGGAACCTGAAGACCTTGAGCCCTCTGAAACTTTCTTTCCCGTCACTCAGGCCTGGATCTGTAGTCTCACCTGGACTTTGCCTAACTAACACTTGGCATACACGTTGATCCCACCCTGGCTTCAGATGACAAAGTCACCTTCCTCTAGAATCTGTGGGTGGCAACCCCTTTGGTGTCTAATGACCTTTTCACAGAGGTCTCCTAAGACCATAGAAAACACAGATATTTATTTACATCACAATTCATAACAGGAGCAAAATTATAGTCATGAAGTAGCGATGAAGATAATTTTATGGTGTGTGTGTGTGTATGTGTGTGTGTGTGTATATGAGGGTCCCCACAATATGAGAAACTGTATTAAAGGGTCATAGCACTAGGGAAATTGAGAATCACTGCCCTAGACTTAGCTTTCAATGTACAGATACCCCTGAACCTGATGTGGGGGCATGTGACAATACCAAAGTCCAAATAAATCCCATTGAGAGTTTTCTTTGTTTTGTTCCTTTTTGTTGTTTTATTCTGAGACAGTTCTTACTATGTAGACCAGGCTGGTCTTGAACTCATGCAGATCTGTCTGCCTTTGGAGTCCTCAGATCCAGTGTGTCCCACTGTATACAGATTGTTTTTGTTGGTGTGTGTGTGTGTGTGTGTGCGCACGTGTTTGTGCAGAGTCTGCAAAGGCCAGTGGAGAACATCTGCTCTAGAGCTGGGGTTACATATGGGTGCCAGAAACTAAACTGCAGTCCTCCAAAAAGCTGCAAGTGCTTTTTAGCACTGGGTCACCTCCTCAACCACTCTGTTACTTCTGTTTTGTTTTGTTTTGTTTTGTTTTGTTTGTTTGTTTGAAACAGTTTCTCTACGTAGCATTGGCTAGCCTGGAACTCACTTTGTAGACTTGTAGTTCTCAGGCCTCAGCCTCCCCAGTAGCTGGGATCACAGGCCTGTACCACTCTGCCAAGCTGGAACTAATTTATTTCTATCAACCAGTGGAGAAAGGAAAAGGGATGTCTGAAAAAGAAGATGCTCTGGGACCTTCTCAGGCAATGTAGAATGAAGCCTGCCCGTGGCCACGTATATACAGGCCTTAAGCCTGGTGCACTGCTACTTAGCCTAAAATATGTATATATTCCTACCTATGGACAACCTTCTCACCGCGTTACTAATTGTGCTGGAATTCTTCTGAGATTAGGCTTTGGACTCTAGAATGAAGGCCCCCACCCCCTCCTCTGTCTCCCATAATGCCCCTGATTTTGTTGTTGTGTTTGTTTGTTTGTTTTCTCATGATTCCTCATTTGAGAACTTAAAGCACACTTTCCCTCTAAAGGGACATAGTGGCTCACTCTGGATTCCGATACCAAAGCAGAAAGATTGGGCCACACAGTTTCCAGCTAAACTGAGCTATCCCATGAAATCATGTATCAAACAAACCCAAATCAAAACAAAACAAAACAAAAAAATCCGAGAGGCACAATGCAGATGATTAGCCCAATGGGTGCCAGCTATTTATGCATGCATGGTTGCAAGTGTGCACCTAGCTGCTCTCCAGGTAACCTGCCATGCTTTCTTTCCTGGCAGCCATGGTCAGCGCTCAGGTACCGTTCTCCTTTCCTCTGGCCCACTTCCTCATCTTTGTCTTTGTGACTTCCACCATCATCCACCTCCAGCAACGAATAACGAAGCTCCGAACCCTGTCTGAGAAGGAATTACAGACGATTCAAAAGTCCTGGCCAAGTGCGGCAAGCACAGAGATGCAGCAGAGTAGCGAGCTGCTGGGCATGTTCACGATCAATTCCATTGGCCGCCTGGGGAACCAGATGGGCGAATATGCTACATTGTTTGCACTGGCCAGGATGAACGGACGGCTTGCCTTCATCCCCGAATCCATGCACAAGGCTCTAGCACCCATCTTCAGGATCAGCCTCCCAGTGTTGCACAGTGACACAGCCAAAAGGATCCCGTGGCAGAATTACCACCTCAACGACTGGATGGAGGAGCGTTACCGCCACATCCCGGGGCACTATGTGCGCTTCACGGGGTACCCTTGCTCCTGGACCTTCTATCACCACCTGCGCCCAGAGATCCTGAAGGAGTTCACCCTGCACGACCACGTGCGTGAGGAGGCCCAGGCCTTCCTGCGTGGCCTGCGGGTGAATGGGAGCCAGCCCAGTACCTTTGTGGGTGTCCATGTGCGCCGAGGGGACTATGTGCGTGTCATGCCCAATGTGTGGAAGGGCGTGGTGGCTGACCGGGGTTACCTGGAAAAGGCCCTGGACAGGTTCCGGGCACGCTATTCATCTCCAGTCTTCGTGGTTACTAGCAACGGTATGGCCTGGTGCCGGGAGAACATAAACGCCTCTCTAGGAGACGTGGTGTTTGCGGGCAATGGTATTGAGGGCTCGCCAGCCAAGGACTTCGCGCTCCTCACCCAGTGCAACCACACCATCATGACTATTGGAACCTTTGGGATTTGGGCTGCCTACCTGGCAGGTGGTGATACAATCTACCTAGCCAACTACACCCTTCCGGATTCTCCGTTCCTCAAAATCTTTAAGCCAGAGGCAGCCTTCCTCCCCGAGTGGGTGGGCATCCCCGCAGATCTGTCCCCACTCCTTAAGCACTAACACCAGCCTACCCTTGGTCCCACTTCCACCTCAAGGCAGAAGGAGTCACCTGTTACATCCCAGGAAGAGCCTTCTACTGGGAAGATGTGTGCCTTGAGCTGCCAACGAGAACTGATATGTGCAGAAAACATATTTACATGTTAGATACCACAAGCTCCAACATTCATTAACAGCTCAGACATCATCAATGGCTCCTGCTCCTGAAAACTAGCAGGCCTTCACCTTTTTTCAGCACAGCTGTCTCATGGTGCCAGACAGGCTGCCTCCCTCAGACAGCCACTTCCAGAGGCAGCAAGAAAAGGTGCCTTACCGATTTTACTTTAGGTTCCTTTTGAAGGGTGAGACAAACTCTTGATTATACACTTTTTTGACATTAGCACTTCCACAGCGGGGCAGCATTCGACAGGCAACAATCATGTGGGAAGCCTGAGAGAGGAGAGAAGGCTGGCTTGCTCTTTTTATAGCAACTGCCTTTCACCAACTCACAGGAGTCGGCTGAGAACTGTTAACCCCTTCGAAGGTGGTGCCTTCAGTGACCTCAGAACTTCTTATCATCTGTTAAGATTCTATTTTTTTTTTAAATTATGGATATATGTGTGGGTGTGTGCAGTCCCTTCAGAGGCCAGATCTGGGCGTTGGGTTCCTGGGAACCGGAGTCATAAGCAGCTGGCTCTGCCTCTCGAAGGTCTCGCCATCAGTACACAGGGAACCAAAGGCCAGTCCAGTGAAAGCCACACCTCTCCAAGCATCCAGCTAGCTCCTCTGTCCCCTTGACAAGAATTGTGTCACCTGGCTCATTATGAGTCATGGGGAGGGAGAATGCTGGGAATGGTTTAGCCTGGGATCCAAAGGAGGAGTTCTTCACTGCACAGTCATTTGTTCAAAAGGGATGCGGGAGCTACCTTGAACCCACAGTCCCCTCACCAAGTTGCTTGTCTTTGGGACTTCACCTACTCTGTCCATCTGAGAACTGAGTGAGTAGAATGCAGATGCATGTCCACCTCTGCAGCCCTGGCGGGACACCCCAGGCCCGGGGGACTCCTCCAGATGTTTCAGAGTGTCCTACCATCTTGTTAAACTTCACGTGTGAACACACCACATGCTATCTCTCACACAATGCAAGAATACAACCTATGTAGCCACCATTATAGAAACAGCCAGGGTGATGTAGGGGGCGGGGCGGGGGGAAGAAGCCTTGCAAAGGTGTTATCTCAGGACAGCAGAATCCCAGGGTGTCTCTCCAGACCCCCTGCTAAATTGGAAGTGCTGATCCTGTGCATGAGAAGTAGTCTGGACTGGCCGTGGCGGCACCTGCCTCTCATCCTTGCACTGTGAAGGCTAAGGCAGGGGGCCAGCCTGGTCTATATCTTAAGACCCTGTCTCAAAAAATAAAATTCTCAAACTGGGTGTCAAGAGTTAGAAGTCACCCACAGCTACATGGAATAGCAAACCAGTTTGAGCTGCATGAGAAACCCCCTACCCCATCTCAGAAACAGAAAGAAAATTACAAAAATCTAAGCTCCGCAGTGGCAGCGTACACTCAGGAGGCAGCAGACAGTAGATCTCTGGGTTTGAGGCTAGCCTGGGCTACACAGAAATCCTATGTCAACAAAACAATTTTTTTTTCAAAATCCAAAACAAATAAAAATGTACCTCTCCATCACAATTTAATAGGTTTTTTTTTGTTTGTTTGTTTTTGTTTTTTTTGGCTTGGTCTTTTGAGAGAGTATCTAGCTGTCCTGAAACCTACAGTGTAGACCAGGCTGGCCTTGAGAGTGATAATAAGATCAAAGGTGTGTGCCAATCATGCCCAGCCCCATTTTACATTCTGGAAAGTGATAGAGCAGGTTTGAGTCACTCCTCCAGCTGCCTAGGAGCGACGTGAGTGCTGCACATCCTTAACCCCAGCACTCTGGAGGCGAAAGCAGGCAGGCAGATCTCTGTGAATTCCCGGCTAGCCTGGTCCACATATGAATTCCAGGACAGCCAGGGTTATGAAGAGACCCTGTCTCAAAAAAAAAAAAAAAAAGAAAAATCAAAAGACAAAACACACACAGAGATAGAAAATGAATTAAAAATGTAAAATTGAAAACGTGGTAGAAGAATTGAGTTTATGGAAAGCAATGAGCTCTACCTATCAATGGGTATGGAATGTGAATTCTATCTCCAAATGATGTCAACACCGACCATCTCCACACCCACTGATTCCTGACAGCCATCTGCACGTAAGGTAAAGGACCATGTGTGGGCTAGAAACTGAAGCCTGACAGTGTTCAGTCTGAGGACGGACTGGGTGGGCTACACAGGAGATTTAGTCTTGGAGGAGGAGGAAGGGAATGAAAGGAAACAAGATACCTCGCCCTCTGTGAAGATCAAGGGTGGCAATGTGGATGAAAGCCTGAGGCCCCCCAGGGACACTGAAGCCCCTGGAGGGACTGAACACGGGAAGTGGGGTAACGGTGGTAAGGAGTCCACCGTGCTCGAGTGAGCGCTCAAGCCTGCACTAGCCTTCCAAGTGGCCACCTTCTAGAGAATTCCTGG
The DNA here is from genome assembly GCF_900095145.1 of Mus pahari. NCBI lineage: Eukaryota > Metazoa > Chordata > Mammalia > Rodentia > Muridae > Mus > Mus pahari. The sequence goes on along the minus strand of NC_034590.1, from coordinate 18,332,464 downwards.
GCTGCCAGGGCTCCTCACTGCTCTCCCTCCCCCCCCCCCCCCAAGGCTGACTGGCTGAGGATAGATGGTGACAGTGGGCAGGAGACAGGAGTAAGTCTTGGTTGGAGACACCAGGGACAGGGAAATGGGTTACACAGCAGAGAGAGGGCAGCTGTGCCTAGGGAAAGGCAGGGGGAAGGAAGCAGCTGGAGGGCCAATCAGATTGAGGTAGGTAGAGGTTAGCTGTAGGCGGGACCTCAGTAGCCAGAGACACTGATACAGAGATGAGCACAGCCAGATGCTGTCTTACAAAACAAGAAGAAGGGGCTGGAGAGACGCTTGCTGCTCTTCCAGGGGCTGTTGCAGTACCTGACACCCAGGTCAGGCTTGAGTTACAGGTTCCTCAAGCTTCCAAGGACTTGCATACACATGTGGTGTGCCCGTACACCCCAAATAAAAATGTTAAAAAAATACAAGAAATAAGAAGGACAAGTCTAGAGCCGGAAGAGGAAGCTCACTACACCCTGCTGACCCTGCAGGCCTGGGAACCCCCATGTTAGCATTCGGCTCATCCCAGGGAGCGTCAGGGCAGCTCTGACCATCTCCAGCCTGGGCCAGCCACCGCCTCTCTGCTGTCTTGCTCGGAGCACTGACCTTCATCAACCTCCCGCGAGCCAGCTTCTTCCACTTTGAGGCCTTCAGCTGCTCTCTTTCCTCTCCAGCATGCTACCTTCCAGAAAGTTCTCTACCAGCACCCCCTAACCCTGGAGGCTCAGCTATTTCTCTGAGCTCTCTTTCCACTCCCCAGGGCTTCTGTCTCTTTCAGAAACCCTGATCTGTCATAGTTCCATGACCCCACGTGTCACAGCTACAGAAATGTCAGTCTGCGCTTGGATTGTGATCTGACCTTTACCAAAGTAGAAACTCAGGCTCTAGTTTTTCTTTAACTCTGAGGGCCCAGGTTAGGCACTGAGGCATCTGACTGACAACCCACATATGTACCTCTGTCCCTTCAACACTGGTCCCATCTTTTCCAATACCCTGACCTCAGCAGAAAAGGAAAATTAGACAAAATGTACTGCCAGGCTCAAAGGCATAGGAGATTGCCCATGTCTGGAGGTCTCACGTGTTCAGCCCCAGCTCCCCCCAAGTCCCCTGTCTCTTTCTTGTTTGTGACACAGGGTCTCACGTAACTCAGGCTGGTCTTGAACTTTCTATATAGTTGAAATTGATCTTGGGCTTCTGATTCTCCTGCCTCAGCTCTTCACGCCTATTGCCCTAAGTGCTAGGATTACAGGTGTGAGCTATACTTTCACACTTCAGAGTCCTGGCTACCACACAAGAAGTTCAGTGAGCCTAGCAGAGAGATCTTGTGGAGAACAAGAAAGGTCCAGACATCCAGTGATGCCGCTGGGGTCAGCCTTCTCCCCATCTCCATCACTGTTCCATCACACCTGGATGAGCCATACTGGATACGCTTAGCCATCTGGGCCTAGGGATGAGTATATCTCCACCACGCCCCCACCCCCACCATCTCATGGGCCTGAATAACTGCCCTGCAGAGTCCAGTAAACCATAGCCACTTATGGTTATGCTTTGAATACATATTGTCCTACACTGGCTCATGTGCAGCTGGTGGGTGCTACCGGGGGAGGTCTGGAAACTTCAGGACTAGCAGGCCATTGGTAGATAGGTCTTAGGGGTTTCACATCCTAGCTCCTATTTCTCTTCCTCTCACCTACCCTTGCTTCCCGTCCCTCCTGAGGTGAACAATCTGCTCCATATATTTGGCCACCATGGTGTCATCTCCCCCGCCCCTGAGTCACATTGGGCCAAGCAGGTTCTGAAAACCTGGGCAAATTAAGTCCCTCTCCCTACCCACTCTCTCTGGAGTTTGTTGGTCACAGTTATGTGACAGTAACTGATGCAGCTCTGTTCTGTGGGTTTGTTAATAAATGCAACGTGAATGCAGCTGTCCAGCCTCATGAGCCTGAGGCCACAGGAGATCCACAGTTTAATTCATCAGACAGACATCCTTCCAGCAGCAGGTGGAGGCGGAGGCTCACCTGAGAAGCATTCTATCTCCTCTCCCCTTTTATCTCTCTTCCCACCTCATGGCTCCTGGAAGCTCTTCAATAAACCATGAGAACTGGGTATAATGGCTCACGTCTCTGTAATCTCAGCACCCAGGAGGATTGTCACAAGTTTGAGGCAGGCTTGGCACTACATAGCAACACTTGCTCTCAAAAACAAAAGAAAAGAAAACAAACAACAACAACAACAAAAAAACCCAAGGAAGCTAGATATAATCACAACACTGAGGTGGGGGTGGGCTCATAAGTTCAAGGTCATGGGGAGTTTGTAGTCACCTCCCACTAGTAGCTTCTGGTCCTCTCACCTCTATCTAGAACTTGGGGTGCGGTCCTTCTACTCTCACCTGGTCCTTTCCTGAACTCAAACAGCACAAAGTTCCAGATCCCCAGATGACAGGCAGCCACACAACCTGCAGGTCTCTGAAGGAGGCAGCAAGCTTGTTTGCACTGGCCAGTAGCAAATGAACCCCCAACCCCAACCACTGGACCAGGGAGGGGTCATACGGAGGCCCGGTAGGCAGGTCCAGACACACAAGAGATCAGCAGCGGTGAGTCAGGAGGGGACGAGGACATCTTGAGCCCTCTGTAGTTGGAGGGTCCCTGTGGGTGCAGATGACCTCTCCTTAGACCCAAGGGTCTGTCACCAAGGATCTGGCAGCAGTTCCCAGAGCCGACTGCCACTGGGGTCAGATAGGTCCGCAGAGAAGATGCTGGGGCCTGGAGGCCCAGAGCCCAATGGTGGACCCCCACTCAAGGCCTCCAGCCAGTCCAAGGAATCGGTGAGGGCCCTTGGAGAAGGGGACAAGGAGCTTGTGGGGGACGGTAGTGAAGAAGAGAAGACGGAAGAGAAGCCTTCCGAGTCCGGGGAGGGAGACAGCAGGTCAAATGAGCCAGGGAAGTCCAAGGGCACCGGAGGCAGCAGGTCTGCAGGAGGAGGGTGAGCTTTAGGGGGATGGGTTCTGCTCACTGCGCTGTTTCCAACCCACTTCTCCCTCGACGAGACCCAGGAGTTCCCAAGTTCACTTCCTCCCCTAAATGAAGGAGCTAATCTCCTACCATCTGGCTCCACTTGGTCTTCCAGGATGTCATCGATGTCGCGATTTGGAAGCAGCTGTGGATGAGCACACACCACGTGACCCTAGATCCCGCTTAGGTCTACCGCCCAGTCCCCAAGCACTCCCCAGCCCCGCATCCCTTTCCACCTGCGCTCTACGGATCGCTTCCTGCAGCTCCTCCTCCAGAGTCAGGCTAGCTGGAGAAGGTGTCGGGAAGGGAGCTGGAGCTGGAACTGGAGCTGGAGTCGGAGTTGGAGCCAAAGCTGGAGAGGGAGCGGGAGCAGGAACGGGAGCGGGCACAGGAGCTGCTCCCAGGGGATCCGTAGCTCCGGAAAACTTCAGCCTACGATTTGTCGCGCTTGTCTTCACCTAGAACCAGGAAAGGTGGGAGTTCAATATGCCAGGCAGACCAAGCGAAGCTCTGCTCCCTGGCCCTGACCCGCCCCTTCCTTGGCTTTACCCAATTCTTTCAAAACAAAACAAAACACTTTATTTACTGTGTGTGTTCGCGCGCGCGCGCGTGTACTATGTATGTGCGTGTACACATCAGAGGGTAACTTTCAGAGTCATCTTATCTTGTGGATGTACCTCAAGTAGGCTTACAGCGCTCTTGCTACCTAAATATTACAGGCCCCGCCCCTATCCTTTCATTGATTTTTCTCCCTTAAACCACACCCTCCCTGTATTCTCAACTACATCCTAAGACCAACCAATGATTGGCCATACCCCCAAGCTTTAGGGGCCTCTCTTGTTGAGACCCGCCCCTTAGGTGCAAAACAGACCTCCTTTCCAACATTTCATTGGCTAATTTTCCAAAGTCTCGCCCTACTTCTCTTTCTCTTCTCTTTATTGGTCCATGTGTACACAGCCCCCCCCTCACCGAGCCGGGTAGCCGGGTAGTTCCCAGCGCCTTGGGCTTGAGGCGCGGCCAGGGAGCAGCGGCCTCTTTGTCCTCGCGCCGAGGCTTCGGCCGTTCTCTGGGCGGGGTGCCACCACGCATGCGCTCCAGGAGCATCGCTTTGGTCCCGGACACCGGGAGTCCCCGCAGGCGCAGCTGCTGTCTAAGCTCTGAGACCTGGGTAGGGGGTAGGGAGAGGAGGTGCTGAGCGAAGTCTGGGGAGGGATGAGTAGGAAATCCAGACCGACTTTCCTGGGGCAAGTACGGGGTCTGGTGCCAGCCCTGAAGAGGGCCAGCCCTGGGACACTGCACACTAAACTCACCGTCAGCTCTTCCAGTTTAAGGGTCTGAAGTTCCAGCTTGTGTGAAGGGGGCGAGGGACTGGAGACTCTAGGTGAGGAAGGCTTCATCCTAGCGACAGGCATGAGGGGACGGGGGTAGAGGACAGAGGGAGAAAGGTATTTAGGGACCTTAAAACGGGCCTCGGAGAAGGCAGGAAAATGAGGAATTCCGGACCTCCCGTGGAGCAAACACGGGGATGATTGTGTGTGTGTGTGTGTGTGTGTGTGTGTGTGTGTAAGATAGGAAACGAGTGTCTCCGCAGATCACGGGGAGCATGCGCGGCCGGGGTTCTGAGGGAGGAGGTTCCAGGGCAAGCGCCTTTCCTTTGCACTTAAGGTTTGAGGGAGGAGGATGGGGCTTGAGTTTCTGGTTCCCTGGAGAATGAAAATGACAGTCCTACCGAGGATGTGGTCTCTGTGAATTTTTCTTTTCCCAAAGAGGTGGTTCCGGGGGACCCAGGGTTGGCCTCTCCACGTGCAGATCTGCCCTGGACCCTTGTCTCTGTTCTGGAGGCATGTACAGGTGATATGTCAAGTTCCCCCTGACCTTGGGCTCCTTCCAATGTTGGGAGTTCTTGGGCGATTCCTGAAAGAGGATTAAGGCCAGGTTTCGTGGTTTGGTGGCTCACCACACCTGTCATCCTAGCTCCAGAGAGCCTGGGGTAGGATGGGGAGTTCAAAGACAGCCTTGGCACATATAGTGAGTTTGTCTCAACAAACAAAGAAAAAAAAAAAAAAAAGCCAGGATGACGCTTCAGCGTAGTCACCACCTTCCTGGCCTATAGGCTGTGTAGTGTCAGCTTCGAGACACCACAAAGGCATGGCATTGCCTAGGAGAACTACACTGTCTTGGGCGATTGTCTTCCTGTCTAAACTTACCTTCTTCGGAGCCCTCCAAGGACAGTATGCTGGCTCAGGGGACAAGACGCCAGGGCTGACAAGGAAAGAGGCAGGAACAGGGGACAAAGCTGGAGCCAGAGCCGGGCCTGAGGCCGAGATCCATGGATCTGAATCAGAGGCTGAAGAAATAGAGGAGGCTCCTGAAGAGGCCAGCTGGCTAGCTAGGGTGGAGAGATGCCAGGGGGACCGGAGGACTGGCCTAGTCCAGGAAGCATCGCCCAAGCTGTCCTGCTGGGTTCCCGGCTACCCGGACTTTCACGGTTTCGAGAAAGGAAGAGCATTTGGTACTTAGTCCGCCCAGGCTCTGTTTGTTTAGGATCAGAGATATCTAGCTTATCCCTGGGACGGGACCGGGGATGTCTGTATCCCCTCACTCCAGGGACATGGACAAGTCCAAAGGCTATATTCAGACACTGAGTGTGGAAGTCAGGCTCGAATACCTGACTCCGCCCAGGAAACGTTAGGGTATCTGGGGTGGGATAGCTGAGCAATAAGAAACAGAGCCTGATGGGTGGGGGAAATGACAGGATGGGGTTTCTGCTCTCATGGGGCCGGGCGTGCATGCTCTTTGGGGACTGAAGCCAGGATCCCTTCCCTTTGAGGGCCCACACTTACTGCAGTCTTGATTCCGTCTGTGGATCCGAAGCTGCAGGACTAAGGAAGGAAAAGGGAGGTGGGACAGGGAAGGCGGGAAGGGAGTGTCCAAAGCCTGACTTGGCTGGTGGGTGGGAGCTGCAGTTGTTGGCGGGACATGCACGTGCCCAACCCAGCCCCTTTACGCTCTCCGGGCCGGGCGGGTGGGCAGCCAGCCTGCTCCCTCTCCCTTCCCAGGGCCTCTTGCCTGCTCCTGCCAGCTAAGCATCTTGGGCCAGAGCCATTCCTGAGACTGTAAGCTAGCCCGCCTCAGCTGAGAGGCAGCTATGCTCCCAGCTCCACCTGCCACTTCAGGAGTCTGTGACCACCCTGGCTGGCACAGTCGCCATCTTGCCAACCTGACTCATCAACCCCTCACTTCCTTTTATCCACGTGCCCCTTTACTCCTGGCATCTCCCCGCAGCCAGCATCCTGCAAACCGAACCCTGGAGTTCAAATCTCTGGACTCTAGTTTGCACATACGTCTTTTCATCACTTCCCACCCTAACTTACTCTTGCTGGCATGCACCCACAGGAATGCCACTCACATGTTCAAGAATTGACCCTCAGTTTGGGGGCAAAGATTTTCCAGTGCACATTTCTGCTCCTCTCTGAGTGTTCAGAACTCATTGCATTGGCAACAAATCCTGGCTAATGACATTTTCAAGGCTTGATAGCTCTTGGTCCCCCCCCCCACCACCACCACACACACATGCACCTCAGGTCCCATTTTGCTCCTCTGCTTTGCCTACAGGTCACTTTAAGTCCTTTGCAACATATGCACTCTTGGGTGTCCCCACCTATGCCCTTAGCAAGCCATGTGCACATTTATCTACTACTTCACAAGTGACATTGTGTGTGAACACCACCGGTCGATTCATGCCTGCCAGAGCATCGTGTTACTGGGACCCTGGGCCCTGGCTCCAGGACCCCTCCCCATATGCATAGGGACAAGCAACCTCTCACCAGAGCGGAACTTGGAACGGATGATTTGGGAGCGCTGGGACGAGGCTGCCAGCGTCATTGCCAAGGCTGGGGTGGAGACCTGGACAGAGGAAGCCAGAGCCGCCAGAGCACGGCGACGGCGACGGGGTCAAAGTGGATGACGGGAGGCTGTCATTGGGGGGGAAATGGGGAGACAGCGTGAAAGGTTAAAGACAAAAGTACTGGGCCGGATCAGCTCTTTTGGGGGACGACTGGTCTCTGGGCCCCTGGAGCTGAGAAAGGAGGGCTGGTCCTGAACCCCCGGGTGTGAGGCCTGGAGCCCTAGGACTGGAGAAAGGCGGCGGCCTGGAGTTCTGGCTGGAGAGAGAAGTACTTGGGCATGGACTGCTGTGTCTGAAGAAGGCTTTGGGCCTGGAGTTCTGAGTCGGAAGCAAGAGGGATGGGTCTCAATCCCTGGACCTTGGCGTCATGGGCTCCTGCATCTAAGAGGGAGAGCATTGGAATATGGAGTTCTGGGCCTTTGAAAGTGCAGGAAGCAGTCGTCTGGAGTTTGGACTCTGAAGGAGAAGGAGATTAAGGACGCGAACTGCATGCTGTTAGGGACTAGAGTCGAAGATTCTGGGACAGACACGAATCAAAGAATATGACAGGTGTCTGGGAAACATAGGGGTCCCTGAAACAGAACGGGTTGAGTGTCATGCACGGGGCTCTGTGGGAAAGATATTGGGACCAAAAGGGGAAACCAGAACGGAGAATGAAGGGTAAAAATAAAAAAAAAAAAAAGATCCCCGTATCTACCCCAGGGGCTTCTCACCAGGTAGGCTCCGCTCAGCTACTCAGCTGTGCCTCGAAGCGGGTGGAGTCTCCCGAACAAGGCTGGAGACCTTAGGCTCCACCCCCACAAGCCTAGGGCCGCCCTCGACTCCCCTTTCTAGGGCGAGTGGGAGCCAAGAGAGCGAGCCTTGGACCAGAAACCCTGCTAGGACCCAGAAAAGGGGCGGGGCACACACGCCGCGAGGACCGGCCAGGCTCACTTCGAGGGTTCCCTTACTATCTCCTCCCCCCGAGTCCCGAGCTGTGGGTTGGGTGGAGCGGTCACTGGCGACAGACAGGAGCAGGTGCAGAGAGAGGGACCCGGGTGAGCAACAGCGACAGGTGGTCGTGTTCAGACCCTGCCAGCAGGTGCCACCTGTTGGTTCTTTTTTCCTGACACAGCAGTAGGAGTCAAGTTCAGAGGAGGGGAAAGTTCAAACATGAGGCCCAGACCCCTAGTTCTAAAAAGGAAGGGGGCAGAAGTCAGGACTCTAGGTCTGAGGGTGGCGGGTTGAGTCTTAGGCCTCTGGTATGGGGGAGGAGAGCTGGGGTTTGCATTCTTGGATCTGATGGAATAGGATTAGCACCGAGAGGTGCTGGGTGTGCACAGTAGGCAGACAGCATCGGAAGGACTGGGGGAGAAGGCTAGACTTCATGGGTCGGAGGGAGATGGTGGAGACCTGTTTTCACTGGTAGTACACGGGGTCTGATACTCAGAAGAACATGGTCCGGCTGTGTTCCGAGTTGTGTGGCAGTGCTCAGTGCTCCAGGGTCACATTTCATGCTAGAGGGCAAGCTGAGGCCATGGCTAGAAATATCTCCCCAAACTCGGCAGACGCCCAAGGTTCCAAGCACAGTCCCTGGCACCTTAAAAAAACAATCTTTGCTAAGGCCCCCCAAGTCTTGACAAGTGAGGTCAATACCACAGATACTTTTATTACTTCTTGGCATTCACATCCCAACCCCAAGTGTCCCATCATCTACCAACCCAACAACTCAAACTCTCAGCGGTCTACGCAGGGAAAACTACAACTCCCAAAATGCTCTACGCCCAGGCGGGCTCCCTTTCAGAAGCGCTGCAGTTCAAGCTGCGCGCGTTCCTTTCTCATTGGTTTTCAAGGTGTCGCAGCCACCGGGGGTCCATGGCGATGATTGGCTGGCAGCTCCTGCTGTTCAAGATCCCAGAGGAGGCGACGGAGCCTGCGCAGTTCTCGGTGCAATGCGTCATCTGTCACGGGGCCTGTGAGGCGCAGGCGTGAGCTGCCCAGGGGCAGGATGAGAGGAGGGTGCGAAGAAAAACTTTCAAAGATATCCCCTGTGAGTACGAGGAAAACCGAATTAAAATCTCAGCATACGTGTGAGGTGGCCTATCCATCACCTTAAGAAAGAAAAACAAAAAACCCAAAAAAACTACAAATCCCAGGATGAAACGTGGTTCCCTGTGTTCCAAAGAATGACGGGAATTTTAGCTAAAACTAGGGGCGGGGGAGGGGAAAGGCCAAGGAGGTGACACAATCCCCGCACTCTGGAGGCAGAGGCAGGTGGATCTCTTTGAGTTCAAGGCCAGCCTGATTTACAGAGTGAGTTACAAGACAGCCAGGACTACAGAGAGAAATCCTGTCTTGAACAGCCAAACGACTAGGGAAAAAAGGACCATTACCAGGAAAATAGGGTCCCAGGTCCCCTGGAACCTTGAGGATGGGCCGGGGAATCTTGGGAGATTTCTGAGGACTGAGAAACCTATTCCTCTGTTAATTGGGTTAGGGCTAGGGATGTGAAGAGAAGAGGCTAGGAGATTAAGTAAAAAACAATGAAATGTTTGAACTCTTCTTAACTTACTGAAGGGGACCACAAAGTAAGAAAGCCCTGCTACTGTTCCAATTGCAGCCAGTCTTTAAACCCTTCAGAGGGGGCATCTGAATGAAAGGGTCCAGATTCTCACTCAGAATCCTGGGTGAGAAAGTGGGAAGGGCTGGGAGCAGGGACCCTTAGGTCTCAAGTAGAGAAGACATCTCCGCGTTCCTTAGCCCAGTTCTGCACACCTGTGTCCACAGCATCCCGCTCTGCAGGTGGTGGGTCCCAGGCTGGCGGGGGTCCACGGCCAGGACCCAACTGGTAGTGGCCGAGGAGATGGTGGAGCTGGGCTGGAGTCAGAGTGGGGTAGTCAGTCCGTAAGCTGCTCCATGAAGCCTAGGGGAAATCTCCAAGTTAGACGTCTGTGGTAACAGCTGGGCCCCATAGGGCAGGCCAGCCATCCCAGTTTCTTAGGAGGTTGAGGCAAGAGGATTCAAAGTACGAGGCCAGGTTGGGGAACGTAGTGAAACTCTTATCTCAAGATGAAAAAGTAAAAAGGGGGCTGGAGATGCAGGTCGGCGGCGGCAGTGTTTGCCTGGCTTGTGCAACTCCCTGGGTTCAATCCCCAATACTGTAATAAGATAGAAATCAGTGAAATGAAGGGTCTGGGATGAAGGCTTAGCAGTTAAGAACAACTGCTACTCTTGCAGAGGACCCAGCTGAGATCTGGTTTGCTTTCCAGCATCTACATGGCCTGTAAGTCCCGTTTCAGAAGAGCTGCCCTCCACTTCTGGCACGTCATGGATATGGTGCACATATATACGTGCAGGCAAAGGTAGAGGCCTAGCGTGCTTGTGACCACCTTTGGTCCCAGCAACTCAGAAGACAGGGCTAGGTGAATCATTTGTGAGCTCAAGGCCAGACTGGTAAATTCCAGGTCAACCAGAGCTACACAGCAAGATCTCAAAAAAAGAAAAAAAAAAATTAAGATTATGTGAGCTACCTGATTCAGTTTTCTCATCCAAAGAAAACTATTGATAATCTACTTTGAATGGAGTGTTTGTTGACATTATCATCACAGTTCCCAGCATGCAACCAACGAATGCTTAACCATCATTTTCCTCCGTCTCAAACCAGAATTCTGACTCAACGCGTCTAAGAAATAGGAAACTATTTCTAGCAAGTTCCAAGTCAGAAGCATTCAGCATCCTTGTTCAGTCACTCTTGACACGGACTTCTGCGGCTGCCAGTGGTCCGTCATAGTGTCTAAGTCATCTCACGGGCTGGAGATGACTCGGGGCCACAGAGAAGCAGAAAACACAGAGCCGGGCTAGAGATTCAACAGTCAACGTCATACAAAGCTGACCAAGAGTCACCTTGAGCAGGGAGGTGCGGGGCACACAGAGCAGGTTCACAGCAATGGAGAGTTTCCGGAAGAACTCCGTGGCAATGTCACCCAGCCCGGCCCCCTGCAGCCAGTCCAACACAAGATCCAAGTTGGTTCTGATTTGCACGGCTCGAGACCATTGATAGAAAGGTCGGCCTTGACCTGTGTAGGAAGAAATGAGAGGCGGTGAACGAAGCTACTTCTCAGACAAAGCCCCCCAACGCTGAAGCCTGAGCCTGGCTTATGTCTGCCTGGATTCGGTCTGGGTAGTTCCTGGCTACTCCCAACACAACCCTCACCTCGTTCCATCAGTGAGTTGAGAAGGGATGCATTGGAGAAGAAGAACAAATAGCCAAACGTCTGGGACACGAGGTCGGGATGCAGCTCACACTGACTGGTCAGTTCTAGAGCTGCCTGGAACACACCCAGGGTAGGCCTGAGCCCAGGCGGCATGGCCTCCAGCTCCGCGCCAGGCCCTGGCAGCTCTGCCCCAGCGGTGAAAGGGTTACTGTCCAGGAGAGCTGGCAGTGTTGAATAAAGAGTCTGGGGAGGAGACAGAGGCAACCACCAGAGAGTGACAGTCAATAAAGACAATGGGGAATTCCATGAAGGGCTTCTGGGAATTGTAGTCCATTCTACACCATTCCCAGGGGGCTCCCTGATCAAGCTCCCATTTCGTTGATGAGTTTCTAGCAGGCATTAGGCTCCCTGGAAGAATCTGTCCTGAGAAATGTTTTTGGGAAAGTATCTTATGTTTGAGAGCATTTCGTGCATTATGTAATCTGTAGTTCTCCCAGAGAGGCAGCTCGTGTAGGACAGGCCTCTGGGCAAAAAAAAAGGACCTTCTTCGGTCAAGGAAACCTTTGAGCAGAATTTCCAAAGGAAATTAAAAGAATGGAGAGTCCAGAAGTAGGAGTTGGGTGGCAGCCAGCCAAGGGAAGTGCAAGCAAGCCAAGGACAGGAAGCGAAGGTGATGACATAGAGAACGTCAGGGTGTAGTTGTCAAGACCAAAGGAGAAGTAAACCCTCAGAGGAAAGGGTTTCACCAGCAGGGCCACTCCCAGGTCATACACATTGTATGTTTTGGGAGAGTCCCTCTTATTTTACAGATAAGAGAATCCAGTAACCACAACCAAAACCCAACCAGCAATAGGAAGGTCAAAGGTGGCAGAGGGGAAACCAAGCCCCACAAGAAAAAAAGAAAAGGGAAGTCAGATGCAGGAAGTGGTATCAGCAAACACATACAAAACGCAACAGTCAACTTCACATGTGTAAACTTTAAAAAAGGAAAGGTGACTGATGCAGAGGCGATCCACTCAGTTGGACAAGACATAGGAGAGCAAAGACAGGAAATGAGCCAGAAAGGAAGTGATGTTGGCTCAAACAGGAAGTAGTGTGATAAGAGCAAGGTGCTAGGGTGAAATGGGAAGTGACTCCAAGGAGGAGGAAGTGACGTCAGAGCAGCACGATGTCAGTTAAGCAGAAAGCAAGAGTCTTTTGGGAAGGGAAGCAGCACCTTGGTGAGGTAGTAGACGGACTGCTGGAAAGTACACATGATGACCTCATCCAGGAGGGCCAAGGCCTCATCACACAATTCCAAGTCATTGCAGAGCTGTGGGTCCGAGGACAGGCCTGGGGGTGAGAGGGGGAACACGGTGGCTGCTAGAGCCTAGGTCTCTAGGCTCAGGGTATGACAGCGGGACAGAGTGGGCCCGGGGCCTCAGCTCACCCTCCTGGTCAGCCTCCTTCTCCATCTCTAGCACTTTCTCCTGAACGAAGCTCAACAGCTCTGTGGTGTTGGCCATCCACAGTATGAGTGGTCGCAGCTCCACAGACACAGCCTCGGGGGTCAGAGGCACCTCGGGAACGCCCTCTGGGTGGCTAAGGGAAGAAGAGGAGGGACCCTCAACACAAAGACCAGACTTCAAGGTCTGAGTTTTCCCCCACCCAGGAAGTCCCAGAACGTGCACTAAAGTCCGTGGGAGAGCTGAGCTCCCCTCCCAACCCTGTGATTTCCCCAGGTCTGTATACCCCAGCTTTCTCTTACTTCTCTGGCTGGCGGTCTCCAATTTCTTTAATTTTTTCCTGTAGAACAGTAAGATAAAAATCAATGTGAGAGGCTGGGTGCAGGGGATCGAGGAGGCTATGCAAGTTAGTTTGCCTAAATGGAACTTTCTTGAGCACAAGCAGGTGTACGCTCATACATGTCTCTGTGTGCGCATGCATGTTGCAGAGCTGGCTCAGTGTTTGCATATGTGTGGGTGCACACGTATGTGGAGGCCTAGTGTTGACGCTGGGGTCTTCCTTGGTGACTCTCCGCTTTACTGAGGTAGAGGCTGTCCCTGTATTTGGAACCTGTTCATTCCAGCTAGCTAGCTAGCCAGTTGGCTCCAGGGAGGGCTGTGGCAACTTCCTCGGTGCTGGGATGACGGGTGGTCACCATTTCTCCCCAGCTTTTACCTGGGTTCTCTGGCTTACAAGACAAGCACTTTACCCCTTGAGTCATCTTCCCAGTTACACACACACATGCATACGGACACACACACACCACACACACACAGGCACACACATACCACACACACATACCACACACAGACACACACACCACACACACGGAGACACACACACGCACACCCCCCCACAGACACATGAGACACACGCACACATCACACACACACCACAGACACACACCACACACACAGACACACGCACACAACACACACACACACACACACACACACCTTTTTGTGGTTAAGACTTCCATTAGCATTGGCTTCCAGTTTAGTGCCTGCCTCCTAGCCTTGTCTCCTCCAATCACAAAACTCTGCCATACACATCCAGCTTCCGGCCGTTTACCTTTGTGGTTTTACGGTTTTTTTGTTTGTTTGGTTGGTTGATTTCTGTTGTTGGTTGTTTGTTTGCTTGTTTTAAAACATAGCTTCTTTCAAAAAAATAAAATTAAAAAATAAAAACAATTAAAAACCATAGCTTCTCTGTGTAGCCTGGCTGTCCTGGAATTCACTCTGTAGACCAGGTTGGCCTCAAACTCCCAGAGATCCACCTGCCTCTGCCTCCTGAGTGCTGGGATTAAAGGTGGTGGGCCACTACCTTTAATGTGTGTGCGTGGTGTGTGTGTGTGTGTGTCTGGTATGTGTGTGTGTGTGTGGTGTGTGTGTGTGTGTCTGTGTGTGGTATGTGTGTGTGTGGTATGTGTGTGTGTGGTATGTATGTGCGTGTGTGTGTGTGTGTGTGTGTGTGTGTGTGCCTTGAGCCTTTTAACTTCTTCTTTTGAGACAGTGTCTAACTGTGTTGCCCAGGCACAGGTCTTAACCTTTCTCTGTATCTCAGCCAGGCCTTGAGCTTGTAATCCTCCTGTCTCAGCCTCGTTTGTAGGTGGTATGACAGGTCTGTACCGCCAGGCATACCATTCCAACCCTACAGTCACAAGTCATCTGTTCACTTCCTTCCCTTCTGCTCAGATGGAGTTTCTTCTTACTACCAAGAAAGTCTGTGACTCCTCTAGGACCTCATTCAACGAGACTGCTCCCCCACCCCCACCCCCCACCCCGCTCTGGATTATTCCTTCCAGTCACTTCTACAGCGTTGACAGATCCTCCCGGAGGGGGGGTGTGGGGGGGGTTGTTAATTTTACTGTTCCAAGTTCCATGTCCAAAGAGCTGGCCAACTCAAGCCCCACAATGGCCCCTCCTAGCTTCTCAAACTTCCGTCCAGCAGCGCCGCCTCCCACATTCCAGAGTGGTTTTCCACAGCTCCAAAGGCAGAGGCGGAAAGATCTCAAGTTCAAGGTCAGCCTGGGCAACTGAGTGAAACCTTTTCTCAAAATAAAAACTAAAAAGAGGGCTGGGATGTGGCTTAGCAGTGCAGTGCCTCCCTAGAATCCCTGGGTGACAGGCCCAGGATAAGGCTCGGCTCAGCACTACAGCACCTGCCCAGAATCCATCAGTGAGGGACTGGGAAGGTGCCTCAGCACTAGAACACCTGCCTGGCAAACGAAGAGATCTGGGTTCCAACCCAAATACTACTAAACACGTCTAAAAATCTAAAAATAGTTACTTCTTGCGGCACAGTGGATGGCCACTGTTCCTGGACCCTATGTGTATATTAGCCCAGCCCATCTCAAAGCATAGTGGGAAAAATAGTTTCTTCTTGCCTGAGGCTTGAACAGGGAGCTAGCTGGTTGAGGTAGAAGAGAGACTGTGGAAAACTTATAGGAGAGGGCAGGAATATGGCAGAAATGACCTGTGACGCAGGTGGGTGATGGAAAAGAGAGGGGGCAACTGGAAGACTTGTAGGACAAGGGGATGCTCACCCAAACGGCCTCTTTGATGAGCCTGGCCAGGCGGCCCAGCAAGCGAGGCAGGTGGCCCAGCTCCAGCTCCCTCGCAGAATGCTGCACACACAGTGCCAGCAGAGTGGCTGGCCCGAGAGGGGGCAGGTCCCCTGCGCCCGAGGCTGCAGCGCGCACGATCTCGCCCAACAGCGCCTCTTCCTCTCGTGGTCTGAACCGCAGCACCGGCTCGCGGCCATCCAGGTAGGCGGCCAGCGCCTCGCCGCGCTCCTGCAGGCCACGACCACACAAACGACAAGAAAAGGCCCAGCCCGGTCCGGGTGGCGCGGCCCCGGGGCGCGCAGGCAGCCAGGATGGCCGAGCGGGCCCAGAACCCCCGGAGCGGGGGTCCTTGTACATGAACAGGAAATGCTCTCCAAGGCCTAACAGGTCTCCGGGATGCAGCTCTGCCTCCCGCAGCAAAAGACAGCCATTGTGTGTGACCGGGGCGCCCCGGGATGGGCGCACCATGGCCGGGGGCTCAGGGCCCGCGCGCACCGTGCAATGTCGAGGCAGGATGTCTGGGGCGTTGAGGAAGGTGTCCACATATGGGGCTGGGGATCCCCCGCGGGAGGACGAGGGCCCACCCCGGCCGAACACGTGCTGCTCTCGTGTCATCACATACACCACGAAGTCCTGGAGTGAAGAAGAAGTTGCTGCTGTGGGGACGGATGCGTCCAAACAGCATCCTTCGCCCACACTAGACTCTTTCACCCCACATCGCCTCCGAATGTTGATAACCTCCAAGATATCTCCGGGATTCTCAACGGGCTCTTTGAGCATCCTTTGCCCATGAATACCCTATTCCAAAACAATTTGTGGTTCCCTCCTATTGGTGTGTGTGTGGGGGAGGTTTATGGGGAAGGGGGTTGCAGCACCATAGCATTCATGTAGAGGTCAAAAGGTAATTTGTGAATCGGTTTTCTCCTTCCACCATGTGGGCTCCGGGGATATAACTCCAGCCTTTAACAGTGGGTGCTTTTACCTGTAGAGGGGTCTCTTAGCCCTAGCCCCACCCGAGAGAGAGAGAGAGAGAGAGAGAGAGAGAGAGAGAGAGAGAGAGAGAGAGAGAGAGAGAATTTCCAAACAATGTTCTCCTGTCAATCGCTTTCTCAACCCTTTTGAATGAACTGTGCAGTTCCCTTAGTGAACTCTTCTGTACAATGCAGCCCCAAGGACAGAGGCTCCCACAGACATCCTACCGCCTTCCCAAAATGCTCTGCACCATCACCTCGGAGCCCCACTCGTCAGTACTCCAGTGTATTTTCCTATCCAGTGACAGTTTGTCTTGGAATCATCCCAAAGCAAGCAATGAATGGATGTCTTTATGGACACATCCCATGGACCACGGGGATCCCATTTTCTCTGCCCAGTGAGCGTGCACTTCCAAGGAGAGCCCCCCTCTACAACAGACTGTCTATAGTCGACTCAGCCATGACTCAGGATGGAGTTCAAAGATTCTCCCTGTCAATTAATTGAAGCTCTCAATATCCCCATCCCAAAGTAGCTATCCAGAGACCTCCACAGAAACAGCAGCTCCTTTAGAAATGTCTATAGATGCTTCAAAGAGGCGCCCCCCTTTTTTTATATGCCCTATTTGAGCCAATGAATGGAAAGATAAACTGCAGAAGACCCTGGTCTAAAAGTGGGCTCTCGCCTCCATCTTTAAAAAATGGATGCACCACCTGACGCCCTTTCTAATGTAAACCTACTGCTCATGTTCTAGTGACACTTGAATACATAGAAACATGGCCGATGGTGCAGCTATGCCGTGCCAGCTACTCGGGACGCTGATGCAGGAGGATCTGCCCAGAGCTCCTGTCTCCACATAAAACGGCTGCAAGAACGGTTCCGAAATCCACTGCCTGTCTAGAGCCCAGCAGTGAGGGTTAGGAGCGTTGCTCTGGGACAGAGCACCTGCTTAGCTGGTGTGAGGGCCTGGGTTCAATCCTCAAAACGACAAACATAAAAATGCATTCAGGTTTCAGTGCCTCCCGGCCTCCATAAACAAGCAGTCAGGTGGTTTCCATGTGAATCTTTATAGATGCATTAGTATTTCCCCCCATCAAGAAAGCCGCTGTTTCCAGAACAAGGATCTAGGTACCAAACAAAGATTTCCCTGACCTAGGACACAGACTTTCCTTCAAGAAGCGGATGTCAGCTAGGAGTGTCCTTTTGACAATGGACTGGCCTTTGACCAACACCATGTTTTCTCCAACTCTGAATGGAAGGAAACATTCACTGTACCCCCGCCACACCACCTCAAATGGGATCTTTGCATCTGCCCTCCACCTCAGCTCCCACCATGCTGCTTCCTATTTGGGAACCCTGTGGAAACTGCC
This sequence comes from Mus pahari, assembly GCF_900095145.1. Lineage (NCBI taxonomy): Eukaryota > Metazoa > Chordata > Mammalia > Rodentia > Muridae > Mus > Mus pahari. The sequence continues at coordinate 18,314,936 of NC_034590.1, read as the reverse complement.
ACTATACTAGAGAGGGCCTCAACCCAAGGCATTCTGGGTGTTGTAGTTTCTTCTGATATGGCTCTATGAGTAGGGGAGATAGTGCTAACCTGAGCATCCTGGTAGCCCTGGAGCAGAAGGAAGTAGGGACGGTTGCTGGGTGCCTGAATGAGGCATTGAGTCAACTGATCGAAGTCTCCGGGGTCCGTTGGTACCATCTGAGCATCAGCTGCCCCTGGGGCCATGCTAAGGGCCTGCTGCCTGCGTTCCTGCTGCCTTCGCCTCCGCCCCTGTAGACTCAGCTCAGACACGCTTCTACGCAGGGACAAATTTTCAGATCTCTCCTTGCCCCCGGACCCAGTGGGGGTCCCTGATCCTGATCCTGGACCAGGACTGGCCAGAGCTACCCCGCCAGATGCTGCCCGAGACCTATTCTTCTGGGTCCGCCAAGATGGGGCGTTTGTGCCTGTGGGGAGAAGAGGAACATAGATTATTAACTCTGGACATTGATTTTGCCTGACTCCAACTTGGCACTGTCAGCCGAGAAATTCATTTAGGGAGCAATCACTGTGTGTCAGGGACTGGCCTAGGCATTAACAGTGAGAACTGTCGCTGGGGAGATGCAAACAATTACTTCTTCCTAACAATGTTTTCTAGAAGTTCATAGACACACAGAAAGTTCCCTATTGAACGAAGCTTAACAAATAAACATGTTTTTCCACTAAGCAGGGAACTTCATCTGTCTGTGAACACCAGAGATCAAAAAACGTGTGGCTCAAAATGTGTGCCCAGAAAAGACTTTTTTTCCCTTGAGGGAGTAGAGATGACAATAATTGTCATTCTTTTGAGTAGTTATTGGTGTTTAGCCTGCATGTATGTCTACGGGAAGATGTCAGATCCCCTGGTAGTGGAGTTAAGGACAGTTGTGAGTTGCCATGTGGGTGCTGGGAACTGAACCAGGGTCCTCTGAAAAAGCAAGCCGGCGCTCTTAACCGCTGAACCAACTCTCTAGCTCTCCCTATTCTCTATGAAGTATGTGTTATGCCATTTATATACGTTACTCCACTGACCCTTCACCTAGAACTTCAACCCTGTCTTGGTTAAAATAAAATAAGCTATACCCCAAAGGTAAAGTAATAAAAGATATATCATGTAGGTTACACCCCTTAACCATGCTACTGCTCTCATCAGACCCGGCCTGTAAGTCCCGCCCCAGAGTGGCACCACTAGTTTTGTCCTGCTGACTCCGCTCCCCTCCAATTACACCCCACTCCAGCACATCCAGTCCAGAGTCTCCCCACTCTGTGTGCGGGGACACCAGAACCTCCCAGCGCCCTCCCTCAACACCTCTCACCCACGTCTTTGCCTTTTATCACGCAGGCCCCGCCTCCTATCCCTGTAAGCCACGTCCCCATCACCTCCCGCCCAGGGCCCAGTCATCCTACTGTCCCCTAAGTCCCGCCCCACGTCTCTGTGCCCTTCCCCGGCTGACCGTCTGCATCCGCAGCACCGAAGGCCTCCTGCTCCAGCCGTCGGGCCTCCTCGCGGCCGCGCAGCTCAAAGCGCCGCGCCCAGCCCGGACGCGCGCGCCACAGGTCCTGCACCAGCAGAGGGCGCTCCGCGTCGGCCAACACCCGCAGGTGCTCGGCGCGCCACTCGCCGCCGCCCACGCCGGCCGCGTGCCGGCCCAGAGCGTCGCAAAGCGCGTAGGCGTCCACGCAACCGCTGTCGCCCGCTCCGCGGCCGCCCGTCAACCCGTAGCGCTCCAGCGCCTCCGCCACCAGCTCGCGCGCGGTGGATCGCTCCGTGGCCAGCACGCTCTTGTAGTTGGCGCCCGACGCCAGCCCGGCAGCGAAGATCTTGAGCACTCCCGGGGGCACCGCGGCACGCATGGGCAACGGGGGCTCCGGAGCTACACCCGCCGCCAGTTCAGGCAGCTTCTTCTCGCTGGCCCAGCGCTGCGCGCCCCCGGGCGTGCCAGGACCCCCGGCGCCGCCGGCCCCCGAGCCCCGAAACAGCTGCGAGATGCGCTTGGCTCGGCTGCCCGACGCTCCCCCCGCCGCCTTCACCGCACCTACGCGCCGCAGCTCCACGTGCGGCGGCGGCGGCGGCGGCAGGGGCTCGCTGCTGCGGCTCCCCGTGTCGGAGGACGAGGACCTGAGGAGGAAGAAGTGGGCAGAGAGGACACAGAAGAGGGGATTAGAGACAGAGATACACACAGAGAGAGACAGAGACACAGAGAGACACCCAGAGATAAAGTGCCCCGAAAGAGGGGCCGAAGACACAGAGAAACCGAGAAAGGGGGAGGGACAGAAACTCAAGAGTCAGAGACAAAGAGCCAAAGTAAAGGGACACGGGTGGAGGCAGAAAACCAAGATGGTGGTGTGCGGTGGGAAGAATGGAGATAAGAGAGATAAGTAATATAATTAATAAAGATAAGACTCTTGGTAAGAAATCGGTGAACAGAGAGAGGGGATGTCTACTGTGTTCCATTCCAGTGCCCATCCAGCCGGCCCACTTCTCTCCCTGTGCCTCGACGTCACCGTGTTCCACTGTCAACCCCCCCCCCCCAGCTCGTTTGTCTATTTAGGACAGGAACCACTGCCCACTTTTGTAGGGTCCCTGGCATGACTCAGTGATAAACAGGGACAGATGGCAGGCATACCATAGAAGTTTGCCACTTACTTGACAGAGGCAGCGCTGGGCCAGCGCCGCCCCAGTTTGGCGAGCTGTTTCCTTGGGGAATTGATCCACAGGCCCACTGGAAGATGAAGCTTCCCAAAGCGGGGGCTTCCGCCCTCCTTTCGTTCACCAGATAGCATGGCCCTAAGGGAAGAGGGGAAGGCCCCACGTCCTAAGGCCACAGTCGGGTGGGGTGGGGTGGAGTGGGTAGTTACGGAAGAATCAGTTCTGGTTCCTGAATCCCAGGGAGTTAGAGGGGTAAAGCAATGAGCTCCTAGGTCCCAGGATGGGTGGGGGGTCACTGTCGTGGCTCTTACCCTGCTTCGGGTCCCGTAGCACCCGGAGGCCCTGGTGCCGTTGGCCTCCGTTAAGTCCCAATCCCTCTGTAAAGTGTTTTCCTCTGCCCAAGCTCCCAGCACTGGGTGGGGGACAGGAAAAGGCGAGAGGAAGCTGTGCAGGAAGAGCGGGGAGGGGGCGTCCTGTGAGGAGACCGGGCCTGGGGGAGGAGATGAGGCAGGGCTGGCCCAGGCCTGTGCCTGGATTCTGGGCCCACCACTCACTCATGGGCCACCTGCAAAGGAAGGTCCCATGTTCCAGCTACAACCCCCTCAGATGGGGGCGGGGGGAAGGGAGGCACATCCAGACCTCCTCTCTTGGAGCCAGAAGTCAGGACCAGTCCCCAAAAGTAAGTCAAATACAAATCTTTATTAGTTTTCTGCTGCCTCGCTCTTATCTCCAGAGTAGTCGGAGCTAAAATCTGCCTGCGAGGCATTCTTCAGTCCCATCTGTTGGGACAAATTCTGCTCTGACTTGGATCCTGTCATGGAGGGTTTGACTTCGCCGCTTGCGTTCTTCAATTTAGCGCTGACTTTCCTAAAGTGAAGTACCCTGGGGCAGGACATAGGTGCACAGAACCACATTAGGTCACGGGTTGAGTGAAGTACACACTTTCCTGAACCCCACCCCCAACCCCAAGCCTAACTTAACAGTTTATATAAGCCTTGTCCTCCTAAGTGAGCCCCAAAGGAAGGTGCCCAGTAGCTTCCTGTCCTGTGCCAGCACTGGATTGTAGGAAGCCCTCCCTCCACCCAAGTCCAGCCCACTCCAAATCACTTCCCTCCATAAGGCCCTTTCCTTTCATTGAAGCCCCATCCATCCATCCATCCATCCAGGCCCTTGTCTGCACCCTTCTATTAAATCTCTCCCTAGCCAAGACTACACTCCTCCACCAAGCCCCTCCCCTCCGCCAAGCCCCTCCCCTCCGCCAAGCCCCTCCCCTCCATCAAGCCTGCCTCTGTCTTCAAGCCCGCCTCTTACCCAGACCTCAAACTCCTCTATCAAGACAAGCTCCTTTCAAAGCTCATCTCGTTCATGCCTTTCCTCCACTGCACCTACGCCTCTTCCTTTCACCCAAGTCCACTTTATCTAAGGCCCACCCTCCCTTCAAATTTCCCAGTGAACAGCTCACGAGATAATGATGCTGGCCACAAGAACCACAAAGCCCAGGGTCAACAGTATTAAGAGGCGGTTTTTCATTTTTTTCTGCGGATTTTGGGCGACTGTAGGTTTGAGCTCCGGGTACAGCTCCGGGTGCAGCTCCGGGTGCAGCTCCGGGTGCACCTCCGACTCCGGCTCAGGCCCCGGTGGTGTCTCTGGAGTCTGGTCAGGGGTCTCTTGCTCCTCCTGGGTTATGATGTTCGGTGGTGGTTTTTCCTCTGAAGGCCTTGGGGGCAATACTGACAGAGGAGAGCCATGGGGCAGTCCTGGCAGCAGCCAATAACTGCAAGCGTATCCCAAAACTCTAGCCTTCTCTAGAGGGTGGGCGCACCCCAGGAAGTCCAACCGAGGCCTAAGACACCCAGTCAGGCAGGAAACCAGACCTCCAACACCAGAAAACACACTTTCTAAGGGAAGCCACGCCCCACATCAGAGACCCTGTGTATAGCCAAAGCCGCAAACCCAATAACAAGACCACGCCCAAAGTAAATCTGGTCCTGTGGACGAGGCCACACCTCCAAAGCTTCTCCCATCCCAAATGCCACTTTTCCAACACCCCAGACTGACCTGTGACATCATAGCGGATGATGGTGGCAGGACCTTGGTTGACGGTATCTAGCCGACAGCGGTAGTTGCCAGCATCCTCTGGACCCACCATCGACTTGGTCAGATAAGGTTCTTTCCCCTTGGCAATCAAGGTCTCAGAATTGTTCTCCCAAACCTAGACCCAAGCTCAAGGGGTCACAGAGGCCTGGGGAATTTGGGAACTGGGGGGTGGGGGATACAGAGTGAGAAGGTCATGGGGCCTGGGGTGCAGGGGAAGGAGGAATCAGGACTGCTGACACATCCTTAATCCTGACAGGAGGTATCCTAGGCTGGCCGCCGTCCACAGGATCGTGGCTGGCAACAGCGAGTCCTTGGTCAGGGTATAGGATCTCTCTGGGGATCAGTAGAGGATACCTCTAACAGGCCGTGAAGACCTGGTTCAGGGCAGGGGGCCCAGGGGCTCATACAGGTCTAACAGACTTAGGGTCAAGGGAGTTGGATGTTCCCACCCTGTAAAAACTGTAATCTGTAAGTCCCTTAGAAGCACGATGCCAACTGAGCAGGCAGTCCAGGACCATGTCTTCCAAGCGATGGACCTCTATGTGGCGCTCTGTGCAAGAGAGGGGGCTGCAGCTACTTCTGCGGGAGCCTCGCCGCAGCTGCCTCTTATAGGCCCTGTCCCCCTCTCGCACTGTGCTCTTACACTGAGTGGCATCCTCACCTCCACACTCTAGGGATTTCCGACAAAGGTGCAACTGCTTCTCGCACTTAAAACACCAGATCAAAGGCTGCGACATTACTCCTAAAGGGCGAAGGTTAAAGTTGTATTCTCCCTCTCAGAGGTGGGACTGAACAGAGAATTTGTCAATGTCAAGGACTGGGCAGCTGTCTGCAGTATCTAGATTGTTAGTACCCTGCCAAAGGGGGGCAACTACAACACTGCTCACTATCTAAGAAACCCAAGTTGGAGAGAGTGCTGGAGGTCCAAGGACTGGTCAGAGGGGAGGCTCATGGGACAATAAGAACAGGTTATGCGTATTGGACTCACCGCATTTGTTGGGACAAAAAACTGCCTCCAAAGGGAGAAAGGAAAGAGGGAAAGAGAAAGAAAATCAGATTTATTTTTGTTTTCAGAAAGGAGTCTCATGTAGCCCAGGCTAGTCTCAAACTTGCTGTGGATGAAGATGACCTGGAGCCCCTCACTTCCTGCCTCCACCCACCAAGCCCTATACTCACTCACAGGAGTAGGCTCAGCCTCTCAGCATTAAGCCCAAGGTGGCCTCAAACTTGCAATGCTGGAATGCTACCAAGCCCCAGAGGGAAGAGTGGATGCAGAACAGAAAGGTCTTCGATTTAGGAGCTTTGGGGCAGGTAGGGAAGGAGCTGGGGGAGGTGCTCCTGAGGGCACGAGTGGAAGCAGAGTTAAGGAAGCCAGTGGTGGCAGTGGGTGTGTCCTGCGCCTCCACCCTCCCTCACCTTCCTTTTGGAAATGTGCAGCAAGAGTCTTAAAGATGTCCTTTTGCCGACGAATCATCCACAATAGTTCCTTTATAAAGAGCTCTCCTAGGAGGAAGCAGAGCGAGAAAAGATGCCCCCAATACTCAGATGTGAGGTGCAGTTTAGCATTCCGTACACCACAGGTACAACTACAAGTGGTTTCCAACTCAGTGTGTAGCTGAAGATGACCTTGAGCAACCTGATCCTTCTGCCTCCATCTTCAAGCATGCACCACCATACCCAACATAGCAACCCCTAATTTTTTCCTCTCTCCTCTCACCATGTAGTTCTGACTGGCCTAGAACTTTCTGTATAGACCAGGCTGGTCTCAGACTCAGAGATCTGGCAGCCTCTGCCTCCCCAGCGCTGGGATTAAAGGTGTGAGCCACCACAACCAGCTCCACCTCTCTCTTCTTTGCTTAGAAAGGGTGTCATTATATTGCCTGAGCTGTTCTAGAACTTTATGCTTAAGCACTTCTGCCTCAGCCTCTTGAGTAGCTGTGAGTGCAGGCCCCACCTGTCCTGGGCTAGCATTACACAGTCTGCCCTTTACAGGAGAACAATCTGATCAAGCACCGAACTTGCTGTTGTTCGCTATAAAATGCACATGTCTTACTTCCCTCGGGTCTCACAGCCAGTGAGAAAGGAAGATGGTCGGGACTTCCACATAGGGGCTGAGGAAGTTGCCAGGCCCCAGGCTCAAGGTCACTTGGCTAAGAAGTGGCAGGGCCAGAATGGCACTCAGAGACAGGAATCTTAACTTCTGCTTGAAGTGTCACCAGCCATGATTTCTGAGGATCTGCCCATGGGGTTTCAAGACAGGGTTTCTCTGTGTAGCCCTGGCTGTCCTGGAACTCACTCTGTTGACCAGGCTGATCTGCCCATATCTTAAGGATACATTTACCTTTTACGTCACTGTCTGTTATACGCTTCAGATCCTTCAGAAAACTCCAGGCTGCTTGTTCCAGTGTGTCCTCGTCTGTGTGTGAAGGGCAGACATAGAACCCTAGACTCCAGATTCCAGCTTTTCTAGCTCATAGTAACTCCAATACCCATGGAGCCATCGGGCAAGAGAGACCCGCCTCTGCCTCCCAAGTACGGGAATAAAGGCGTGGACCACTACACCCAGCCACTTTTTCATTCTACCTACAGACCCTGTGACTCCTAGACTGGGACTTCTGGCCCCAACCCTCCCTCTCCCAAGCTCCTGAGGTCTGCATCTTGACCTGCCCTCCTTACCCACGGCCCCGATAAAGGAATTCTTATCCGGAGTGACTTCGCCGAAGCTCATTATTTCATAGTTCACCATCCTCATTACATTTTTGTGAATATTCTGTGGCACGCGATTAGGCAGGTAATTGTCTTCCAAAGTCTTTAGCGCGGCTGTCACAAATGGGTCACATTTGATGCAGGACCTCCCTGGACACAGGCAGTTGGCAAGAGCTGCCAGCAAGAGTGTAAAATGCAGCCCCATGAAGGCCGGAACGCACAGCTTGCCGGCACCGCCACAGGATCCTCTCACCCCAAACCGAGGGCAGGGGGGAGGGCGCTAAACAAAAGCCAAAATCAGTCTTAAGAGGATTCCAGATCTCAATATGAGGTATTTGGGAAATATCACTAATCAAAGACCCAAAGTTGTGAAGTTAGACTCCCGAACCTCCAATTTTTGGGTCCTCATTACATCCCTGAAAACTATTAAGTTAGATCCCAAACTCAGGACCATTTCCATCCACACCCCATTCAAACCTCCAACTCATGGACTCATTCTCCAGCTACCCCAAACTCACATGTTTTCTTAACTCTGAACCTAAGAATAGACCAACATTTAGACTTTCTAGCCAGGAAAACTTGTGACACCGCAAACTAGACATTCAATAGTCAAACCAGAGAAACCATCAAAAAAAAAAAAAAAAAAAAGCCAGGTATCAGCACTTGGGAGGCCTACTTGAGACTGTCTCCAAATTAATTAATTAGCTATATAAGTAAGTAATTTATCTAATAAGTAACCAACTTGGATATTACCAGACTTAAAAGGTCTTCAGAATAAAATATTTTAAACCCTAAATCCTTTTTTTTTTTTTTTTTAGGTTTTTCAAGACAGGGTTTCTCTGTATAGCCCTGGCTGTCCTGGAACTCACTTTGTAGACCAGGCTGACTTCGAACTCAGAAATCCTCTGCCTCCCGAGTGCTAGGATTAAAGGCGTGCGCCACCACTGCCCGGTTCAAACCCCAAATCCTTAAAGCTAATACTTAAACCTGCAAAAACTTCAGCACGCCTCCAAAGCCATCCTCCAGTCTCTGGGGCACCTGTCTCCTCTTCCTCAAGGCTGAGACCCCTAACTTTCAGGACAGATTCTTCTCAGGCTCCCCCCCCCCCAGTACCTTAAACAACACCCTTTAAAAGCCGCTTTCCAATTCCGCGCCCTCAAGCGCTAATACTTCGCCCAGCTCAGTCCAGGTTCTGAGGACTTTTTAAAATACTTTCTTACGACTAAGAGTAAGGTTTTCCTTGGAAGACTGGGGAGAGTAACTTAGGGTTTTCCTATTGACTCCAAGTGTCACCGGTCATCCCCTCTTCACAAAACACTCGGACCACATCCCACGTGTGGGACCCCAATTCCCTTAGAAATATTTCCTGACTCAGGCCCCGCCCAGAAATCAAACTCTCAAGTTTAACTGGGCTGCAACAAAGTAGGCCCCGCCCATCCCATAGTGACGTCATAGGGTGGCAGCCTTTGTAGAATTTTCCCAGCACCTACGGATCTGAATGGAAGCCAGTAACCTGCTCTAACCTCCTTTCAGGTCCCAGGTTTTCCGCAGGATGCCTTCTGACTAACTGGAAACCTTGGTGTCCAGATAAGGAGATGCAGGAAGTAGGTTGTCTTCTAAACTGGGACTACAACTCCCAGAAAGCACTGGAGCATCTCTTTATGATCTGTCCCACAACATGGAAAACATAGTTGATAGTGATATTCTTTCCTTCTTGCCTCAAACCCAGTTAAGGAGAGTCCTGGATCCAAACATGGTGACCCACATGTGTAGTCCTAGCACTTGGGAGACTGAAACAAGAAGATCGCCACGAATTCCAGGCCAGCTTGGTCTACAGAGTGAGTTCTAGGCCAGCCTGGATTATCTCAAGTCAAAACATAGGACAAGTCTGGTAGCCAATACTGAAAATTTCAGAGAAAGGAAACTGGACCACAAGTCCTACAGCAAGTGTTACCAGATCTGAGTAGGTGCTGTATCCACGAGGCATGAATGTTCCCGGTTGACACACACATGTGCATGCACGTGCACACACACACACATACACACACACACCTTTATTGTGTTGCACACTCAACATATGCAGTACACAGCTCCAAAAACGTCAGGTACAAGTATTGGCGATGTGGCCCTTTAATTCACAGCTCCCTCTCCAGCCTGTACAGGCCAACTTGGGAAAAAGTGCCCGGAAACTTCCTGAGAAGAATAGAAGTTGCTCTTGGAAGGGAATAAAATTAGATTAAATGCTGCCTGGGGAACCTCCCTCCATTCTTGAAAAAGCATCAATTATACCTGATCTTAACCAAATGCCCCACCCTTGTTTCGAGCCTGGGCTTCTGTAGGGGCATAGGTTAGGTTTGGGGTTCTGGGTTCTGGAACACCTTCAGACCCTTTACCCTGGATCTTCACAGAGCCAGATTTGGGAACTTTGTGAGCCCAGAGGTATGCCCTTTTCTGTAGGCCTGGTTACCTCTAGAAAACAAATCCCAGATCCCCTATAGCATCTTCAGAAGAAGAAACCTCCTGGATCCTAAATCCAGGACTAATATGTGTAGTTCTTTAACTTTTGAGTTCTTTCTTTTTTTGTAAAGTTCCTAGATCTTTTAGGAGACCCCGTCCCTCCAGACAGATTTGTCTCAACAGTGGCTCTCTCCTCCAGCCCACTTATAAGCCATTTGCTCTTTCCACCCTAAATAAAAGTCTTTGAAGTTTCTCTGAGACCAAGGAGTTGAACAGAATTCATATGTCCTCCAATTGTTCTCCTCTCTCTAACAAGAGGCTGGCTCCAGAAAGGCTTGCATCACTCTGTGCTTCCAGCATCACTCCGTGCTTCCAGCATCACTCCGTGCTTCCAGCATCACTCCGTGCTTCCAGCATCACTCCGTGCTTCCAGCAGTGAGGAAGTACTGAGCTTTTGTACTGAGCTTTTGCATCCACCTTCATTAAATTCTTCACTGACTGGAGTGTTGAGAGGGCCCTGCAGGGTGTCACACAGGGACTGGACCAGGCTCTCAGAAACAGCCTAGAATGACCCCAGAAATCCAGGAGGCCAGTTGATAAGTCTGGATTTTCTTCAGCCTCCCTGACCCAGAAGCAGCTGCCCAGAGGTTCTCAGGAGAGGAGCCAGAAGAGTAGATGAGACTGTGACTTACAGTGCTGACTTGGGCTTCCCCTGCCATCAGAAAATGATATCCCGTTGAAGTGTCTGCATTTCCAACAAGCTGATGTGCAAGTCTGGAAATGAGTGCCCACAGCTCCAGGACTACCACAGACATACTCCAAAGCAGAGAGACACGGATGGCTGACTCCTGATGAGTCAGACCAATCTAAAAAAGACTGTCTGGCTCCCAGGGGTCAAACGGAGCCTGCAGCGGGGACAAGTCTGCATTGATGCCCACCCACTCGGGCAGGAAGGCAGCCTTAGGCCTGAAGATCTTCAGAAACTCCGAATCTGGCAGGGTGAAGTTAGCAAGGAAGACCGTGTCTCCACCAGCTAAATAGGCAGCCCAGAAGCCAAAGGTGCCAATCGTCATGATGGTGTGGTTACACTGTGTGAGAAGTGCAAAGTCCTTCCCCGGTATATCCTCTTGTCCATTGCCAGCGAAGACCACATCGCCATGGGATGTGTCGATGTTTTCCAAACACCATTTCATGCCATTGCTGGTGACCACAAAGATGGGGTCTTTGTGTCGGGCCCGGAACCAGTCCATGGCTTGCTGGAGGTAAGCTCGGTCACCCACCACACCCTTCCAGCGATTGGGCATCACCTGCAGATAGTCTCCACGACGCACATGGACACCCACAAAGGTGTGAGGGCGGATGCCCGCCGGGCCTATACGGAGCCCGCTCAACAAGTACTGGGCACCTTCCCGTAGGTGGTCATGCAGAGTGAATTCCCTACGAATCTGTTCCCGAAGATGGTGGAAAAAGGTCCAAGAGCAGGGGAAACCAGACAGCTTGAGAAATGGGTCCTCTAGGTGGGAGTACTCCTCCGACATCCAGTCATGTAGGACTAAGTGCCGCCAAGGCGTGAGGCTGTCCACCTCAGGGTCCAGCACTGGCAGGGAGATTCGGAACACAGGGGCCAGGGCGGCGTGCATCTCAGGTTGGATGAAGGCTTGGCGACCATTGAGCTGGGCTAGGGCCAGCAATGTGGCATACTGCCCCATCTGGTTACCAAACCTGCCTCCTGGGGTGATTGTCCAAGTCCCAGAGAGCGAGGAGGACTGCTCGGGACAGGAAGAGGAGCCATTGGATGTCTGCAATGGATGAGGTAGGCATATCATGGCCACTGGGGACTTCAGCAGGTGATAGTCTGAACATAGGACAGAGAGAGTTGTTAGACCATTTCGAAAGAAGTTTCCTCCATTCAGGTGAAAAAAGAAGGAGCCGGCAGAGAGCACACAGACCAACAGGAACGCCAGGCAGAGTTGCCTCGGGCTGGGAGTCCACATAGCTATGGAGAGAAAAGATGAGTTAGACCGCACACAGATGGAGCCACCGAGTCTGGGACTCCTCAGGTTCCGGGATTTTCAGGGAGGTCAGGAGCTATGCAAATGAGTTGCTCACAAGGAGATCTGGGGGCCTTCTGGGAACCTCACAGCTCAACTACCTTCTGAGGTGCACCTATATGGTTACAGGCATGTTCTGCCTCCCAGGCAATAGCTGGGAGCCACGGGAAAACCAGATAAAGAGGAAGGATTTTAGAACTGTAAAAGCAAGCCCCTGGATGTTGTATAACTTTTCCTGAGACAGGAACAAACATCTGTTTATCCCACAAAAAGACCAGTTACATACTCAAGAACGACTCAGCCCATGTCTGGCTTGGCGAACTTATTGAGAAGGGTCACTTACAAAAGTTTGGGTGACTCCAAGGCAGCTACATAGTTAAAAAGACTGCTGCAAGTACAGGTGAGAGCTCACAAAGGCTGCATCCCGGAAGGAGGCCTGTGGATAGTTCCCTGAGTCCTTAAGATCCTTGCTCTGACAGGAGGGTAGGGATTCTTAATAGGGAGAGATTTGGGATAGCTCCCAAGACCGGGTTAGAGTTAGAGGGGCCTAGATACTCATCCCTGGGCGTCTGGCATCCCCAGTGCCAACTAACCTGAGCTCCTTGCTGGTGGTGCAAACGAATTCTTTTTGCCTGAGCTTCCAGTTCCAAAATGTAGCCTTCATCGACCGCGCTTGGAAGTCAGGAGCCCCGGCTCCGTAGCCCTCCGCTTCAAGCTTCCTTCCTGAAACTGACTGAAGGCTGGACCGGTAGGGAGAGAGGGAGAAAGAGAGGCAGGGTTCCAAGGTGTACAGCCTCCGCCCTCCAGGCAGGGCAGGTAGCAGGAGGAGGCGGAGACATCCTACCTAGCGCTGCTGCGCCGTCTCCTCCACCCTGTCCCTTCGGGGTTCTCTGACTTGCACGAAGGGCAGCCCGGCAGGTACCCAGAAGCTGTCGTATCCTCTGTATGGACCCGGACAGTAGCACCCGGGCTGCAAGGCTGGAGCCCGGGTTGGGGGGGGGGGGAGGGTCAGATCCCATGCGCGTTCCCTTCTCCAGAGCCGGGACTTCTGCTTACCTTCGCTGGATGCTCTGGGAGTAGCCACGCCTCAACGGAGCTGAAACCTGGCCACCTGCTCCTTCTTTGTACCCCGCCCGCTGCACTTTCCCAGGAGGATGGAGAACCTGTTTGCCAGCTGCCTCAACCCAAGTCTGAGCCTCGACTTGTAGCCGCCTACACATCACACTCCACACTTTGTCTGCGCCCCAAGCCCCTCCTCTGTGGTGATCCTAAAGGCCGGGGCCCAGCTGTTCCTTTCTAGATTGGTAAATACAGCAGATAACTTTTTCTGGCCAGAAGGAGAGAGAGTGTTTCCAACATTCTTTTTAGACAGGCCTCTAATGAGGCTGGAGACAAAGGCCCTCCCACGGTTCCGAGCCCTTTAATTAATGGCATGGAGTCGGGGCCTGAAGCCTCTCACCTTGACACCTTACAAAGACTCAGAAATTCCACTTGGTTAGCCCAAGATGAGATCATTTCTTCACACTGCAGAGTCCCAGGGCCACCTCAGACCTAAAGGTCCACTCCCCAGCCTCCTCCCCAGGTGCTCCCTGGGGCTTAGGGATCAGTGCTCCCATCTCACTCCCAAGAGTCCTTGCTCTGGGTTCCTCCTAGAGACCCAGAAATCTGCCCCAGCACGCCTTTGACTGCAAGAAACCATCCAGCTCCTCCCCCTCACAGAGCCTGACCCTCCCCATCCCCCCAAGGCGTCTGGGGAGCACCTGTGCAGGACATGTCTGGTGAAAGAAGCTCTAGGATTGCATCAGGGAGGGCAGCAGCTGAGCACAAGGCCCAAATGCAAAGCAGGGGTTGGTGACAGTGACTGGCCTGTGGCCAGCTGGGAGACTTCCACCTGCTGGGCTGAGGATTCCTCTTACACATGGCTGGTGCAGCTCTCCTGATGATGAGGGAAAGCCTCAGACCCCCCCAAAAGCACCTTGGAGCTTGAAATTCAAAAAAGGATGAACCACACCAGCTCAGCTGCTTACACAGAAAGTCTGAGGCCCCGGGTTCCTTCTTAGTACCCAAGAGTCAGACCCCAGCCTCCTCCCTCAGACCCAAGAGCCAGACCCCAGCCTCCTCCCTCAGACCCAAGAGCCAGACCCCAGCCTCCTCCCTCAGACCCAAGAGCCAGACCCCAGCCTCCTCCCTCAGATGCAGGAATACAGACCCCAGCCACCTCCCTCAGAGGCAGGAATACAGACCCCAGCTTCCCCCCTCAGACCCAGGAGTGCAGACCCCAGCCACCTTCAGACCCAGAAGAGTAGACTTCAGCTTCCTCCCTCAGACTCAGGAGTGCAGACCCCAGCCTCCCCCCTCAGACACAGGAGTGCAGACAAGTCCCCTCCCTTAGACCCAAGGCCCCAAATTCCATCTTTCCTTCCCTCAGATGTTGAGGTGAAGATCCCATCCTCCTCCAGAGTCAGACCCTCCTCCCTCAGACCAAGGAGCACAGACCCCAGCCTCCTCCTTCAGATTTAGGAGTGCAGACCCGCCCCCTCCCCCAGCACTCTTCCCCCAAACCCAGGGGTCCATTCCTAGCCCTTTTCGTTCAGACCCCTGTTGCAAAGACCCCTCCCATTGCATCATCCGTCCAGGCCGCCCTGGCCACGGTGGAATTCAGGTTCCTGCCAAGTGTGTCAAATATCACGCGTCAGGAGTGGGGAGGGCACGTGGGCGGGCCTGTCTGGGTATAAATTCTGGAATTTCTGCGTTCACCAGACAGCCTCAGTGTCTTCTCAGCTGGGGATTCAACACAGGAGAAACAGCCATTCACTCTGCCTGAGCCCCAGTCTGAACCTGACCCAGCTCTGCTGGGGCACCGGAGTCAGAAGACAATTCCAGCTGCCTTGGCTCCTCAGACGTTTGACAGGGGCTCTCCCGAACGGAGGGCAGCATTGATGGACTGGATGAAATCCAGAGTTGGGGCCCTGGGACTGTGGTTCCGTCTGCTGCTGGCTGTCTTCCTGCTGGGGGTCTACCGAGCATACCCCATCCCTGACTCCAGCCCCCTCCTCCAGTTTGGGGGTCAAGTCCGGCAGAGGTACCTCTACACAGATGACGACCAGGACACTGAAGCCCACCTGGAGATCAGGGAGGATGGGACAGTGGTAGGCGCAGCACACCGAAGTCCAGAAAGTGAGTGTGGGGACGGGGGCCTCACGGAGGTAAGAGGATGAGGCTCCTGGGTCCTCTCCCCAAGGTGGACAGACCCTGAGTGTCTTTGTTTGGCCTCACAGGTCTCCTGGAGCTCAAAGCCTTGAAACCAGGGGTCATTCAAATCCTGGGTGTCAAAGCCTCTAGGTTTCTTTGCCAACAGCCAGACGGGGCTCTCTATGGATCGGTGAGTCTCTTTCTGTGGTCCTCTCTCAGAGGCCCCACCTCACAGAGTGTAGGTTTAATGCATTCCCCCTTGGCTGTGGACCCACTGTCTGTTTGCAAGAGGACACTGGCTTTGAGTCTTGACATATGCGAAGGACAGACTGACCCTCAGAGAGGCCAAGTGTCAGGACTGTAACCCTGTACCTGACCTAACCACTCTCGGGTTCTGCTCCCGCTGACAGTGGGGCATTCTGGTACCCAGGGCCAATCAATGACAAGACTGGAGGTGGTGGGCAGAATGCCAACCTAGGCAGAGAGAAGTTGAGGGAAGAAGCTGGGCCTGAACCTGCTGACTGCAGATAGAGACGGCTGGGGCTGGAGCTTCTGGTGTGAGAGAGAGGAGGCTGAGCCTGGACCTGAATCTGACGGAGGAGTTTGGGGCTGGACTGTTTAGTCCGGGGTTGGCAGACAGAAAGTACTGTGTGTCTCTGACTGTTTTCTCTGCCCCACAGCCTCACTTTGATCCGGAAGCCTGCAGCTTCAGAGAACTGCTGCTTGAGGACGGATACAATGTGTACCAGTCTGAAGCCCGCGGCCTGCCCCTACGTCTGCCCCAGAAGGACTCCCCAAACCAGGATCCAACATCCTGGGGACCTGTGCGCTTCCTGCCCATGCCAGGCCTGCCCCACGAGCCCCAAGACCAAGCAGGATTCCTGCCCCCAGAGCCCCCAGATGTGGGCTCCTCTGACCCCCTGAGCATGGTAGAGCCTCTGCAGGGCCGAAGCCCTAGCTACGCATCCTGACCCTTCCTGAATCTAGGGCTGTTTCTCTTTGGGTTTCCACTTATTTATTACGGGTATTTATCTTATTTATTTATTTTAAATTTTTTTCTTACTTGGAATAATAAAGAGTCTGAAAGAAAAAATGTGCATTTGTTAAGAACTGAGATAATGTTTCCTGTGTTTCTTTGAACCTGAGACCCTGTCATTCCCCACTGGGCACCATTTTGGGCTCTGATTAAGCATCCCTGGTCCCACAGGTGGCTGTGTTAGTGTTTTGGAATTGTTTTTTTTTTGGGGGGGGGGNGGGGGGTTGAAACAAAGCTTCAAAATAGGGCCTACTATGACTCTTTTTGGGCCTACTATGACTCTTTTTATTTTCTTTGAGACAAGGTCTCACTATGTAACCCTGGCTGGTTTGTAACTTTGTAGACCAGGCTGGCTTCAAAATCACCTGCCTCTGTCTCCCTAGTGCTAGGATTAATGGTGTGCCCCACCACATCTGACTCCTCCTTCTAGATAAAGTTGAATCTACATTAGCTGGTATCTTAAACCTGAGACAAGTAGCTGAGAGGTCATTTGACATATCAAAGAGGACCTGGCCACCAGGTTTTCTCCCAGCATCCCTCAGTTACAGGGCCCTCCTGGCTGGCGTACCCCGGACTTTATACTGCTTCTCAAGCCCAGGGGCTGGGCTGCTCTTCCCTACATAATCCAACAACTGTGGTTACCCACTCTCTGTACCTTTGGTCTCCTGACTGCTGCCTGGTAGCCCTCTCTCCCCCTCTTCTCCTCTCCCCTCCCCTTCTTCTCACATGGCACAGCTCAGTCTGTTCAGGCCATATCCACTCTGACTATGTTCGGTGTGTGTGTGTGTGTGTGTGTGTGTGTGTGTGTGTGTGTGTGTAATAAACTTTCTCCTCCACCATACTCAGGACAAGTCATGTTCCTCTCCTTTTTTTTTTTTTTTTTTCCCATTCAATTAGGAAAGTAATATATCAGATATCAGCCGGGCGTGGTGGCACACGACTTTAATCCCAGCACTCGGGAGGCAGAGGCAGGCGGATTTCTGAGTTCGAGGCCAGCCTGGTCTACAAAGTGAATTCCAGGACAGCCAGGGCTATACAGAGAAACCCTGTCTTGAAAAACCAAAAAAAAAAAAAAAAAAGGAAAGTAATATATCTTTTTGAAGAGACACATTCCTTTTTGGTTTCCAGTACTGAGAATGGAACCACTGGTCCTGTTCCTGTGAGGGCTCAGTCGCTGCACTGCATTCACAGCCCCTCGCTGGAGGATTCTAGGCAGGGGCTCTACCATTGGACCACACCCCCAGCCCCTCACTGGGGCTCTACTGTTCTGTCACACCTCAGCTTTTGGGTTTTGCCTTTTATTTTGAGACACAGTCTCACCATGCTGGCCTTGAGCCTGTGACCATCCTGCCTCAGCCTCTTCATTAAGTGAGATAACAGACTTGGACTGTCAAACTTTGCTCCACAGCAGTCTTTTTTGGGGGGGAGGGGGTTGGGTTTTTTGTTTGTTTGTTTGTTTTTGTTTGGTTTTGGTTTTGGTTTTTTGTTTGTTTGTTTTGGTTTTTTTTGGGGGGGGGGTTCAAGACAGGGTTTTTCTGTATAGCCCTGGCTGTCCTGGAACTCACTTTGTAGACCAGGCTGGCCTCGAACTCAGAAATCCGCCTGCCTCTGCCTCCCGAGTGCTGGAATTAAAGGCATGTGCCAACAAGCTCAGCTGCCGCACAGCAGTCTTGACTGACCTCCATATGACGTCATAAAAAAAAAACATAAATAAGTTCATAAATACACAAATAAAACAACAATGTCATAAAATACAGTGGCGAACAGGCAGCCATGTGTCACATATCAGTTGTTTCGTAGACAAGCAAAAGTATAATCTCCACCCCATGGTGAGGCTGTGGACCCCATACAACCCAATAGGTGCATGAAAAGAACTATTAAACTCTATCTATCCTGGCAGATTTTCTTAAGGTTGTGATTAATTACACTTCACATACCCGGGCATGGTGGTGTATGATTTTAACCCCAGTATTCAGAAAGTAGAGACAGCTGAATCTCGATGAACTTGAGTCCAACCTGGCCTACATAATGAATTTCAGACTGCATAGTAAGATCTGTATCAAAAAAAAAAAAAAATCCCTAACACTTCACATTGAATTTGCCATTTTAACTATAAGTGTATTCAATTAGAAACAGTGAGTAAAATCATATTGTTGTGTAATCTAACTCTTTATTTGGTTGTGAGAAAGGTTCTCAGTGTGGTTCAGGCTGCCTGGGAACCCCCCCTCCCCGGCCCCGATCCTCCTGCCTCAGCCTCCTGAGTGCTGGGACTACAGGTAGACGTAGATTCCATCTTCAGAACTTTCAAATAGCCCAAGCTGGTCTTGGACTCACAGAAATCCTCCTGCCTTGGTGCTTTAGGGTGCTATGATTACAGAGATGCATGCTAACACGGAAGGCAAGAAATTGGCCTGTTGGAAAATGGAAACTCGGTCTGTAGTGTATTGTCTTGTAGCTTCTGGGACAGTTTTCCCAACACTGTTTGTTGGAAAGATTATGGTGAAACTTTTTCACATCTGACTAATGTTTTCTGTGTAGACAAGAAAAAGACATGACTATTTGGGTTTTGTTAATGATCAATTGATTTTTAAAGAATTAACTTTTCCGTTGAGAGTCCACTGCCAAACGTCCACATCCAAGAAGAGCAAGGCACGAATTTCACAATTTTTATTTCCTTCAAATATTTGAACATTGTAAGTATAATCGAGAGACTTCTTGGCGGAGACACAGCTCCATCAGGGTGTTCACCTAGCATGCGCTGAGTGTCCTCGGTGCCACTTAAACTGGGAGTGGTAGCTTCTGATAGACAATGGCAAGGTAAAAGGTCCAGGAGTTCACGGTCATCCTCTGCTGTGTAAATTCTGGGCCAGCCTTGGAAAGAGAGTGGCATGTTGTTTCGCAGTGTACATTTAAAGGTCAGAGGACAACTTGGAGGGAGTCAGCTCTCTCCTACTAGAAGTTCTGAGGATCAAATTCAGGTTCTCAGGCTTGGCAGCAAGCGCCTTTTCCCACTGAGCCCTGGGTGTGACTTTTAACATTTTTTGAAAGGTTTGTTTTATTTTCATTTACGTAATGTGTGTCTCTACCTGGCTAAGTACACATTAGTATAGGTGTCTCTGAGGCCAGAAAAGGGTGTCAGACCTCCTAAAGAGACAGTCACGGGGGACTGGGAGCCCCTCGACCTTGGTGCTGGGGACTGGACGGGTATGGACATTTCTGGTTGTGTCATGTGATGCAGACTCACAGAGTCACACTCCCTAGCAAGTGTAGCAAGTGCTGTGCACCACTTAGGCCCACCCTTTTTATTTTTTTTTTTTTTTATTTTTTTGAGACAGGGGCTCATGCAGCCCAGGCTAGCCTTGAACTTGCTACATGGCTGAGGATGGCCTTAAATTCCAGAGCCTCCTGTGCCCAACTCAGCAAATGCTGAGACCAATTACAGGTGCATATCATACTTACAGGGTTTCTATAGTGCTGGAGAAGGAACTACAAGCTTCACGCATGACAGACAGACAAACTCTCTATCAATTAAACTACATCTTCAGGACAAAAGAGACTGTGGCAAGCTCCACTATCCTCCAACCATGTGAGGCCAGGCTAAGGTAGCTCCCTGAACTAAGAAGCCCACTCACCAGACTCAGAGTCTATTACACTTTGGGTCCTTGAAACAGTTGGAGGTCTGCAGGGTCTGGTGACAGGGCCCTCTGGATCTGTGTGGCACTGAGAAATTAGGAGGTTCACACAGATTTACCTTTTGAATATGCTCACTTTATTGGATCATTTCTTATACTTTATTGGATCATTTCTTATAATACAATTCCTTGTGTTACATTGTATCATATCAGAGCTGGTTTGTTACATATCAGGGCTAGTTGCTTTGTGGTTTGCTGGCTCCTTTTGGGCCAGCCTGGAGGCTGATGCAAAAGCATCTGGTTGGAGTTCAGCCCAGGCAACTTATCAAGCCCAAGCAAGCAAGGAACCAAAGAAAGAGCCAGCTACCACAAGTCATGGGCCATGTTGTGTTTATTTCTACTTACTGCTGGGTCCTGGAACTGACCTTAATATTGATTTTGTTAGTTACACAAATCACAATTGGATGTACCTGTTTCCTTTTGATTTCTACCTGTTCTATTTCCATCTTTTGTTCTACCACAAAATACTATAATGAATAAACGTAAAATATTTACTGCATGTGATAGTGGCACATGCCTTTAATCCCAGCACTAGGAAAACAGAGGCAAATGGATCTCTGTGAGTTTGAGGCCAGACTAGTCTACAGAGCAAGTTCCATAATAGCCAGGGATGCACAGAGAAACATTGTATTGAAAAAACAAACAGGGCTGGTGAGATGGCTCAGCGGGTAAGAGCACTCAACTGGTCTTCCAAAGGTGCAGAGTTCAAATCCCGGCAACCACATGGTGGCTCACAACCATCCTTAACAAGATCTGACTCCCTCTTCTGGAGTGTCTGAAGACAGCTACAGTGTACTTACATATAATAAATAAATAAATCTTTTTTAAAAAAAGAAAAGAAAAGAAAAAACAAAAACAAAAACAAAACGAGTGAGAGAGAGAGAGAGAGAGAGAGAGAGACAGAGAGAGACAGACACAGAGAGAGAGAATACTATACATGGAATAGCTGGGACAAAGACTAATTTTCAGCATGTCAAATTGGCCTCTATAAAATCTTGTCAGTTTGAACTCTCACCTGAACTCCGAGCACTCATTTCCGCACAAAGCATGATCTCAGACTTTGGGATCCTTGCCTATCGAATAAGCTGACAGTAGCAGGAGTATGGACTTGGTATGCACTTCTGTCTATAATAAATTAGGTGGCAGATTTATTCACAGATTTATAAAACACGTGGGGCTGGAGCTGGGCTCAGAAGTAGAGTCCCTGCCTAGGATACTCACTCCAAGTGAAGGTCTGGGAGTGGCCGTCAGTGCTAAAGAGCCACAAATGAGGGTCTGCTCAGTAGTAGGGAGTTTAAGGTCTTGATTTCCAATTCCAGCAAACACAGAAACAAAAAGAACCAGCTGTGGTGGTTTGAGTGAGAAATGTTCCATATAGGATCATGTGTTCAAACACTTGGATCCCAGTTCTCTATTGCTGCTCTTTAGGAAGAGGGCAACCTTTTAGGGAGCAGAGCACTTCTGCATGTCCCTGGGGCAGATTTTGAGAGTTCATACCTCCACTACTTTCTGCTCTCTCTCTCTCTCTCTCTCTCTCTCTCTCTCTCTCTCTCTCTCTCTCTCTCTCTCTCTCTCTCAGCTAACTGTGTGTGGATGCCTTCCTTGCTATGATGTGCCACTATCCCTCTGGAACAGTAAGCCAAAATACATTCTTTCAGTCTCAGGTTAGTTTTGGTAATGGCATTTTACCATAGAAAACTAATACATCCGGGCAGTGGTGGCACATGGCTTTAATCCCAGCACCCAGCACTTAGGAGGCAGAGGCAGGCGGATTCCTGGGTTCAAGGCCAGCCTGGTCTACAGAGTGAGTTCTAGGACAGCCAGGGCTATACAGAGAAACCCTGTCTCAAAAAAGAAAGAAAGAAAGAAAGAAAGAAAGAAAGAAAGAAAGAAAGAAAGAAAGAAAGAAAG
>NC_034590.1:18287474-18292559 GCF_900095145.1 Mus pahari | reverse complement strand
TACGCACACACACATGCACACACACACACATGCACCACATACACACACACACACACCACATACGCACACACACATGCACACACACACACATGCACACACATACCACATATACACAATACACACACGTACCACATACACACACACCACAAATACACACACACTCACACACACACATGCACATACTAAAAAAATAAAATAATATAACAAGACACAGGGGCATATTTTACTTCTAATCCTAGCCCTCAGACCACTGAGACAGGGGGATAGCGAATTTTAAGTCAACATTCACAGCAAAGGCCCAGTGACATGTCATAGTGAGTATAGCATGCTCACCCAAGCTTGTCCCCAGAACCTAGTAAAGCAGAAAACTCGCTCCATAAAGATTTCTTCTGACCTCCACACTTGTGCCATGGTGCATACACATCCATCCACACAGAGTCTCAGTCTGTTGTTGCCCTGGCTGGTCTGGAATTTACTATGTAGACCAGGCTGGCCTCAAACACACAGAGATCCACTTGCCTCTCCCACTTCCAGCTGGAACTAACAATGCACAGTCCATCCCCAGCCCCTGCATTGTATTTTCTTTATTCCAAACTCTGGAGGGCTGGTCACACATGCTGTACAATTAGTTCTTGAACGTGTCTAGGGAGAAGGTCTATATGAGTTGAATGCACATGAAATTTTATTCCACCTTGTTTTAGAGTTCAAAGGAAAGTTTATGTAGTGCACTATAAAGAAACCAGTGGTGGGCTGGTGAGATGGCTCAGTGAGTAAGAGCACCCGAATGTTCTTCCGAAGGTCCGGAGTTCAAATCCCAGCAACCACATGGTGGCTCATAACCATCCGTAACGAGATCTGACTCCTTCTTCTGGAGTGTCTGAAGACAGCTACAGTGTACTTACATATAATAAATAAATCTTTTAAAAAAAAGAAAAAAGAAAAAGAAACCAGTGGCCAGGGCAGTAACAGATCCAAATACCTACAAAAGAGGGCCTGGGGTGTGGCTCAGAAGTAGGGCTCCTGCTTAGAATCCCCCAGTGAGAGGAGCTGGGGTGCAGCAACCATTGCTGCCTATATATATCTGGAAAAGAAGTGGGTAGTGAATTTGGTCAGCTTCAAGTACTTCCTGAATCTTTTGAGTTGTTTTTTTCCTCCTTTTCTTAAGAAGACTCCCTTTGAAGTTTATAAGTCTTAATGTTTTGCTTTCAAGATAAATTTTTTTTATTTTTTTCTTTGTTACTGATTTTATTTAATTTTATTATTTTTATTCTATTTTATGTGAATTGGTGTTTTGCTTGCATGTATGTCTGTGTACCAGATTCCCTGGTACTAGAGTTATAGACAGTTGTGAATTGTCATGTGGGTGCTGCAAATTGAACCCAGGTCAGCTGGAAGAGCAGCCAGCTGTGCTCTTAACTGCTAATCCATCTTTTCAAGACAGGGTTTCTCTGTGGGAAGACCCAGACTAAAATGAGCAGCACCAATCCCTATCTCTGAGTCCTGAACACAAGGCTATCTGAACAGGAGCATCCACTGCCCTCCGCATCCTGACTGTGGGTGTGGTGACTGGCTGCTTCAGCCTCCTTCTCTGTGACCTGTCTGTAACAAGGGACTATACCCTTGAACTGTCAGCTGAAATGAATCCATTTCCCCTTGAGTTGCTTTCGCCTCAGCAATAGAAAAAGTAACTGATCCACGCAGGTTGGCCCGGGGCTCACTATATAGCTGAGAACGCCCTTTTAACCTTTTCCTCCACCCCAAGGCTGGGATTACAGGCATAAGTCACCACATCAGGTTTTAGTGGCGATGAAGATAGACCCAGGACTCCATGCACACTAGACAGACACTACACCAAGCTGAGTCACATTTCCAGACCGGAAATGCTGCTTTTAGTAAGAACACCACTAGCAGCTGGGCAGAGAAGGCTCTGGAAAGACATCTATAGTGTGTCCCTGAGGCTCTCTTTTGCCTCTGGAAGCTTACAGGGCCACCAATTGTGAGACACACTCTTTTTTTTTTTTTTTTTTGGTTTTTTGAGACAGGGTTTCTCTGTATAGCCCTGGCTATCCTGGAACTCACTTTGTAGACCAGGTTGGCTTTGAACTCAGAAATCCACCTGCCTCTGCCTCCCGAGTGCTGGGATTAAAGGCATGTGCCACCACACCTGGCTAGAAAGACACACTCTTTTTTTTTTTTTTTAAGATTTATTTATTTATTATATGTAATTATACTGTAGCTGTCTTCAGACACTCCAGAAGAGGGAGTCAGATCTTGTTACGGATGGTTATGAGCCACCATGTGGTTGCTGGGATTTGAACTCCGGACCTTTGGAAGAGCAGTCAGGTGCTCTTATCAGCTGAGCCATCTCACCAGCCCGTGAGACACACTCTTGAGGACCTTTTGTATAAAACATTTTGGGACACTTCCCGGCCTCTGCTTGCCCACACGGTGCCCGCATGGCTGCCGGAGTGACAGGCTGCCACCTGTCCTCTGTGCTGTGTGTAGCAACAGAGGCGCTGCCTCTGATAGAGTGGACAAATGATGAGGGCATGGTGAGGTGTCTGTGGGTTTTGGTTTTTTTTGTTTGTTTTTTATTTCACATTTTGAGCAAAAAAATTTTTGAGGGGTTTGGGTGGACTCGTAAGCACTGAGCCCTCCCTCCAGGCCCAGCCGCTCTCTAGGTGAGGATGGAGAAGTCAAACACTAAAGAAAATGGGAGCAAGTAGATCAGTTTGTGGGTAACTGAGCAGTAATCCATTAGCTCCATCTTTCAGTTTTATTTTGTTAACTGGGTCGTGGTGGTACTTGAGAGACAGAGGCAGGTGGGTTTCTGCATTCGAGGCCAGCCTGGTCTACAAAGTGAGTTCCAGGACAGCCAGGGCTACACAGAGAAACCCTGTCTCAAAAAAAAAAAAAAAAAAGAAAGAAAGAAAGAAAGAAAGAGAAAAAGAAAAAGAAAGAAAGAAAAGAAAAAAAAAAGAAAAAGAAGCCCTGATAAAAAACAAACATTTGATACCTATTTGGAAATCAAAAGACTACAAAGAACATCCTCTACTGCGCACACTCCACTCTCTGCTTTTGTGTCTATTGTGAACACTTCCTGGTCTATGCTGACCTCTGACTCAGACTCTCCACTGAGAGCCTGTGCATTAACAACACGGTCAGGGGACCCCACTAGCGGCCAGAGGCCAGTGAGGGGCTGGAGAGCTAAGAGCACCTGCTGCTCTTGCAGAGGACCTGAGTTCGGTTCCCAGAACCCAGGTCTGGCTGCTCACCACTACCTGCAACTCCAGGTCCTGGGGGATCTGCTGCCTTCCTGAGGTTTCGGAGTATACCTGTACACCTGTGCACACACCCACACAGACACGCAGAAGTTTTTCAAAAAATCTTTTTTGTTTTTCTTTTTGTTTTTGTTTTTTTGTTTTTCAAGACAGGGTTTCTCTGTATAGCCCTGGCTATCCTGGAACTCACTTTGTAGACCAGGTTGGCTTTGAACTCAGAAATCCGCCTGCCTCTGCCTCCCGAGTGCTGGGATTAAAGGCGTGCACCACCACCGCCCAGCTCAAAAAATCTTTTTAATAAAGATAAATCAATAAACATAATGTTAGGTTTCAAAAACCCAGGACAAATGACTGACTGAGGTGCCTATTACCATATTAAAGTGGATGCCAGCAAGTTCTCCCAGCATCCCTCAGTATCTGTGGCTCCTCCCAGCCCTTCCACTTCCTTCACCCAGCCTGATCACTATAACTGTTCTCTTGGCCTCTTGGCCTCTTGGCCTCTTGACCCAGCCCTCTTGGTCAATGGCTCCTCTTTTACCCTCCCTCCCTGTTTTTGTTCTCATGGTCCAGTTTAGTTTGCAGGCCATGTGTGAGACTGAAAGAGGAACAATGTACCTTGTAAGTTAATGGGAGACTAAAACAGGAAAAATATGCCTTGCAGCTTAGGTAGGGTTTTGTTTACAGTTAAGACACAAAGTTTGCAAGCCCACCACCAGTGGTGGAGGAGTGTTCCTCTTTCTCCACATCCTCTCCAACATGTGTTGTCACCTGAGTTTTTGATCTTAGCCATTCTGATTGATGTAAGGTGGAATCTCAGGGTTGTTTTAATTTGCATTTCCCTGATCACTAAGGACTCTGAACATTTCTTTAAGTGCTTCTCAGCCCTTCGAGATTGCTTTGTTGTGAATTCTCTGTTTAGTTCTATACCCCAAGTGGAGGGGTGGGGTTGTTATCCCATAATCAAAAGCTCTAATCCAGAACTGTTCTTGTCTGATGGAACTGCAGGAACAAAAATGGAGAAGAGCCTGAGAGAAAAGAGGTCTAGTGAGAGGCCCAAACTGGGATCCAGCTCAAGGGGTGGACCCAGGGCCTGGCAGGAGCCATAATGGGACAAGCTAATAACTAGCAGGTGATCATCCTGAAGTGGCCTGCCTCAGATTAGTATATCATCTGCGGCAGGTAAGCCCTCACTAAGCAAGGCTGTAAGGGACTCCTTTTAGGAGTGGTAGTGGTCGGAAGTGATGAGCCTGCCTTTATTCCAGCCCCGGCTCTGTGGCAGTCAGCTAAGTGAATGGGTCCCATTTCACATGTGAACGATTCCTGCTATTAATCTGCTTTTCCTGCTATTATTAAACTTATATAACAATCACTAAATAGCAGCCCACTCCTTTGGAGCAGATCTCTGCAGATCCACGAAGATCTTGAGGTGATGCGATGTAGACAAATAGATGACTTAAGTCTTCATGATGATCCTATAAGAATTCCTAAAATTATATCTGTGATTATTAAGCTCTTTTATAGTGGGACTGCTATTAGGTCCTTTTCTGATAGTCAAAACTGCAGTGAGAACTCTGCCAATCTCCCAAGTGTCACCAGTTAATTGCTCTTAGATGGCAACCAGACTGAGGGCACATTCCAAGAGGTTGTAAAACAATTAACCAAAGATCATAAAACTACCAATTTATTATAGGTGCTAGGACAGAAGATAAAACACAGACTGGGTTTATCTATGTAAAACTTCACTAATAACTTAGTTTTTGTTTGTTTGGTTTTTTTTGGGGGGGGGGTTGTTTTTTGTTTTTTT
>NC_034590.1:18285338-18286341 GCF_900095145.1 Mus pahari | reverse complement strand
AACAGCAGTATGGAAATGTAAGCTGAATAAACCCTTTCCTCCCCAACTTGCCTCTTGGTCATGATGTTTGAGCAGGAACAGAAATTAAAATTGGACATGTAAACTTTTTATTATACAGCAACCCTAAATATCTCTTAAGACAACGTCTTACCCTCTGTCTACGCTCTTCCCCCTCCAGTGCCTCAAGAAGAACCGACAAGAAAGAAGAACCCCACGCTGGGGCTGGCCCCCAGCAAGGGCCTGACACTATTACTGATGCTGTGGTATGCTTGCAGATAGGAGCCTAACATGGCTGCCCTCTGAGATTCCCAACAAGCAGCTTAAAGAGTCAGATGCAGACCCAACCAAAGGACAGATGCCAGGAAACACGGTGGTTGAATTGGGGAAAAGCTGGAAGAAGCTGAGGAGGAGGGTGACCCCATAGGAAGACCAGCATTCTCAACTAACCTGGACCCCTGAGATCTCTCAGACACTGAGCCACCAACCAGGCAGTATACACCAGTTGCTATGAGGCCCCTGACGCATACAGAGCAGAGAACTCCCTAGTTTAGCCTAACCCTTGAGAGACTTGAGGCCCCAGGGAGTAGGGAGGCCTGGTAGAGTGGGGGTAGGGGTGGGGATATCCTCTTGGCCTGGGGGAGGGTGGGGGAGGAGGAATGGGATGAGGAACTGTGTGTGTGGGGAGGTGTGCAGACTGGGAGGGGGATGAAGTCTGGACTGTAAAAAAAGGATTAAAGAATAAAAAATAAATAAATAAATATATTTTAAAAAGACCTTTATAAAGAAGTTTCTGTTTGCCCTGTGTTAAGTCCTTTCAAGTTAAGGTTTCTAACTGCAATTAAGAAGTTCCTGTCTCCGGCTGGTGAGATGGCTCAGCGGGTAAGAGCACCTGACTGGTCTCCCGAAGGTCCTGAGTTCAAATCCCAGCAACCACATGGTGGCTCACAACCATCCGTAAGGAGATCTGACTCCCTTTTCTGGAGTGTCTGAAGACAGCTACAGT
>NC_034590.1:18277615-18285190 GCF_900095145.1 Mus pahari | reverse complement strand
ACAGGACATCAGCGCTATCTTGTAATGGCGAATGTGAGGGCGGCTCCCCACACTGGCCAGTCCGGGGTGCATCCCAAAATACAGTTTGTTTTAATTAAACAACCGAGGGCTGTGTCTTCTTGCAATTCTCGGGTTCGGCCTGGAAGCTTTCCTCTGCCTGTCCCTCCCTTATATCTACAATAGAAATCCTCTCCATACGTGAGGAGTACACAGGTCCTGCACCTTTCATTTTTTTCTCATTCACAGGTCAATGCTTTGTGAGTTTGCTGTTTGATACACATCTCACTCTCTAGCCCAGCCTGGCCTCGGCTCCTCTCAGCGCACTTCTTGCCTCAGCAGCAAACCGCTCTCTGCCCAGAAGCAGTCTGATCTCCCCTGCCTCCGTTTCTAATCCTCAGATGTCTTTCCTCCCATCTGTGCTTCCCAGATGCCCAAGCTAACCCCAGCAGTGGGTACTGTAGCATACAAGGTGGATGTTGTGTGCAGCTCCGTCGGTGCAGTACACCACGGCTGTGGTTGTTGTCTTTCAGTCCAAAGACCTGCGTGGACTACGTGGGTGGGCAGTGTTGCCTGAGAGTTTGGGGGAGGGGTCAAGGCCACCCTGGTTCTACTTGTCATATATAGTTTTGCTACTAAAGTTTCTTTTTGTCATGACCAGAAAGAATTTGAGGAACCCTCATAGACATGGCTAAGAACTGCCTGTATGCAGCCATAAATAAGTGGAAGATTTATTTCTGTATGTGTGTATGTATGGATGGATTTTTTTTTGGGCGGGGGGGGTCGAGACAGGGTTTTTCTGTGTAGCCCTGGCTGTCCTGGAACTCACTCTGTAGACCAGGCTGGCCTTGAACTCAGAAATCTGCCTGCCTCTGTATGGATGGATTTTTGAATGACCCACTCTGAAGCCCAGGCTAGCCTCAAACTTACTGGCTGGAGAGATGGCTCAGTGGTTAAGAGCACTGACTGCTCTTCCAGAGG
The DNA here is from genome assembly GCF_900095145.1 of Mus pahari. Classification (NCBI taxonomy): domain Eukaryota; kingdom Metazoa; phylum Chordata; class Mammalia; order Rodentia; family Muridae; genus Mus; species Mus pahari. The sequence goes on along the minus strand of NC_034590.1, from coordinate 18,284,212 downwards.
TCCTGAGCTCTATTCCCAGCAACCACATGGTGGCTCACAACCATCTGTAATGGGATCTGATGCCCTCTTCTGGTGTGTCTGAAGACACCTACAGTGTACTCATATACATAGAATGAATAAATAATTCTTTAAAAAACAAAAACAAAAACTTACAATCCTCCTGCCTCAGCCTTCTCCTGAATACTGAGATGATGGGAATGTTATGAAATGTAATGCGACGGTGGCAGAGGTGCCTGGCAGGCCCATGCCAGGGTGTCCCCCTGAGACATCACGCCATGCAACAGATCTGGTATAAGGGAGGTTTATTTGGAAGGAAGGGGAATGAGGACCTGGAGGAGTAGAGACTGACAGAGCTATGAGGGCAGAGAAGGTGAGAAAGAGAGAAAAAGAGGCCGGCAGGAACACGTGTGAAGGAGGGGGGAGGAGGAGGAGGTGAGAGGACTGGGGTATGGGTTACCAGGCCACCTGCATCTGGCAGCAGCGTCAGATGATGACGCCTACTGCTAAAGTCTCTGTGAGAAGCCTAGCTGAATTGTCTGTAAGCCAACAGGGTATGCACCCTGACACTGAGCCCAAGTCACAGTTTATTACAGTTTAATACACTGATGAACACCTACCCGGGTCAGCTTATGGGGCAGAGTCAGGAAAAACAAGGCCCTCCCTGCCTCTCTGCCTCCTAAAAGCAAAGTTCAGCAATATCTGCCATCCTTAGAATCTGCCGAAGCTTCCTGCACTGCCACCTTCGCAGGGATCCTTTCCATAGGTAGCCAGGGGGCCCTGGAAGAGCTTAGCCCCTCCCCCCCCCAAAGAGCTGTAAGAGGTCACGTGACTGTTTACCTGGGCTGGCCTGAGGCTCAGAGAAATGAACTTGCTTCCCTTTAATCTCTCAATAGTTGCCCGAACACTCTTCCATCAAACCACGCCCCAGCCCCTCACTGGGGGATTCTAAGCAGAGGCTCTCCCACTGAGCCACGCCCACCCACTCAGGGAAGTAGCTGATGTTGCTACAAAGTTCCGCTTGGATGGTGAAGGCTAATTGGGCCTTGAATAGGTCCCAGAGACATGCGGCTAGGGGGCAGGGCCTCAAAGCAAGTGCTCTGCAGAGCATGTTCTTTTGTGTCACCTCTCCTTTCCTCCCTTCTGTCACAGAGGCGTAGGTAGCTCTACTACTAGGAGGTTCTGTTTATCCCAGGTCCAGAAAACCTCATAGGAGGCAGCCATGGCCAGAGACTTCTGAAGCCATGTACCCATGTGTAAAGCCTTCTGCCCTAAGCCTCTTGGGAATCCTGTCACCGTGGGAAGCCGCTGCACACAGGTGGGCTTGGGATTCCAGGCTGGGAACCCCGTCTCTCTAACACTGTATTCTACTTATGTTTTTTAATTGTTAAAGACAATGTCTATAACAGCAATGTAAAACAAAGTTCTCTAGTTTCATTTCTCTTGCTGTTAGAAAATACCCTCCCCAAAGTAACTCAGAGAAGAAAGAAGGTGCTCCAGCTAACAGCGCCAGGTCACGGTCCTCCTTCATGGGGAAGGCAAGACAAGAACTTGGACAGCTGGACACATGGCATTCAATATGTTTAATTATGCTCAGCTTGACTGACACAGTTCAGGACCCCATGCATAGAGAATGGTGCCCCCCATAGTGGGCTGGGTCTTTTCATGCCAATTAATAAGACAGTAGTCTCACAGACCAACCTAATGTACAACGTTGGTCCTTAAAATTCTTCTCAGGTGATTCTAGGCTAGATTTTGTGTATGTGGAACATGCACGTATCATTGTGTACAAATGTGTGTTCACAGGGAGGTGAGCAGTCAGCATTGGGTGTTTTTCTCAATGGCTCGAACTCCCACCCACCCACCTCCAGATTTAAACAGTTTTAAACTTTTTTTTAAAATGTATTTCTGAACCAGGCGTGGTGGCACACACCTTTAATTCCAGCACTTGGGAGGCAGAGGCAGGCGGATTTCTGAGTTCGAGGCCAGCCTGGTCTACAAAGTGAGTTCCAGGACAGCCAGCGCTACACGGAGAAACCTTGTCTCAAAAAACAAAACAAAACAAAACAAAACAAAACAAAACAAAACAAAACAAAACAAAACAAAAAAAATATTACTGGTGTTTATGTGTATGTGCATGTATATGTATATGTTTCTGTGCATGTATATGTGTGAGTGTGGGCACAGCTGTGTCACGCATAGGCCTGGACATCAGAGGACAACCTTCGGGATTCACTTCTCTCCACCATGGTTTCTGGAGTTTGAACTCAGTTTGCCAGGCTTACACAGCAAGTGCTGTTCCGTGCTGAATCATGGTTCACAGTGGTTTCTCTAGGTCAATGACCTCCCAGACCCTGCCAGTCTCCATCCCCTGCAGTGCTGGGGTGACAGACTCCTGACTCTGGGCCCAGTGTCCTACACGAGTGGTGGGGATCAGGCTCAAGCCCTTTGCTGCACGCCAACCACTTTACCCCCGAGCTATACCTCTAGCCCCACCCTTTCTTCAAACAGCGTCTCAATGAGGCGCCCAGGCTGGCCATGGACTTGTGATCCTCCTGGCCGTGTGGCCAAATCTCTTCTTCTGCCCAGCAGGTCATGTGAACATTGTCTTTTGCCCATGACCACGAGGCTGGCAAGGCTTCAATAGTTTCTTTCTCCCAGTACCAAGTGTGGGCTCTGCAGTAGGCTCACCACCGTCAGCTCCTACACGTGGAGAAACACGTAGACTTTTTGTCCTAAACTGTGTCTGTCTGGTTTCTGGAGCCCATCCGTCTTCTGTAGAGAGGACCTGGGATTTGCTCATAAAGCCAGTCTGTGATGTTCATGATCATTTCGGACATCACCTCCAGGAGCCTTCTTCATCTGAGTCACATGGGGGACTGTCTGGCCATGCTGCCATGCGACACTGACCCATGCTCTACCTGCCAAGCCACCAAGGTAAATGTCATCAGGACTCTGGTCTCAAAGTCCATGTTCTCCACCGCTGAGCCAGGTTTGCTACAGCCGAAAATGCCAGTCACTATGATTTGTCAGTGTCTTGGACAGCATGTGTCCTGTCCATTGAAAATTATGGGACGCATGTATGAAGTGTGTGTGTGTGTGTGTGTGTGTGTGTGTGTGCACATGCATGTACACATGCATGTACATGTGGGGCATGGTGCTTGTTCATGTAGGGTTTGGGTGTATGTATGTATGAGGGTGTGACCTCACCTTACAGTAATGAATATTCTTCACAGACTGTCTCTCTGGATCCTTTGCATGCAAGTCGAGGGGGAGGGGGAGGCTGTGCCCATCTAGCCCTGCAGCTCTGCACCAATCCATTCAGAAAGCAGCTGCCTGCTTCAGGGTCTGTCACTCTGCCTGGTGACCAGCGGTGTTGTGCATAGGCAGTGATTGGACTAGATGGAGCTCTCAAACGGTTTCTCTGAAGAAATGGATGAGGTGGAGCAGCAGGGAACCCCAAGTAGCTGCCATCTGAGGACTGGGACAGGCAGGAGGAATTTGCGGGGTTAACAAAGGGTGAAATGCTCAGGGCTTTATTTTTTTTCTCAGGAATTGAAGTTTAAGGTCAGCCCTGCGTATAGTTTCCAGGTCAGCCTAGACTACATGAGACTCTGTCTCAAAGAAAGAAACACACACACACACACACACACACACACACACACACACACACGTAAAAGAAGACAGTGGCTGGGTATAGAATTTTCCCAGCACGAGAGAGGTGCTAGGTTCAAACAAAAGTTAAGTAAAGTCACAGGCAAATGGTGGGGCCTATGAGGTTAGCCACGTGGACACAGCCACGTCTGGGCTTCCCCAGTTGCCAGTCACCAGAACCTCAGAGTTCTTATCTATAACTAGAGATGAAAGGAATCTCACGGTGCCGGGGCGGTTACTGCAACCACAAAGTCAAGCCGATATCATCTCTGTCTAGTTCCCTGATAGTGTCAGCACCCTCCAAAGGGTAACTCTGCCCCCATTACATAATTGTGTCCCATTGTCTCCTCCCTGCCAGACAAGCCAAAACTACTTCATCCTCGAGATATTTCATGGAAACAATCATCAGTGGCGTTTTGTGCCTGGCTGCCTCCACTCAGTGTTCTCAAGGTTCGTCCATGCTATAGCATGTGTCTCTGTCTTGTTCTCTTATGAATGAATGAATGAATGAATGAATGGGAATCCCAATGCCCTGTGAACTGGCATGGTGGTACCAGTCCTTGCCGGTAGAAACAGGAGGATCTCAAGTTCAACATTACTCTTTGCCACATAGTGATCTGAAATGTGAGACCCCCAAAACCAAAGCAGGAGCTGAGAGGTGCTCTGTGGGTAAGAGCACTTGACATTCAAGCTTGAGAACATGAGCTAGAGTCCCCTACATCCACGGAGAGACCAGCATGGCTGCACGTTCGTGTAACCCTAGTGTTGTGTGGTGGAGAGAGGCTCATCCAGCTCCCTAGACAGTCAGCCTTCAGTTCAGTGAGCGACTGTCTTAAGTGAACAGGAGGGACAGGGTAGAGGCAGACACCTCAGCTCACATTCTGCTCCTTTGTGACTACACACTCGAACTCCAGCCTGAATGCACACAGAAGATGCACACACCTGCACACTTAAGTGCATGCGACAGACAGACAGACAGACAGACAGACAGACACACACACAGTCATGGCCCTGGCTGCACTGGAACTCACTCTGTAGAACAGGATGGCCTCAAACTCAAAGAGATTCATCCACCTCTTTCTCCCAACAATTAGGATTATAGGTGTGTCCCACTACACCCTGGTGGCTTGAATATGGTTGCCACAGGGAGTGGTACTATTAGGAGATGTGGCCTTGTTGGAGGAAGTGTGTCACGTTGGGGGTTGGCTTTGAGACCCTTCTCCTTGGTGCCTGGAAGCCAGTCTTTTCCTGTTTGTGTTCAAACAAGATGCAGAACTCTTAGCTCCTATAGCAGTGTCTGCCTGGAAGTGGCCATGATGATAATGAACTGAATCTCTGAACCTATAAGCCCAGCCCCAATTAAATGTTGTCTTTTATAAGGATTGCCTTGATCATGGTGTCTCTTCACAGCAATGGAAACACTAAGACACCCAGTTAATACAACTTTTATTAATTATTATATATGTTGGTAGACATTTGAGTTATTTATGCGTTTTATCTGATAGCTGCTGTGTATTTTAACATACAATTTTTGGTCTGACCTCTGTTTTTAATTCTCTGTGGTGTATACTTGAGTGTGGGTGCATGCTTGTGCGTGTATGTATGTGTGTGTATGTGCATGCGCGTGCGCGCACGTGTGTGTATGTGCATGCACGTGTGCGCACGTGTGTGTGTGTGTGTGTGTGTGTGTGTGTGTGAGAGAGAGAGAGAGAGAGAGCACTTCAGTTGTCTGGGATCAAATTCATGTTGTCAGTCTTGGCAGCCAGTGCCTGTACTTTCTCATATTAACATTAAAAAATATGCATAATGAGAAAAAATAGTGTCAGATGCCGGTAAGAGCCTAGCTGATCCTTTTTTTAAAAAAAAAAATACTTATTTATTTGTATTGATATGAGTACACTGCAGCTGTCTTCAGACACACACCAGAAGAGGGCATCAGATCCCAATACAGATGGTTGTGAGCCACCATGTGGTTGCTGGGAATTGAACTCAGGACCTTCAGAAGAGCAGTCAATGCTCTTAATTGCTGCGCCATCTCTCCAGCCCTTGATCCTTTTTCTTTATCGTTGTTGTTTTGAAACATGAACTCTCTATGTAGCCCAGAAAAGCGTTGAACTCCTGATCCTCCAGCTTCCACCTGCGGAGCCCTGGAATTACAGTCATGGGATTACATGCCTAAAGATGCCCCAGACAGTCAGGGCTACACAAAGAAATCCTGTCTTAAAAAAACAAAACAATAACAAAAAGTTGTTTGCTGAAAAAAAAATCACTTAAAGTTATTCTCCCAACAATCCCTCTTGGGGTCGTTATGCAGACGTTTTAATCATGAACACATTTGACAGTGGTTTTTGGAAGCTCAGTCTGTGTAAACTGTCCTTCCCTGTTGCCAGCAGACGCTGTGCCCCATACTGGCCTCCAGGTGGTGCCAGGCAGCCGCTTCTGATCTAAGCGCTTCCCCCAGGGCTCAATGACAGATTCACTGGTGGTTTAAATCTTTGGTTTGTGGCCACTGAGGTGACGCAGCAAGTAAAGGCTCTTGCTGTCAAACCTGACAACCCCAATTCCTTCTCCTGAACCACACAGTAAAAGGAGAGAATCTCCTCTGAAAGTTGTCATCTGATTATGGCAAAAACATGCACGCACACAATGGATAAATTAAGATAATAAATGAAGAAAAGTTTTTCATTCTAGTTCTGTATGTATGTGTGCATGTGTGTGTAATATATATTTATATCTCTATAAATACATATATGTGTGTGTTGTATACATACACACTTGCTCATGTACAAGGCCTGTTTGGATACATAGCAAAACACTGATTTAAAAAAAAAAAAAAAAGCACTAGGCTGCACAGGAGAGATGGCTCGGCAGTACAGAGCACCGACTGATTTTCCAGAGGACGCAGGTTCAGTTCCAAACAATGATGAGACAGTTCACAACTCCAAT
>NC_034590.1:18266968-18277422 GCF_900095145.1 Mus pahari | reverse complement strand
AGGGTTTCTCTGTGTAGCCCTGGCTGTCCTGGAACTCACTCTGTAGACCAGGATGGCCTCGAACTCAGAAATCCGCCTGCCTCTGCCTCCGGAGTGCTGGGATTAAAGGCATGCGCCACCACGCCCAGCTAATAAAAGTGTTTTCAAAGCATTGAGGACCCCCCCTGAAACATTTCTTTGTGTGGGATACATCTATGGATGCTTGCTAAATCACAAATTAAAACACAAAATGAAGAAAATATCACTGCGTTTAAAAATCAATATTTAACCCACTTCATGTTTACATAGTCATCCATTTAATCAACCTTACTTGCTGCTATGGCAAAATAAGTTACCTTCAAAACCCAAGTGTAAGAGCCAGGGTGTGGTTCAGTTAGTAGGGCCACAGGCCCTTTTCAGATCATACCATAAGGGAGATAGATGACCAGGCCCTGTGTAGAGAATGAATGGCCGCTTTTGAACCAACTATGGGCACAGGAAAGTTACAAAGAACCCAAGACAAGCAAAAGAAACGTCTCAGGACTATTTCATTTTCAGACTCCATTTAATCATAGGGAGGGACTAAATTCAAGGTCCCAGGCCCTGGGGGAGCTGGGGACTTCCCAACAGCTGAACAGTTTCTGTTGTAAACAGCTGTCTGAGTCCAGACATCTGGGGGACAACTTCTCCATCTCTGACAGGGTCAAACTCAGTTCGTGTTCCCAGGCCTCGGACTAACTCCTATCCTGATTGATGGAAACTCCCTTGCTCATCCCCTTATGCTTAAACACACAGTGTCCCTTCAGGGCCGTAGCTCGGCAACCAAGTCTGATTGATTACCATAAACTTTCACCATATACATTGACGTGGCGTTTGAGTTACGAGTTCTGATGGATTTATGGGGGTGTTTGATTTTTGTTTATGTATACAATGTTCTGCCTTGCCTAACATATATGCCTGCAGGCCAGAAGGCACCAGATCTTATTCTAGATGCCTATGAGCCACCATGTGGTTGCTGAGAATTGAACTCAGGACCTCTGGAAGAGCAGTCAGTGCTCTTAACCTCTCCAACCTAGATTTATGTTGGATTTAAGTGGACCCTGTAACAGCTTTGACTACAACTCATCAAACAAACTGCAAATGACCTCACAGAAATGGTTTATGAGTTTTTTAAAGCAAGACAATCCAGAAATGAGTTTTTTAAAAAAGGTTTATTCAGGAGCTGGAGGGATGGCACTGACTGCTCTTCCAGGAGGTCCTGAATTCAAATCCCAACAACCACATGGTGGCTCACAACCATTTGTAATGGGATCTGATGCCCTCTTCTGGTGTGTCTGAAGACAGCAACAGTGTGCTCATCGTATGTATAAGTCAAATCTAAGAATTAAAAAAAATTATTCATTTTAATGAGTGCTTTATCTGCATGAACACCTGCAGCAGATCCTATTATAGACGTTTGTGAGCTGCTATGTAGTTATTGAAATTGAACTCAGGACCTCTGGAAGAGCAGACAGCGCTCTTAACTTCTGAGCCATCTCTCCAGCCTGAAATGAATTATTGTTTGTGTTACATGAACAAACAACCACGGCCCCACCCCTAAGACGTAGGGATACGCAGATGACCTCGAGAAAGAACCCAGTGAAGGACACAAGCTCTAAACTACAGCACTGAAGATCCGGAGCCAAGAGGAGGAAAAGAGGGCTCAGCAAAAACGCTTGCAGCCAGCCCATCGCTCAGGGAAACACTTGCAGCCGGCCCATCGCTCAGGGAAACACTTGCAGCCGGCCCATAGCTCAGGGAAACACTTGCAGCCAGCCCATCGCTCAGCGAAACGCTTGCAGCCAGCCCATCGCAACAATGTGTTTGGGTTTTGTGGTGGTGGTTTTGCTTATTTGTTTTTTTGTTTTGTTTTGTTTTGTTTTCCGAGATGGTGTTTCTCTGTGTCGCCCTGGCTACCCTGGAGGTTTGGATACCAGGCTGGCCTTGAAATCAGAAATCCTCCTGCCTCTGCCTCCCGAGTGTTGGGATTAAAGGCATGTGCCAACACTTTCTGGCCAAAACATGAGAATTTTTGCAGGAAGATTGAGTTGACAGAGGGAAGGTTTCCCAGGGACCTGTGGATTTTCCCCTGGGTCCCCTTGGCCCCTAACCTTTACTTGAGCAATAAGTGGCAAAAGGGAATGAGATGTGGCAATGGGTCAGTTGGGGCCCCAAAAGTTGGAATTCCTATCCCAAGGCTGCTGGCTGCCCTGCCCTGACCACATCTGCCGAAAAGTCCTGCAGACTCTCTTCCACTCCAGCTAATGTGATAAGCAATGAAATGGCATGCCCCAATCAAGGCCGACAGAAAACAGAGGCAAGATCTGAATCCAGATCTGCAGCTGGGTCTTAATCGCCTTTCTCTAGAGGCTCACGTGGGCCTTATTAAAGTGTGTGCGTGAGGAGGTGGGGACTGGGATGCGTAGAATCACAGAGATGGAAGAGAAACAGTGGCGTGATCCTTCTAACTCCTGTAACGGTCAAAAATTAGGGACTCCCTTCAGTAGGTGGCCTGCCCTATGAGAGGAGCTGATGTCCTTATAGATGTCACATGGGAGCAGATGAAGGCCAGGAGGCCAAAGAGGATGCTAGGATAGAGACAGGCAGAAGACCAGGCCAGGAAGTCAGGCCGAGGTGGGGACACAAGGGGCAGCGCGAGCAGTCAGGGACTCCGGGAACATTGGTGCTTGGGCACCAATGAAATGTAAGAAGGAAAGAGATCTTGAGAGATCTGGTGTGGCCACTGTAAGGCTGTACCCAAGACAGGAGTGTAGGGAGAATCCAATAAATGGGGTACAGAACCCACGGGTCAGATAAGTCCTCAAGCCAGGTCCCTGATGTGCTGAGCCCCCAGCGTCCCAGGGTGGTGCTTAGAGCATGACAGCCAATGTCTTGTTCTTTGGCATTTTATTTCAAAATTGCAGCAAGTACAGAGAAAGAAAAAAAAAAAAAAAAAGACAGGAAGAGCACCGGGGATCCGGCCTGAGAACGGAGATATAGAAGAAGCCCAGGTTCTCCCTTGAACACCAGGACGCGGAGCAGCTGAGTCCTGAGACCCAAAATTTGAGGTGGCGTCCAAACTGCATGGGTCCCGCCCTTAAGGCTTTGGAGTGTAATGTCCACGAGGGGGTGCCAGAGATCCAGCATCTGGACAGACCTTTCCCTATTGCACTTCTCTTGAGTCTCTGGGAAGCGAGGACGCTGGACTGGATGCCGCACGTCTGCAGATGCAGATCCAACCAGGGAGGGCACAGCCCCCACCGTCACACCTGAAGCATCCAATCGTGGGCACTGGCTCCGTACTGCCAGAAAACGAAGTTGCATCAATGAGATAGCTGCACTACAAGTCCCAATAGACCCTGGAGCTTCGCAAGCTGACCGCTCTCAGAGCTCCGCCCCAGTGCCTTATGGGAAGTGTAGTCTTTTTACCCGGAGACCAACCAACAATTCCAAGGGATCATCAAAGCAGAGAATTTCAAAGCCTTGAATGCTCTTGGGAAAAGGCATTTTCAGCTCAAATGTGCTGTGCTAGGTGCCAACATGGGGCCAGGATACCCAGTCACCTCGGGTCCAGCTCACTGGGAAATGAGCCCAGAGGTTCTCTACAAGCCCTCTAGGCTCACAAGAATTTGGGAATTCACCAGAGGCTTATGAGAGGAATCCTTCAAGGCTAGGGAGGGGTAAGGGAAAAAGGTTTGCCCTGCCAGAGGGTCAGCCAAGAACCCCAGGGAGTTGTGGGAGGCCCACTTTTTTGTGACCAACATCCCAGAGTCTCATGAAAAAGGAGGTTGTGTCTTTAGGAGCCGAAGCCTCAGAGACTCGTGCAAGGGGCCTACAATTCCGGTGTTTCTGGCCACAGGAACAGGAGCCATTAATCAGAGTTGTTGCTCGCAAGCTCACGAGCTCACCTGAATAGCCTTCAACTCCTTCTGGAAGCGCAGGATGAGCTCCGGGCCGTTCTCCATGGTAGGAATGTGGAGTTGCTACAGAAAGGGGGCCATGAGGATGGGGCACTCCCACTCTTTCTCTCCCACCTGCCCTGGCAGCTCCGACTCACCTTGCCCTCATACAGGATTTGGTGCACCGGGCAGACCTGGCAAGCAGTGCCTGAGCCGAAGAATTCTCGCACTCGGCCTTCCTCCAGCGCACGCTTCAATTCCTTCATAGTGACCTTGCGTTCTGCCACCCGGAACTCACCCTGTGTAACAAGAACGCAGAAACACTTCAGTACCCAGACTCCTGCCCTGCTGCACGCCACCATCACTCACTCCTTCCCTAAGGCTGCTGGGAAAGACAGAGGCCCGGGGATGGGAGATAGACCCAGAGAAAAGAGGGCTCAGGCAGTGGGCCAGGCTTCCACCACCGCACCACAACTCAAGACACTTTGGGTCCAAAGATTCACATGCCACACAGGCCCTACCCAAGTCCTGGCCAGATCCAGCAGGCTTTGTCGAACCACTCCTGGCAAGATGACGCCGTTCAGTGGGGGGGTTACCAGCTCCAGTACTAAATCAGGGATGACAGATGGGCGTCACTGCTTCCACCCTTACGTGGTCTCTCCTTTCTTTTAGAAGCCCAGGATCCCAGAAGGAATTAGGCAGGGCATACAGGGTATGGGTTGGGACGTAAGGAGGCTCACCTCCATCTTCATGGGTCCAGTAGACAAAGATGTTCATGGTGCCCACCTCGGTGAGCTGGTGGTCCGGCCCGTACAGCCAGAGGACCTGCTCGCAGCCTCTCTTCTGGGCTTCTCGCTGCACAGCCACAGTGGGTCCATAGTTCCTGAAGGGCAGCCTGGTCACACTGGGCAAAGAATTCCCCGTACTCCCCACAACACAACCAAAGAGGAGTCTCCTTCCTCAACCCACAGCCCAGCGGTGGCCCCCTCAACCTGTAGGAGAGACTTCTAAACCTAATAGGCTCAAGGTTGGGGCCCCGTTTGTTTGGCCGGTTCCCTCTCCTGCTTCTAGTTCTTCCTTTCTCCAGCGACTAAGGTCGCGGATGTGGTGACACCAAGCAGCTTCGCTTGCTCTACTCTGCTTTTCTTTCTTGGTTTTAGTTTTTGAAACAGGGTTTCTCTGTGTGGCCCTGGCTGTCCTGGAACTCACTGGGTAGCTCAGGCTGCCTCTGCCTCTGCATTGCTGGGATTAAAGAATTATATTCAGCCGGGCGTGGTGGCGCACGCCTTTAATCCCAGCACTTGGGAGGCAGAGGCAGGCGGATTTCTGAGTTCGAGGCCAGCCTGTTCTACAAAGTGAGTTCTAGGACAGCCAGGGCTACAGAGAAACCCTGTCTCAAAACAGAAAGAAAGAAAGAAAGAAAGAAAGAAAGAAAGAAAGAAAGAAAGAAAGAAAGAAAGAAAGAAAGAAAAAGAAAGGAAGGAAGGAAGGAAGAAAGGAAGGAAGAAAAAGAAAAAAGAAAAAAGAATTATATTCAGGCTGGAGAGATGGCTCAGCAGTTAAGAGCACTGACTGCTCTTTCTGAGGTCCTGAGTTCAATTTCCAGCAACCACATGGTGGCACCATCTGTCATGAGACGCCCCTTCTGGTGTGTCTGAAGACAGCTAGTGTCCTCATACATAAAACAAATAAATCTTTAAAAGGGGGGGCAGGGGGCAGCTTAAGTTACCATACCCAGCTGGTCCTTGTTTTTGTTTTTGAGGCAGGGTCTCTGGTAAGAGGTTGGCCTCAAAATCTCCATGCAGCTGAAGCTGGTGTTGAATCCCTGAGCCTCTTGTCCCCTCCCAGTGCTGGGATGAGAGCTGTGCACTCCTACAGTGGCTCTTGTCCTGTTTTAACCTGCACTGTGTTAGCCACACCAGTCTTTTCTTACTCCTACAAGGCTCCCAGTGTCCTAGGCCAGGATCCCAGCCCATGTTCTTAAGCCTTGTGCAAAAACTGGTCTTGTTTCTCTTCCTGTGCCAAGTGTGGTCAGAAAGTGTCTGCCACGTTTTTGTTTTTCTTGGGTAATGGGGTTTGAACTCAGGATGTCCATATGCTGGGTAAATATTCTTATCATTAAGCTCCACCCCAACCCCTCTTCAGGAGATTCTAGGCAGGGGCTTGACCACTAAGTCACTCCCAAAGTCTCTCAGTGGAGAATTCTAGGCATAATCTCTACCGCTGACCCATAGCCTGCAGCTTCCTTCCTTCCTTTCTTTCTCTCAAGATTTAGTTATTTATTGTATGTACATGAGTACATTGTTGCTGTCTTCGGACACACCAGAAGAGGGCACCGGATCCCATCACAGTTGGTTGTGAGCCACCATGTGGTTGCTGGGAATTGAACTCAGGACCTCTGAAAGAGCAGTCAGTGCTCTTAACCGCTGAGCCATCTCTCCAGGCCCACCCCGCAGCTTTCTTTGCAGCCTTCCTGCCTCAGCCTACTGAGGAGCTGTGACTACATGACATGCATGGCTGCATGCCACCATGCCTGGCTTCCCTTACTACCTCTGCAGCCAAGAAGCCACAGGGGAAGTGTCACCACTTCAACGGAGCTTTCACAAGACCCTGTGAACCCTGCAACTGAGCGTGCAGATCCGGACACTAGGGTGCCCAACAGCCCTACTGCCCTCAGGGGGTGCCACCGGCTTGGCCTTATCCCAGAAGATCTCACGGATGTGTTCTAAGATGACGTGAACAGCCTTCCTGTGTCCACACTTCCTTGTCCTGACAGGCCAGTAGTTATACCCGACCTGATCCCAGGAATCTTAGCCACCTCCTCACAATATATTGTGTCAGGGCCTTTGGCAGCACAGAATGCTGGGAAATCCATAGGGTCCGAATGGAGACCAGGGCCCAAGTTATGTTAGGGGAGCTATGCATGGAGACAGCGCACACAGATGACTCGGGAAGACCTAAGAGTTATCTTATAGAGACTTCCAGGGGCTCGGTTTTGGTCTTCCCATTGACCCACCCATCTCTGAGCTCATTTGTTCAAATGAAAGGCACCCCATTCTCCTTTCACCTTTAGTATCAGGCACCAGGGATGACAAAGGACACAAAGAAAGCCCAGATCCCAACTGCAGAGCCAGTGACAGTAGCTTTGCATCCCAGAACCGAGGCACAGCTCCAACCAAGAAGCACAAGGAGCCTCCGGCTCGCTCTCTCACAGCGTCTTGGCTCCAGGGCCTGTGGGAAGCTACTCACCCCCCTAACTTGCAGTCACCGACTCCGCCTATCCAGGCTCTGACGAATGACGGGTCGGCCAGAAGGGAGACAGGTGTCATGGAGTCTCCAGGGAAGTAGGAGCCCACAGGGCACAGAATGACGTACAGGAGGGCTTGTGTGACCGTGCCGACACCCAGCGAGGGCTATCATGGGCAGAGGGACAGCATCAGACCAAGGAGTCCTCACTTCAGCTTCCTCCTCCTCCTCCCTTAGACCCAGAGCTCTCCCTCAGACCAGCGTCCCGGCTCAGCCTGTGTGCTCCCTAGACAGCGACGTGCTGTGTGTGTCCCCGTGCCAGCAGCTCCCACGGCAGTGCCTACCTCATTCCCGATCAACACGGGCCGCACGTAGAGGCTCGTTCCATTGCCATCGGGAACCCAGTCTTTGTCTACTTCAATGAGCTGGCGGATACACTCCAACAGCTCCTGCTTGTCAAAGTCCTGGGTGGATTCCATAGGAGTCAGGAATCCAGATTCTCCCTACCACCCTCTGCCCTCTCTGCTGGGACAGACTGGCCACTTACTGGCAGGCAGAGGCGCCTTGCAGAACGTAGCATCCTGTCCATGTTGAGCCAGGGCCGGAAGAGGCGTATCTGCTGGTCTCTGCCTTTGTATGCTTTCAAGCCCTCAAAGAGCTGCAGGGACAGGCAGGGGAGGGGTGCTCAGTGGTGAGCCCCATAGCATCGAGACAGCAAGAGACACATCGATGCACATGGAGACAGAGAAAGGAGAAGTGATGGAGAGGTACAGAGATGCCCGAAAGCACAGGACTTGGCAGGTATGTAGGGTAAGCCTCTTATCTCAACTCCTCAGGGGTGGAGGGAGATCGTGCCCAGTTAAGGCCAGCTCCTGGGAAGCCTGGTCTACAGGGAGAGATCCAGTCTCAAAATCACCGCATGCAAGTTAAAAAAAAAAAAAAAAAAAAAAGGTTCACTTAATACACGAAGTTCTTCTACATAGTTTTAAAAATCTATCCTAGGGAGTGAGAGAGATGACCTAGTGGTTAAGAGCACTGCGTGCTCTTCCAAAGGACCCAGGTAAAATTCCCAGCACCTACATGGTGACTCACAATCATGTGTGACTCTGAAACTGATGCCCCGCTCTGGCCTCTGCAGGACCTGCTTGCACAGTGGCATATATACATATACATATACATATACATATACATATACATATACATATACATATACATATACATATGAGTGTATACACTCTATGCATACACTCATACACATAAATTAAAAATACAATCTTTCGGGGCTGGCGAGATGGCTCAGTGGTTAAGAGCACCGACTGCTCTTCCGAAGGTCCTGAGTTCAAATCCCAGTCAACCACATGGTGGCTCACAACCATCCATAATGAAATCTGATGCCCTCTTCTGGAGTGTCTGAAGGCAGCTACAGTGTACTTACATATAACAAATAAATAAATCTTTGAAAAAAAAAAAAAATCTTTCAAAACAAATTCCAGGTTGGTAGAAACCACAGCCTGAGAGACAGTTTACAGAAAAAGGAAATATCAATGGGGTATATATATATATATATATATATATATATATATATATATATATATATAATTTCTTTGGGAAAGTCATATATATGTATGTCAATGGGTTATATGCATGTCACAGGGTCAATATCATTTACTTTATTCAAAATATTTTTAAGATTTCTTTTTAACCTTGTGTATGAGTGTGTGTCTGTGCATGGGTATATACATACGCATGACATGCTCATGGAGACCACAGGCATCTGATGCCCTGGAGGTGAAGTTACAAGTTGGAAACTGCTTGATATGGGTGCTGGGGACTGAACTCAAGTCCTCTGCAAGAGCCCTATCTTAATTACGGGGCCCCAACATCATTTGTATTTAGGGGGGAAATGCAAATTAAAATGAATTTGAGGATCCTGAGGTTGTTAGCAAAATGCTTGCTGTACAGTCCTGAGGACCTGAGTTCACTCTCCAGCAACCACATTAAAAAATGGAACCAACAAACAACAAGAAAGCAAGATGGAGAGCAATTGAGAAAGACACCCAATTCACTGTCACACTCTGCTCGCTCTCGCGCTCTCTCTCTCTCTTTCAAGTACACACACACAGAATTTTTTTTTTTAATGGTAGCCCCGGTTGTCTTGGAACTCAATTTGTAGACAAAGCTGGCCTCAAACTCACAGACATCTGCCTGACTCTGCCTCCTTGAGTGCTAGGATTAAAGGTGTGTGCCACACCCACCACTTTGAGAACTTTAAAGAACTCTTTGGCAAGGCTTCTTTCTGGGAAACAGGCTCAGGCAGTGAGCGTGGGAACCGATACAAGTTCTAAAGAGAACACTGTAGCAACGCTGTTCAAACTGCCATGCTTGCCCTTTGACTCCCTAGCTATAGGAATTGGGCAGAGAAATACACTTGCATTAGGAGGAAAAGATAAGGGTACTGGACTTTATTGCAACATTTTTTCTATCTCAAGGCTGAAAAGAACACAAATGGCTAATAATAGGTGACTGTCTAATGAACAGTACTGTCTATTGGAGTGATCACTGTGTAAAGATGTTTCTGTCCTTCCTTGTCTGCCTAAGACACCTTCTGATTGGCTAAAATAAAAACTCTAAGACCTACAGCAAAAGGCAGAATAGTAAGGTGGGACTTGGGGGGTGGGGGGTGACTTTGGGAGGGAGAGCCTCCTGTCCTTTTTGATCTAGCTGTTCTAGTGCCTGTCTTTTTCCTTTTGTCATAGGCCATTGTTCTACATGTTTGTCAGTTTGCCATTTTAGTGGTAGGGCAGCTGGCGATCGATCCATCAGCAGTGGCTCCCCCATATAAACTTTAAGACTCAGCCTCTGCCCTATCCTGCTTATGGACGGCCTGGACTGTCCCTGTCCTCAATAACATTTTTTTTTTTCTTTATTAGGAATTTCTCCTCTTCTACAGCCTGTGTGTAACCCTGGAAAAACGCTACTGTATGCTTCCCAGTGCTGAAGTAGCTCTCTTCCCCATAGATGCATGGCTATATTAGTCACATGTGACTTGAATTTTCCTATCTACCTTCTGCTCCTGGCATCCAATCCATTTTAGCTGAGACAATGTCCCAGTTTTTAGGAGTTGTGTACCCTTTGAAGTGGCCAGGCTGGATTCCAGGAATCTTGTGAAATTGTTACATCTGTCCCTGTATTCGCTAAGCCTTCAGTCTCAATTCCACCTAGCTGTAACTTTAACGTTGGTCTCTTATTATTTACAGTAGTTTGCCAAAACATCTGGCTGTTGGCATCTTT
>NC_034590.1:18259808-18266818 GCF_900095145.1 Mus pahari | reverse complement strand
GACACTCCAGAAGAGGGCGTCAGATCTTGTTACGGATGGTTATGAGCCACCATGTGGTTGCTGGGATTTGAACTCAGGACCTTCGGAAGAGCAGTCAGGTGCTCTTACCCACTGAGCCATCTCACCAGCCCTGTTGGCATCTTTCGAATCTCTTGTTTTATCCACAGGAACCGCTCCGTCTCTCTGCTAAATGCTGAGAAACAGGAGTTGTTTGTCCTGTCAGGCTTTTGTTTTTCTACTTGTTTTTCAGAACAGTCTTTCCTTGTGGACAGGAAACAAATGGCTCGTGTTGCTTTTTGTCCAGCCTTAAGACTGACAATGCTCCAGCATACACTGCTAGTAAATGAAACCCATTTGTTTGCATATTAGGATATAAAGCATATTACAGATACACTACACGATCCTTCAGGACAAGGAGTTGCAGAAAGATGCTGGAGAGATGGCTCAGCGGTTAAGAACACTGGCTGATCTTCCAGAGGTCCTGCGTTCAATTCCCAGCAACTACATGGTGGCTCACAACCATCTGCAATGGGATCCCATGCCCTCTTCTGGTGTGTCTAAAGACAGCTACAGTGTACTCATAAATAAATAAATTTTATTTTTCTTATTTTTTTTTTAAAGATTTATTTATTTATTATATGTAAGTACACTGTAGCTGTCTTCAGACACTGCAGAAGAGGGAGTCAGATCTTGTTACGGATGGTTATGAGTCACCATGTGGTTGCTGGGATTTGAACTCCGGACCTTCGGAAGAGCAGTCGGGTGCTCTTACCCACTGAGCCAACTCACCAGCCCATAAATAAATAAATTTTTTAAAAAAATCTAATCGTACTTTAAAAGAGATGCTGAATAAACAGAAAGGTATAAACAACCCCTCAGAAATAGATTAAATAGAGCTTTATGAACTTTACATATTTTTTAAGGATTTATTTATTATTGTATCTAAGTACACTGAGTGTAGCTGTCTTCAGACCCACCAGAAGAGGGAGTCAGATCTCATTACAGATGGTTGAGAGCCATCATGTGGTTGCTGGGATTTGAACTTGGGACATTAGGAAAAGCAGTCAGTGTTCTTACCTGCTGGAACTTTATATTTTTAAATGCTAATGAATAAAACACCACAGCTGCTGACATTGGATTGTGGAAGAACTACCAAAATAAACCACCCTGTTTAAATTATGGATATTATGATATCAGAATGGAAAATGGGAAATGTGTTGCATTGGGAAGAGGTTTTGTCTATGTTTCAAAAGGAGAAGAAACGCTATGGCGTCCATCAAAATTAATAAAGATTAGATTTAGCTAGGGGAGACCTCCTGAAAATCTTGGCTATAGACATGAAGGAAAAAAACAAGAAGAACAACACAACAGGTAAAATATATGCTGATCCCTCTGCGGGAAGAGCCCTGAGACTGGCTGACGCAGGACATCAGCTGAGCATAGCCGGCAAAGCTCCAACAGCACGGATGGAGATTCTGCTGCAGCTTGGTTATACAGTTCAAACAGACTTGTAAAGCTTGGTGCCTTTTGGTACTTTTCACCTGCTCAAACAAAGAACAGAGTGTCACCTTTAACTGAATTGTGGACACTGCCCATTCCATACACGTGCTAATGCAGAAGTGTATATTGCCTCTAAAAGTTTTTATGTTAACAGAGCAAAAGGACCAGACACAAAAGAAGACAAAACAAGTAGCCCATGTGATCCCGCCTCAGACTGCTTCAAATTCTGTTTCCTCAAAAACTTACATCCAGGATAGTTTCACAGCTGCTGACCACAGTGGTCCAGCCTTACAGACTGTTCCAAACAGGACTTCAGTTAAGCCCTGCACTTTCCTATCACATGGAGACAAATGATATAGCTAGCATTCTTAGGACCTAGCCCATATGCCAGTTTTCTTAGGACCCCAAAAGAGAGATGTCACCCCTAAACAGCAGGAAGTAACTTTAGAGAACAAAGCCTTATTCCCAAGAGTTGGGTTGGGTGTGTTTTGGTCATTCAGAGGGTGATGGGTGTTTGTTATTTAAGGCGGGGTTGGTTACAAGATGCTAACGTCTTGGTTAGGGAAGAAGCAACGTAAAGGAGTCTAGATTCAGGGATCCCTTTCTCTCTCTCTTTTCTTTCCTGTATCCTTCCTTTTCTCTTATCTAATGTTAGGGAGGAAAGAGGGGAGAAGGGATGAAAAGAACAGAGGGGAATATAAAAAAGTTAAGATTGAATCTAATTTTAGACTAAAGAGCATTAATAAGCCAAATATTTTATACTTGGCATAGGTTTCGCATATTCATACAAAATTAAGATTATATTTTGCTACAACATACTGTATGTATGCTTCAACTCCTGCTTTAGGTATTGCAACTATGCAACTCACTGAAAAACATAATGTATAGTTCTAGTCCTTGAAAGCTATTACAAATTGTTTAAGATAAACAAACAAACAAAAAATGTATATTGGGGACTGGCGTGATGGCTCAGCAGGTAAGAGCACTAAATGCTCTTCCAAAGGTTCTGAGTTCAAATCCCAGCAACCACATGATGGCTCACAACCATCTGTAATGGGATCTGACGCCCTTTTCTGGTGTGTCTGAAGACAGCTACAGTGTACTTATGTATAATAATAAAGAAATCTTTGGGCTGGAGCAAGCAGGATTGACCGGAGTGAGCTGAGGGCCTAAATTCAATTCCCAACAACCACATGAAAGCTCCCAACCATCTGTACAGCTACAGTGTACTTATATACATAAAATAAATAAATAAATCTTTAAAAATAAAATTCCCAGCAACCACATGGTGGCTCACAACCATCTGCAATGGAATCCAGTGCCCTCTCTGGGTGTGTCTAAAGACAGCTACAGTGTACTCACATACATAAAATAAAGAATTCCTTTTAAAAAATGTAAGTTGGTAGTCAATCAAACTTAGGGTCATGTTGGGTACTGGTTTAGTTAATTACAGAAATAATCTTTATTTAGCCTCTTATAGATGTTTCCAAAATTAAACAGATAGTAGATAGCTAGAAACGAGCAATGTTTGCCTGTTCCGGCATACCACAGATAGACAGGTGCTCTTCAAAAACCTCAGAGACCTACAGAATTTGGCATTTAAAGATGCTTTATAAGCATAAGGCCTTTCATGACAGTGAGACATATCTGCTCCTGGCAGCACCCCCTCCTACTTCTAAGATGATGGCATCAGAGAACCTCCATATGGAGTTTGCTTCTATGTGGCAAAGCTGCCACCAGGCAAAGGACTGCCCTTGCCTCAACTGCTGACTGCACGCTGTCCAAACTATGGACCAGCAAGACACAGGGAAGTCAACTGCCAAACCTTGCCAAGACAAGGTAGGCCAGTCCTTCATAATTCCTGCTTCACAGAAAAGCCTGCCATATGCTGGGCCAGGATGAAGATGATGCCCCAATGACACAGTGACTGTCCAGTATCCAGCAACCTCTGTCACGTCTATAGTTTTGTAAGCTGCTTGCTCTACACTTCCTATTTACTAAGGTAATGGTTATTCCGTCTCAGGTCTCTGATGAGCTTGAAGACTAGATAGTCTCACAATAAAGTTTAAGTTGTTTAAGATTTAAGAAAAGAATTTAAGGTCGAAGAAGATGTTTTTAGGTTGATAAATGCAAGTTTTGACTGAGGGTAAGTTAAGTACAGAACTTTGGACTCGTCAAGATAGGAGAGATAGCCGGGCGTGGTGGCGCACGCCTTTAATCCCAGCACTTGGGAGGCAGAGGCAGGCGGATTTCTGAGTTCGAGGCCAGCCTGGTCTACAGAGTGAGTTCCAGGAACTTCCAGAAAAAGAGGATTCTGGGAAAGAGAAAGACGTGAGAGATTTGCCATCCAGACTCAGAGGAAGCCAGACAGATGGAACTGAGGAGGGTAACTAACCAGCCACGTGGCAATCCGAATAGTAGAAACAGGTTAACTTAAGTTAAGAGCTAGTTGTAGTGCAAACCTAAGCTAGGGCCAAAAGCACTGTAAATATAAGCCTCCGTGTCATTATTTGGGAGCTAGGGTGGGCATGGAAGGATTCATGGTTACAACTGTCAGATAGAATGTCATGCTGCAGCAATGGAGATGACAAGACTCCCTAAGGATTGTCACAGGAAAGTCAGATTGCTAGATTCTAAGACTCCAGCTAAAGGTCTCGTTCTGGAGTCCTGGCTAACCTCAAAACTGTGCAGTCCTCCTGCCTCAGCCTCCTGAGCATTGTAATCGCCTCAGCTCCCACGGGGCCTAAGAGGGCTCTGACTGTGTCCAGGCTGGCCTGTCCCTGTTCAGACTTCTCCTGAGCTCCTCAGCTCCTCTGTGGCCCTGCTGTCATCCTAAGCCTCCTCTGTCACACTGAGACCCCACAGGTCTGCTGAACTAGTTCTCCTATCTGTGTAAGCCGTCCCCTCTTCGTTTTTCATCTTTGCTGGGAGAACCCCACCCTCTTTCAGAGCAGAGTCCTGACAAAGCAGGATCTGCTCATTTCGGGAACTGACTGTCACCTCATCTATGTCCCAGAACACAGGTGATCTCAGGAAAAGATGACAGAGGAAGAAATGTGCAAAGCACCCAGACACCTGAACCCAGTCAGGAGAAAGCCGAGTGGAGGCCCGCAGCAGGGTGAGGACAGGAGCAGCCAGTCCTACCTGCAGTGAGTAGTGTAGACCGGAGCAGGCTGGGTGCAGTGTGAGGCTCTGGAAGGGCTGGATCTTTGGAGGGCCCCAGCCTGCCTTGCTATTCCACTCCACCATCAGCATGTGGTCTGTGAAGGTTTTCCCAAACAGCAGCGGCTGGCTAGGGGCTGGCTTCTTCTGTGGCTCTTTGGTCATCTGAATCTGGAGGTCTACAGCCTGAGAGAGAAAACAAAACAAAACAACGAGAAAAAAAAAAAAAAATTTAGCCCCTCAGGGACCTGGAGTCGCCAACCTAAGAGACTACAGCTTCCATGGGGCCCACAGAAAAGGAGCAGGTACCCAAGAAATACAGGGTTAGCTCTCACAGCACCGGAGGGTGGACGACCTCTGAGTGATGCCCGCGTGCAGACGAGTCCTGTCCTCCCTCAGACACAGGGGCACACCCCAGGCTTTTCCCTTAGACCCAGGGTCCTCCTTTTACCTTGAAGTTGGAGGACCCACATCTTCTGGACCCACACAGAAGCCAGGGGACAGGCAGAAGCTTTCGGGCCCAGACCTAGGGTGGAAAGAGAAATAAATGTGACCAGGGTGAGAGTCAGAAAGAGCGGAGGTGCTGGCACCTGTCTGGCTTGGGAGGCCCCTGGGGTCGGCTCTGTCAGGGTCTCAGTGCATTCTCGACAGCCTGTGCTCTGCCCAAGTCTCCACCGGGATGCTGATCCCTAGAAAACTAAAGTCAGCTCCAGCCCCTCCACCCACCATGCAGGGCAAAGTCGACAGAGGCGTGCCTCCTACTAGAGAACTTTGGCCGCAGCTTGTAGACAGCTTAGATGGGACAACGACCAGGGACAGTGAAGAGGTAAGGGAACACTCCTGGTTTGGGGGGCGGTGGGGGCACAAAAACTGACAAGAGTTAGAAAAGAATAGGTCCTGTTTATCCTAGAATTCAGCAGCCCAGACCTCAGACCCAGGAGTAATGGCCCATGTACTTCTCTATCAAACCCAGAGCTCCAGCCCTCCTCCTTCTGACCCAGAGGTCCTCCTTAACCTTCTTCCCTCAGAACCACAACTACAAGACTCCAGCGCACTTCCCTCAGTCAGGAGCTGGAAGGCTTACTCTTTAGGAATATCAGTCAGCTGGCTCCCACTGCTACAGCCCGCAGCCACACAGCTGGAATACCCTCACCCTGGGCAGGGACTGCAGGCTCTCAGTCAGGGGCTGAAGGGCGGCCACGTGCTAGCCATTGCAAACGCTCAGGGTACATCCCTGCTGACCTTGCCCAAGGTGAGCATGGAATTCAGGGCTGGTTGTGCACAGGAGGGGGGAGGGGCGCGTCCTGATATTCTGGCGTCATGCTTTTCTCTGCAGACCATGGAGAGGCAGCTGAGTCCTCAGTTTGAGGAAGACAGGATAAGAGCCTGCTCCCGCTGGGAGAGCTGCTAGCGGCCAGTGAGATGGAGAGGCCCGAGGAGGTCGCTGATCAATGGGTGAGTCTCGAATGTCATATGGATAAGTCTGGGCCAGGGCACAGGTTTTCTTTTTCTTTCTTTTCTTTTCTTTCTTTCTTTCTTTCTTTCTTTCTTTCTTTCTTTCTTTCTTTCTTTCTTTCTTGGAGGGGAGCGGGCTTAAGGCAGGGTCTAAGTAGCCCACTGACCTCAAACACGCTCTATAGCCCAGGGTGGGAGTTAGGGTCTTCCTGCCTCAGATTCTGCCCCAGAGAGAATGACAGACGCGTGTGCCACCACACCTGGCTCAGATAAGATCTCTCTGCCTGTGTTGACATGTGCACACACCACGTGACGGTGTGTATGTGCATCTGTGCGTGTGTCTCTGGAGGTCAAACTCAGATGTCATTCCTCGGGTGACTTCCACCCGGGTTTTTTTGTTTGTTCATTCTGAGACAGGATCTTACTGTGTAGCCCTGGCTGTACTGCAGCTCACTGTGTAGACCAGGCCAGAGGCCTTGATCTCAGACAGCCTTCTGTCTCTGCCTCCCTTTAAAGGTGTGTGACCATGGCTCCAGCCCATCATGAGGCAGGGACTCTGACCGGGTCCTAGAGCTTGCCAGGTTGGCTCAGCTATCTATAATCTCCAGCTCACCAAAAAATGGTATTTAGGGGTGAGTCGCAATGGGCAGGGGTGGTGCACACCTGTAACTGGGAAGTTCTCAGGAAGTAGAGGCAGATGAGTGAGTCTGAGGCCAGTCTGGTCTAGAGAGTAAGTCCCAGGACAGCCAGGGTGACACAGAGAAACCCTGTCAAAAAAAAAAAAAAAAAAAAAAAAAACAAAACTACAACAAACAAACGTGACAGAACTAGTCACCAAATGGGTTACAGGAATCGGACTTGAGCCTCCAGGTTTGCTGGCAAGCACTTCACCA
>NC_034590.1:18243241-18259093 GCF_900095145.1 Mus pahari | reverse complement strand
AGGTGGATTTCTGAGTTCGAGGCCAGCCTGGTCTACAGAGTGAGTTCCAGGACAGCCAGGGCTACACAGAGAAACCCTGTCTCGAAAAACCTAAAAAAATTTTAAAATTTTTAAAAAAAGAACCAGAGGCAGAAAGATGTCAAGAGAGTTATGATTATAAAGAGAGGACCAGTAGGGCATGGTGGCACACGCCTTTAATCCCAGCACTCAGGAGGCAAAGGCAGGCGGATTTCAGAGTCCGAGGCCAACCTGGTCTACAAAGTGAGTTCCAGGACAGCCAGGGCTATACAGAGAAACCGTCTCGAAAAACGAGAGAGAGAGAGAGAGAGAGAGAGAGAGAGAGAGAGAGAGAGAGAGAGAGAAAACCATTGAGATAACTTACTGGGTAAGAGGCACCCATCAGCAAGCCTGAGGGACTGAGTCTGATTCCCTCGGACCCACAGGCAACAATAAATCAAAATGTAATCAGCACTTGGGAGGCAGAGGCCAGCCTGGTCTACAAAGTGAGTTCCAGGACAGCCAGAGCTACACAGAGAAACCCTGTCTCGAGAAAAAAAAGAAAGAAAGAAAGAAAGAAAGAAAGAAAGAAAGAAAGAAAGAAAGAAAGAAAGAAAGAAAGAAAGAAAAAGAAATTCTAAACTGGGTTTGGTAACACAAACCCATTGTCACAGAACTCGGGAGGCTGATGCAGGAGGATCGAAAGTTCAAGCTCAACCCAAACTGAAGAGATCCAGGGGAAAGGAGAGAAAAACATCACACAGCCTTGAGGCACAGAGAAGGCATTGTGTCAAGAGATGAGTCTGAACTGGCACAGAACTCTGGTGACCTCGGAAGTGCTACCTTTGTCTTCCTGGAGCAATTCTCTAAGGCCAACAGTAGTCTTCTCTTGGCTCAAAGAACACCCCTCCCCCATCCCATAGGATAGCATTAAGCTTAAAGAAGGAGGCTAGATGGGGGGTGTAGGGGGCTACAGGAAGGAAGTGTAAAAGGGTGGAAGCAGAGTTCAGAGATTAAAGGGGAGGGTGCTGGGCGGGGTTCCATGGCGTTTGCCCACGTTCCTTTCACATCCCAGCAGCCCTGAACTGAAACACAATATCCATCAAAGATCGGGTGGTCTTGTCAAAGCTCCACTCTCAGGTCACAAGTAAGCAAAATAATTATAGTAAGGTGTTGTTCTGTCTCAGATAACTGTCCCTACACCATGTTATCTCCTCACATAGGCCCAGGCTGTCCTCATCATAGCACAGACTCTCCATCAGATTTGTAGAAGTCCAAGGCTCTGATACAGCCAGTCACCTCAGGACAGTCCCTTACAGAGCAATGTGGTGTCCTAACACAGCCCAGGGCTGTTTCCTGCCCCATCCCAAACACATTCCCCTCTACAGCCTGGGTTGTCCTTGGCCAGTTGAAGGGCTGCTTCTTTCGGACTCAAAGAGTATCCCAATGCCAGTCTAGGCTAGTCCCTGCAAGATAGTCCTTGCAAACCCAAGCCAGCAGGTTCCTCTATACTCCAAAACTTCACTGTGTGGACACTCACCACTAGATACTCAGGTCTGAGCAGGCTCATGTTCAGAGTGTCTCCATGACGGTAAAACTGTCTTCAGAACCCAGTTCTGTCCCATTAGAATTAGAGAATGCTCCAGTATGGCCAAGCTGTACCCATCCAAGGCCACCACACTGTCAGAGCCTAGATTCTTGTCCTTGTCATATCCCAAGACCATCTGCATAGGACATTTCTGTCTGTCACTAAGAACTGGGAGACTTAAAGGTTTATTCAGGAATTCACCAGCCTGGTGTGAGAACTTCCCAGCAGGTGCGAGCTAACAGCAAACGCTTTTTCCCAAGGTTATGGCCAGCTGTGTCCACACTTATTTATCATGTTCTCTTAAGATCACAGACCCTCAAGCTCGGCAGTGGTGGCCCAGGACTTTAATTCTAGGACTCAGAAGGCAGAGGCAGGCAGAGTTCCAGGCCAACCTGGTGGTCTCCAGAGCAACAGGACAGCCGGGAGTATGCAGTGAAACCCAACCTCGAAAAGACGAACAAACAAACAAAAAAAAATTATCATAGATTCTCCAGAACTCTGCCGCTTGACACCATCGGTAAGCACTGGCTGAAGTCCTCTTGTCTGGAGAATCTTTTATCATTTTGACAGACAGAAGCTTGGCTGGGATTACAAAACTAGGTACAGAGAGCCTCAGACACTCCACACGTCGACATGTGCTTTTTGTTCCAAGAAATAAGATCTCGGGTTCAATTCCCACCCAAGACCCTGCGCCAAGCCATACACTAAGTCCTGAGAGGTCCTGGGCCCCTTGTCTAAAGGAACCCGAGAGCAACTGGTCCTGAAAACACGCAGGCTGCTCGCCCCAGCCACAACTTCCCCACATCCACCCCACCCTGTACTTCTCCCGTTACAGTCCTCCTCCATGGCTCCCCACTTCCAAGCTCCCGGTTCAGGCACCTCTCCCACCCCACTCCTGTCTACCCATTCTGCCGCCCGCCCGTTAGAGCCCCGCGTCCTCCGTCCCAAGGAGGTCCATCCGCCTCCGTCCCTCTGGGTCCCGGGCAGCGGAACCCGAGGCACAGAGGAAGGACGCCAAGCCGGAAAGGCTGCGCGCCAGTGGTCCACCCGGAAGTGCGCCCCCCATCAGGTCCCCCCCAGAGCCCCCAGCGCCGGCCGGCCACGCACCCACCTGTCCGAGTGTGGCTGCAGCCATGATCCCGTGCGTGCGGCCGGCGACTGTGCCCGCCTGGGGCGCGGCTGGTGGAAGGCATTCGGGCCCCGCCCTGCTCACGCCCCCTCCCGCAGATGGCTGCTTTCCGCGAGCCTCACTTCTGCCAGGCCTTCCTTAGAAGTTCTAGGGACCTCAGGGACCCAGGCTCTGCTGTGAAGATCGTGCGCGGGAACAGTCCCGACCTGCCGCACCCTCTCTCCCTCCTCGCCTCCACCCTGCCCGGCTCTACCCCAGCCACACTCACGCCCAGCTAGGCATTTACCTTGGCTTTTGTTTGGCATCTGAGTACGGAACCCGTGGCCTCGTGAATGTTTGGGAAGCGCCCTAACCA
Organism: Mus pahari; assembly: GCF_900095145.1. Lineage (NCBI taxonomy): Eukaryota > Metazoa > Chordata > Mammalia > Rodentia > Muridae > Mus > Mus pahari. Next base: position 18,256,024 of record NC_034590.1, on the reverse strand, counting down.
CTGAGGACAGATCCAGACCTCTACATTTGGTATATGTCGCCGGGCATGGCAGCACACGTCTGAACCTCAGCGTTTGGGACACAGACAGGTGGCAGGATCTCTGGGAGTTCAAAGCCAGTCTGAGCCGCCTAATTAGTTCCAGGTCAGCCAGGGCTGTCTGGTAAGACCCTGCCTTAAAACAAAAGGAGGTTGGAAAGAGGGCGCGCCAGTTAAAAATACTGGGCTGCTCGACCAGAGGACTGGGCTCGGTTCCTAGCACCCACATAGCTCCTAACTGCCTGTAACTCCATTTCCAAGGGATACTGCGCCCTTTTGATTTCCACAGGCACCAGGCATGCACATGATACACTAACATACATGCAAGCAATACACATACACAAAAACTAATTTTTTTCTTTCTCTTATTTATTTATTTATTTAGAGACCGTTTCTCTGTGTAGTCCAGGCTGTCCTAGAACTAGCTCAGTAAACCAGGCTGTCCTCAAACTACAGAGATTCTCCTGCCTCTGCCTCCCAAGCTGGAATTAAAGGTGTGCCACCACTGCTTGCTATAAAATGATTTTCTAAAAATAAAGCAACAACAACAATGCATTTTCGCGGGAACTGTCATCAGTGGCAAAGCAAGGGTCAGACAGCTTTGCTAAAAAGGAACAGCTGGGGGCTGGGGAGATGGCTCAGCGGTTAAGAGCGCCGACTGCTCTTCCAAAGGTCCTGAGTTCAAATCCCAGCAACTGCATGATGGCTCACAACCATGTGTAATGAGATCTGATGCCCTCTTCTGGGATGTTTGAAGACAGCTACAGTGTCAGGTCTCATTACACATGGGCATCAGATCTCATTACACATGGTTGTAAATCTTTAAAAAAAAAAAAAGGAACAGCTCACTGTAAATGCCAGTGGATCTGAGAAAGTGTACTTTAAGCCGGGCCTAGCACCCTAAAAAGCTGAGGCAGGAGGTTTGCTGCAAATATAAAAGCACCCTAGAGCCGGGCGTGGTGGCGCACACCTTTAATCCCAGCACTCGGGAGGCAGAGGCAGGAGGATTTCTGAGTTCGAGGCCAGCCTGGTCTACAGAGTGAGTTCCAGGACAGGCCAGGGTTACACAGAGAAACCCTGTCTCAAAAAACCAAAAAATAAAAAAAATAAAAACACCCTAAGTGAGAAAGACTCTTGTCTCAAAAAAATGAGACAAAAAGAAATAGGACTTTAGAGAAGAGGATGACGGCTGGGAGCTAAGAGGCCCCACTCTGCACAAGGAGATAACACATTCATTGTAATTCTGAGATAAGCACTTGAGTACACACACAGAGGGTGTGTATACGTGTTCATGGGTCCATGGTTTATTGTGCCTCCTTGAAGTTTTCTAAGACAGTGAAGCTCAAAAAATTTTCATACACCAATTCATTACAGGACCTCACATCAGCCTACAGCTTCGAACCACACCCCTTCATCCTTAGCTCTCCATCTTTAAGGCTTCAGAGGTAGTTAGACAATCCGTGCCAGAGCGCGCGCGCGCGCACACACACACACACACACACACACACACACACGTTAAGAAGCTGCTGCGTCTCTGTAATTCTGCAGAATGTTCTCAAACTCTACACAGCCACAACTGCTGCCAAATCCCAACACCGGATCACTGTTGTTTAAACTGCCCAGGGCACAGTTACCAAACCACACCACACACTCTCCCCCGTAAACATTGCTCACCCCGCCCCCACCTCCCACTCTCCATTTCTAAACCTGTCTTCCTCCCTTACTGCTTCAAACTGCAGGGCGGAACGCACAACAGCAAACGCCCCCGCCGCGGCCAATCAGCGACTGCCGCACACCTCTGCCTTGGCCAATCCACAGCGGTCTTGCAGTTCCACCCCCTTACCTAGGGTGTGGGGAAGCTGGGGCGCCCCGTGCCCAACCTGGGGAGTGTCCAGAGCCTGTTCCTCCCCAGCACACCCCCGCGGTGTCCTTCAGCTCCAAACTAAGCAAAACAAATGCCAGCCTCCTCCCTCTGACCCACATGTCTCAACTCTGCCGCCTTACAGCGTTCAAGAGGCTTCTTCCAGTCACTGTCACTATTGCACTGGCAAAGAGAGCAAAACTACTCTACCCTAAGGGCCAAGAATAAGGCTGGCTCTTTTGCGCCTCCTTCATTATCTTCCAGTTGCCACTTTAATTCTTCCCAGTGAGCCTTTTAATTAGCACAGAGGTGAAACGGAAGTGTGTTCCCTGGAGACAGGAGTTGGTGTCTCTTGCGCCTGCTGCGAGGCCTCTGGGAGATAGAGTTCTCTAGAGTCAAGAATGCACGTGGAGCAAGTATCTGGGGAGGAAGAAGCGCCAGGGTGGACAGACTTGTGTGAAGAACAGGAGATAAATGTCTTCTTTCTGGGTGCCAGTTGTTTTTATTTTCTATTTTTTGTCTTATGTATTTATTTATTTATTTATTTTTCAAGACAGCGTTTCTCTTCAGGTAGCCCTGGCTGTCCTGGAACTCACTCTGTAGACCAGGCTGGTCTCAAACTCACAGAGATCTGCCTCCTGAGTGCATCACCGCCCAGCTGTTTTCATGAGTGAAGGGTGAATGGCAAGTGGGTGAAGAGCCTAAGCTGTTGGGGCTGAAACTGGGACAAAGATGGGACAAAGATGGTTGGAACTGGGGTGGGAAATCCTGGATGGGGAGCTGGCAATGTGTAGCTCAATGGTAGAGCCCCTTGTTAGAGGTGGGGCGTGGCTCAGCAGTGGAGCACCTGCTTAGAATCCCCTGGGAGGTACTGAAGGTGTGACTCAGTGGAGCAGAGGCACTGCCTGGAATGCCCCCATGAGGGGCTGGCCTTGTGCTTTATGAATGAAAAGAGGACACAATCACTCCAAGGTATAACTGGGGGACGGCTTTTATTGTAGCTATAAGGGAGACTATAGCTAGAGGCATTGGGAAGAGTCCAGACTAAACTAGTCCATGAGAGCAGGGAAGGAGGGGCAGAGAAAGTGAAAGAAGAAGAGAGAGAAGAGAGAGGGCAAGTGGACCAAGAAAGGAGCCAAGGACCAAGAGCACATACATCCAAAACGGCAGGGTTTTTTTTTTATAGGAATAAGCAGCTGGGGGAAGAGGTGCTGAGTCCCAGGGCTAGAGAGGTTAGGAGCAGGGGCGAGGGGAGGAGCAGGTACTGAGGGGCCTGGCCTCCAGCAGCTAGCTTATCCTGAGTTTCTTTGGGACCTGAGAGTTAAGTGGGAGAGCCCCTGCCTAGAATCCTCCAGTGGGGCACTGGAGTGTGACTCAGTGATAGAGCCCCTGCCTAGCACACAAGAGATCCAGGTTTAATCTCCAGTACTACAAGAAAGGAAGGGAGGGAGAGACACGGACGGGCAGGACATAGTTAGTGTACATTAGATGGAAGAGTGGGGACTTCCCCGAGGCTGCTTCTACTAGCCTTGCGTCCATACCCCAGTTCTGCACCCCCGGTCACGAGAAGCTCAAGCCCTGTACAGAAGGTGGCTTCAGAGGCCAGGAAAACAGCTGCCGCTGCCACCTCGGCTGGCTGACCCATGCGGCCCAGGGGCTGGGGAAAGAAAAAAGGGAGAGAATTAGGAACAGTGCCCCCCAACCCATCCGTAGGCATGTTGGTTCACACCTGGCATCTCAACAAACGAGAAACATAAGCAAGAGCTCTGCCCTGCGTTCAAAGTCAGCCTAGGCTAGAAAGTGAGACAAATTCAAGTCAAAGTCACGCATGCACACACACACACACACACACACAGAGAGAGAGAGAGAGAGAGAGAGAGAGAGAGAGTTGGTGGTACATGCCTGTGACTCTAGCACTCAGAAAATGGAAACAAAAATCAGAAATTCTAAGGATGTCCCTCCCAGCAAGGTTCAAGCCAGCCTAGATATATGAAGCTGAGAGGCAGAGAGAGGAAGAGAGGAAAGAGGCCCCAACACGATCAGTTTTCCTCCCAGCTACCTCAGCACCTCCTACCTGGGCCAAGGTGCCTTCTAGAATGGTGGCCCTGGGGTCTGGAGTTGAGGCTGCAAGCTCTTCCCACAGTGGAGTCCAGATGTTTCCTGGGGAGATGCTAGGTGAGAGAGAGGAGTGAGAGTCGTGTATGCTAACCAGACCCGGGCATCCCCGGCTCCCCCGAGCTTCTGCGTCCACGTGGATCAGCTTACCAGTTGACACGGACACCATATCTGCTTTCATCCAAGGCCAAAGCTTTGGTCATGGCAGTCACTGCGCCCTGCAGAGGCAGAGATCAGAGGGGGTTTAGTCTCTGAGGACGGAGCCCCCCTCATCCTCTTCTAGGCAGTGAACAGCGTGTTGAAGCATCAGCGAGATCAGCCTCAACCATCTTGAAGATACTTCCCGTGCACGGACTCTGTGCAGGTCAGTCTGTTACTGGCTGCCAGAATTCAAGACTATACCTACGCGGGGAATACAGCCTGAGACACTCTGGGGACATCCCAGACTTGAGAGCTAAGACAGGTGGATTGCCATGGACTCAAGGCTAACCTAGCTAAGCTACAGGCTGAGATGCTGCCTCAAATGAATTCTAGAAGGGCCTGGCAAGATGGCTCAGCATTGAAGTTGCCTGCTGCCAAGCCGGACAGCCTGAGTTTAATCCCTGGGATCGGCAAGGTGGAGAGAGAGAGAGAGCTAACGCCACCAAGTGGTCCTCAGAACTACATGTGTGCACATAAGAAGATACACAGAGACAGAGACAAATCTTAAATAAATAAAAATGTAATAAAGAGAGTTAGAGGGCTGGAGAGATGGCTCAGAGGTTAAGAGCACTGACTGCTCTTCCAGAGGTCCTGAGTTCAATTCCCAGCAACCACATGGTGGCTCACAACCATCTACAATGGGACTGAAGGGGTGTGCTCTCCCCCAGCCCTGAGCAGGCTGGCTCAGACCTTGTGTACCACAGTTGCTCTCGCTCACCTAGGGTGGAGTCTTCCCACCTAGGTAAAGTCTATTGTCCTGCCACATCTGCTGCTTCCTGCTAAGAGGCTGAACCTGTTTTCCTGAGGGGGATCCTGGCATGGTGGGGGATGGGTCCCCCGACTCGTGAGTAAACATTGGCCTTGATCAGAGAACTCTGTCTTGGCTTGTTACTTCTCTCGCCGCCTTTCCCGTCCAACCACATCTTTCCTTTCAGGAACCCAGTTACCCGTGGCCTCTGGTGGATACAAAGGAGTTGAAGGGGTTTGCAACCCCATAAGAACAACAATATCAACCGAAACCAGAACCCCCAGAGTTCCCAGGGACCAAGCCATCAACAAAGGAGTACACATGACTCCAGCTGCATAGGTAGCAGAGGACAGCCATGCCATGCATCAATGGAAGAAGAGGTCCTTGGACCTATGAAGGCTTGATAAATGCCCCAGTGTAGGGGAATCAAGGGCAGGGAGGTGGGAGAGGGTAGGTGGGTGGAGGAACACCCTCATAGAAGCAGGAGGAGGGGGGTTGGGATAGGGGATTTCCGGGAGGGAGGGAAACCAGGAAAGGGGATAACATTTGAAATGTAAATAAAGAAAATATCCAATTAAAAAAAAAAAGCACAAAAAAATGTAATAAAGATCAGTGCTGGAGAGATGGCTCAGCAGTTAAGAGCACTGACTGCTCTTACAAGGGACGCAGGTTCCATTCCCAGCACCACAGGATGGCCCAGGTCCAGGGGGTTAGACTCCCTTTTCTGAACTCAGCATGAGCAAGAAAGGCACCCATACATACATGCAGGCAAAGCACTCATACACTCAAAATAAACATAAATACATATATTTTTAATGACTTTATTGGACTCTGAGTTCAATGCCTGCCTGGTCTACAGAGTTCCAGGACAGCCGGGGACAGAGATACTCTGTCTCAAAGATTATAAAATAAAATAAATCAAAATTTGACTGGTGAGGATAAGGAAGGGTGTTTGCTGCCAAGCCCAGGTTCCTGATTCCGTTCCTGAGACCTATGTGGTTGGTAGCTGAGAGCTGACTCCTGCAAGTTGTTCTATGACCACTACCAACACACACACACACACAGAGAGAGAGAGAGAGAGAGACAGAGACAGACAGAAAAAGAGACAGACAAACAGAGAGAGACAGAGAGAATAAATTACTTTAAAAAAAAAAAAAAGAGCCGGGCTTGGTAGCGCACGCCTTTAATCCCAGCACTCGAGAGGCAGAGGCAGGTGGATTTCTGAGTTCGAGGCCAGACTGGTCTACAGAGTGAGTTCCAGGACAGCCAGGAGTATACTGAGAAACCCTGTCTCGAAAAAAAAAAAAAAAAAAGAAAGAAAGAAAGAAAAGAGAAGAAAAGAAAGTGGAGGTGGATTATAGGCTCAAAGCTGAAACCCAAAGAGCTAGGAAAGGTGTAAGGCCCCAGAGGCAGGACGGGTGGGTGAATGGTCAAGCTTCTCCCCTGAGGACTTCCAAATGCCAGGCCCCACCCACAGAACAGTCTAACTGCCCTAAACAGTGGGACCTCGCCCAGCCCCCTACCTACAGAGTAGAAACGTCCGAACTCTCGATTTGAAATCTCACCAATCCCCACCCGGGAAAATCTCCTGCAAGAAATCCTACGTAAACCCCGTCTTCTGCCCAGTTCTCCCCTGCTCCTCACCAGAGCAGAGGGAGGCTCCTGACTGTCAGGGGAGCTTACCATCCAAGCCGTAACTCTACATCCACTGCCAGGATACCTCTCCCCTCAGAGCTGTAACCCTTACAAAAGGACAGGAGGAGAAGAGGGGCTGGCCTACCTTGGTGGCCACGTAGGTGACGGCCTGGGACTGGCTGATGGCCCCCACCAGGCTGGAGATGTTGATGACGTTCCCTTTGCTCTTCCGCAGGTGGGGGAGGGCAAGCTATGGAGAGGATACATCAGTCATTCGCCCATCCTCAAGTGTGGGACCGCACTACTGCCTAGTGGGCACAGGCATAGAGGCACATCTATGGTACGCCCGAGCACCTCTGCAAAGGGTCTGTCTGTCTGTCTGTCTGTCTCTGTGTCTTTTCTTTCTCTCCTTCATCTGCAATTCTGTCTCCAGTCCTCATCAAGCTAGGAAAACCTAGACATCATACAGAACCCCTCCTCTTCGGCCCAACCAGGAGTGTTTTGTTGTTGTTGTTGTTGTTTGGTTTTTTGTTTTGTTTTTTCGAGACAGGGTTTCTCTGTATAGCCCTGGCTGTCCTGGAACTCACTTTGTAAACCAGGCTGGCCTCGAACTCAGAAATCCGCCTGCCTCTGCCTCCCAAGTGCTGGGATTAAAGGCGTGCGCCACCACGCCCGGCACCAGGAGTATTTTACACGAGAGAGGGAGATAGTGTGTTGCGTTGTACAAAGAACTCTGTGATCATGCCGCGATGTGGGAAAGCCTCGGGATGTGTCCGGCTTTCTGCCACCTCCTGCAGCTCTCCGGAGCCCCTCCTCCACAGGTGGGCTCCTTCCCTGTATGACCTCCCTACACCCAGTCTGTTCTCCACTGCTGTGGGCACTGGAGCTGTTCCCACGACATAAGACTGAGCAGAGTAGGTTCTCAGGAGGCTCCTGGAACAGGAACCTTAAGAGGATCCCCACTGGGGCTGGCGAGATGGCTCAGTGGCTAAGAGCACCCGACTGCTCTTCCAAAGGTCTGGAGTTCAAATCCCAGCAACCACATGGTGGCTCACAACCATCCGTAACAAGATCTGACGCCCTCTTCTGGAGTGTCTGAAGACAGCTACAGTGTACTTACATATAATAAATAAATAAATAAATCTTAAAAAAAAAAAAAAAAGAGGATCCCCACTGTAGCTCTCCCCCCAAATTCAGCCTCCCTGCCTTCCTCCGTGCTGTCTTCAACACTGCAACCTCAGAGCCTCTTGCCCAGCCCACCCCATGCAGAGAAGCCACACAGGTCACACAATCTCAGTTTGCCTTGGAATTAGAGATCCCCGGGGACTGTCATGGGCAGTCACATGCCCTCCGGGCCTGTAACTGATATTGCAGTAGTGAGAACATCCCCAGGACAGGGCACCCTGCCCAGTGGGGCCCCTCTTCTCCTCTTAAAGGGACCAGTGACAGTAAGTGTGGCTGGATCTCAGGAAGTCAAAAGCCATAAACACATGAGAAGTTCTGAAGTCTCTGAACCCAGCACTGTGAAGGGGGGTTCTCTGCTCTCCTCCAGGGGACAGCCCCTCTCGCATCCCACACACATTCTTCCTTACATCCTGGAACCACCCCGCCCCACCCTCTCCCTTACGCCGGTCAGCTTCACGTCCTCTCCACCCTCCATAATGGCAGCCCCTGATAGGCCCACCCTCCTTACGGCAGCCCCTGATAGGCCCCGTATCTTCCTTGGCTATTCTCTCCCCTGTGCCAGGGGCAGAGCTATCATTCAATTAATATTTGTCCCATTCCCCTGACTCTTTCCTGGGTATGTCCTTGGCCAACAATCTCCCGATGTGACTCTAAGCAGCTGCAGAGGGCCCCAGCTTTTACTACCTACCCCAGCTGTCTATCTTCTTCGAGTCTACTCTAGCCTGAACCAGGTTCTCCCAGATGTTTGTGTTACGCATGGGTACACAAGCTACTCACATCTTTATTTTAGTTTATATGCATGGGTGTTTTCCCTGCATGTATGCCTGTGAACCACATGTGTGCAGTGCCTGTGCAGGCCAGAAGAGGGCATCAGATCCTCAAAAACTGAGAGTTCTGTGACTAGAACCCAATGCTCTTTTTTTTTTTTTTTTTTTTTTTGGTTTTTCCAGACAGGGTTTCTCTGTGTAGCCCTGGCTGTCCTGAAACTTTCTCTGTAGACCAGGCTGGCCTGGGACTCAGAGATCTGCCTACCTCTGCCTTCTAAGCTTTAGGAGCTTTTTTTTTTTTTTTTTTTTTTTTAAGATTTTATTTATGCAGCCAGGCGTGGTGGTGCATGCCTTTAATCCCAGCACTCGGGAGGCAGAAGCAGGCGGATTTCTGAGTTCAAGGCCAGCCTGGTCTACAAAGTGAGTTCCAGGACAGCCAGGGCTACACAGAGAAACCCTGTCTCAAAAAAACCAAAAAAAAAAAAAAAAAGATTTTATTTATGAATTATATGTAAGTACACTGTAACTGTCTTCAGACACTTTTTCTTTTCTCTCTAGCCCTGCTTTCTTCGGTCCTGCTTGCTCCAGCCCATCACAGCCTGGTTCATCTTTGGATTCTTAGCATCCTCTTTGCTAACCCCAAGCAGACCTAGAAAGCTCTGGGAGATTGTGAGGAAACTGTAGCTTCCCAGGCGGACGTGGACTGTGTCTGTTTCCTACCCAGGACGGTCCTTGTCTTTCGAGACCCTGATTCTCAACCTTCCTGACGCTGCACCCCTCATAACCATAAAACCATAAACTTATCTTTCTTGCTACTTCACAACTGCACTTATGAATCTTAAGGTAACTATCTGTGTTTTCTGGTGGTCTCAGGCAGCCCCCGTGAATGGGTCTTCAGTTCCAAAAGGGTCACAACCCACAGATTGAGAACAGCTGTACTGTAATAAAGACAGGACGCCAGGGGCACAAGGCAATGTGGCTGTGATGAACTGAAGGGCACCCGGCCACTGCAGCTGTGCCTGTCTCACCTTGATCAGGGTGTATGTCCCCAGCAGGTTCACCTCCAGCAGCTGGCGGAAGCCCTGGGCAGAGGTCTCCTCAGGCAGCTGTGCAGGTGGGTCTAAAGGGAAGGAGAGGGTGAGGCCAGGCCAGGAAGGTGGGAGGGAGGGACGATGGGATTAGAGAGGAGGGAGGGCAAGGGCACTGGAGAAAGCTAAGGAAGCAGGACAGGGCATGCTGGCCTGTGTTGTCATTCTAGGACTCATGGGGGATTGTGGGTAGGTGCTCTACTGCCGAGCCAGGCCCCAGCCCCCCAGCCATATCTGATCTCAATAGGAAGTGAATTTCCCTGCTTAGATACCACTCCCCACAATGGAATGTGGTGCGTGGCCGGTGTTGAATAAACATCAGCCTAAGGAAAGAAGGACACAGGGAAGGGTGAGCTTCCGGCACCTCTGAATCCTTATGGTGAAGCTGGGCTCCCAGCTGGCCAGGGGACAGTCCTCTCCACGTCCACCTTTGGCGGGAATTCAAAAGGGCCCTGGGCGGTCCCCGAGCCTTCGCTGCCATGGGGACAGGCCGTTTTCTAGTGCAGCCATTGGGCTGATTTCCCAGAGTGCCACACCACTGATGAAGTATGTCTGGGTAGTCCTAGTCACCGACAAGGCCCTGGGGTCATCAGCCTTCAGCAAGGCAGGAGCCGCCCAGGCTCTGGGATTATGCTGAGGGACAGTTTGACCTCCTTCATGGACTGACTACAGCACCCCCAACAGGAAGGGAAATGGTTCTCATGTCAGAGATGGAAACTGAGGTATGGCGATGTAGAGAGCACTGCCTGAGTACACAGCAGAGAAAGCGAGGCCTGAGGCTGAGCTCTGTGTTAAGGAAGGCTGGAGAGACGGCTCGGCAGTTACAAGCACCGCACCGCACCCCACCGCACCGCACCGGCTGCTTTTCCAGAGAACAAGGTTCAATTCCCAGCACCCACATGGTAGCTCAGAACTGTCCGTAACTCCAGTTCCAGGGGATCTAACTCCTTCTTCTGCTCTCTGAAAGCACCAGACATGCAAGGGGTGAACAGACATACATGCAAGTAAACACACACACACACACACACACACACACACACACACACACGGGAGAGAGGGAGAGGGCTGTGGCCTGGGGAGGGGTAAACTGAGGTTCAGAGGAAGGACTGGGGCTGTTGAGATGGTTCAACTGTACGCCTACCCTTACTGGCAAGCCTGATAACCTGAGCTCAATCCCACAGGGCGGAAGGAGAGAACCAAGTCCCTCACGTTGCACTGAACGCCACACAAGTACTGTGTGTGAGTGTGTGCTCGCTTGTGTATGCACACACTTGCACACATGCACATAGATAGATAGATAGATAGATAGATAGATAGATAGATAGATAGATAGATAGATAGACAGACAGACATGTAATTATTTTTAAGAGGAATGAATGGGATCAGGGTATAAGTAGATGCCAGAGACCCTAGCCCCAAGCCACACAACTTACGGTAGCCGGCATTATTCACCACACAATCCAGGTGACCAAATCGAGAGACGGTCTCAGAAACCAGAGTCTGAGGAGAGAAGAGCAGGTGATGAGCTGAGAGGTGACAGCCTTGGAAAAGCCAGGAGGCCCAAAGCAAAGATGAACTCAGTTGAGGAAGACAAGATGAGGCGAGGTAGGAGGGGGAGAGAGGATGCAGGAAGCTGAGGACCCAAACTAAAAGAACTGAGGGACACAGTGCAGTTGCCATTTGTCACAGCTAAGTGTTTCTATAGCTGTGATAAACACTATGGCCAAAAGTGACCTGGAGAGGACAGGATTTATGTCTGCTTTCAGCTCCCAGGTCACACTGTCACTGAGGAAAGCCATTGAAACATGGCTCAAGACAGAAACTGAAGGCAGGGACTGAAGAAGCAGAGGCTCACTGGCTTACTCCCTTGGCTCATTCAGCCCCTTTCCTTGTACTATCCAGGACTCCAGGACCACCTGCCCAGCGATGTCACAACCCCCAGGGAGCTGGGGAAACTCCCACATCAACCACTAATTAAAAAAATGAGCCGGGCGGTGGTGGCGTACGCCTTTAATCCCAGCACTTGGGAGGCAGAGGCAGGCGGGTTTCTGAGTTCAAGGCCAGCCTGGTCTACAGGGTGAGTTCCAGAACAGTCAGTGAGTGCTATACAGAGAAACCCTATCTCAAAAAACCAAAAAGAAATGAAAATGAACAACAGGCTTGCCCATATGCCAATTTGGTGGGGCCATTTCCTGGTGAGATTCCCTCTTCCCCATGAAGGCAGCTTGTGTGGAGTCGAAATAACACCAAGCAGCGCACCATTTTAGAAAACACTGGAGAGGGGTGTGCAGAAGGCAGAGCCTCAGGAGGGTCTACAGACCCTGAGGGCGGTGGGGAGCCGAGAGAGACACAGACAGACAGACAGACAGACAGACAGACAGACACAGACAAAGGCCCAGACTGGGGCTAAACCCGGAGGCACATAACAGATTCTGAGTGCAGGGAAGTCAGAAATTTGATACAGGAAGCAAGGGTTCTGTTCATTCCTAAAGACCCGAGGGAGAGCAGAGCAGAACTGAGCTGTCCTGGGCATGGGTAGCTGGAGAGAGGGACTGGAGACCGGGTGTGGGACAGAAAACACTCACCTGCAAGTCTCCTTCCTGTGTCACATCACCGGGGATGAAGACAGTGCCCGAGAGTTCCTGCTCCAGAGCCCGGCCCCCAGCCTCTGCAGGAGAAAGATTCTGGGTCTGAGGGAGGAGAGCTGAGGCTTGGACACCAGAGTCTGAGCGGAGAGGGCTAGGGAGGAGCCGCGGATGGGAGGGAAGAAAGCCAGGGCTTGAACTCCTGGGTCCGAGGGACGAGAGCGAGGCGCAGATCCCTTTTGATGGAGGAGGCAAGGGAGAGTCGAACACTGATTCACTCACCATCCTTGTCACAGAAAACCACTTGAGCTCCACTGTCCACTGCCAAGAGAAGAGAACAAGGTTACAGGCCCTGCAGACTTGCCTCGCCGTCTCTGCTGCCCTCTTGTGGCCACCCAGAGTACCTGCCACACCGGCGGCTCGTGACTGACTGGTCACAGTCCTCTTACAAGCCCAGAATCTTGCAACAAATTACCTTTTTCATTAAGCTGCTGTTGGCCCCCATCTGGATTCTAGAAAAATCCCAAACCTATAAGCAATAATACTCCCTCTTTTTTTTTTT
>NC_034590.1:18236203-18239445 GCF_900095145.1 Mus pahari | reverse complement strand
TTTTTTTTTTTTTTTTTGGTTTTTCGAGACAGGGTTTCTCTGTGTAGCCCTGGCTGGCCTGGATCTCACTTTGTAGACCAGACTGGCCTCGAACTCAGAAATCCGCCTGCCTCTGCCTCCTGAGTGCTGGGATTAAAGGCGTGTGCCACCAGGCCCGGCCATTTTAGAAAGGCCGCTGGGGTTGTGGCCTATAAAGAGAGAACTTGCCAGGCAAGCGCAAAGCTCTAGGCCCCAGCCCCAGCGCTGTTTAAACCAGGCATGGTGGGTGATGTGCTTGTAGTCTTGGCACAGTCCCTCTGGAGGAGCCAGAGTCCAAGACCAGCCTTGGCTATGTAGCTAGTTCAAGGCTAGCCTGGTATACATGAGACCCTGCCTCAGAAAAAGAAAGAAGGAAGGAAGGAAGGAAGGAAGGAAGGAAGAACTTGAGAGTCAATCTAGAAGCAGAGAATTCCTTCCCCAACCCGAGACCTCACCCTCCTCACCCTCTGCTCCATGTCAGGCTGGCGTGGAGCTGGGGACAGTGTCCTCCCCAGGGTCAGGAGCCTCGGGGAGGTAGGGCGAGGAAGAGGGAGCCCGCATGCTTGGTTTCTACGCATGCGCTCCAGCTGCTCCTGCGCGCTCATACGAGGTCGCGCCAGTGAGGTCTGGGAAGAGACAGACAAAAATGTAACCTTGGACTTCCTTGGTTTTTTTCCTACCCCAGGAGCTTCCCCTCAACTGCCTGGCACTTTACAGAGCCTTTGTCATGGAGGGGACTCCTGTACACGGGGTCTGCTGCATCCCCTCCCTGATCCTGGAGACTACCCGGCAGCTGAGGACAAAGGCCTGATTCCTACCCCGATCTCTGGTCTCCTTCCATCACCTGTCCATCCTGCCTTACGAGAAGGAAGTGTCACAATTCCCGGGCATGCCGACTTCTCCCAATAACTTGACACTGAGTGAAAACCACTAGCTCTTTTATCTGGATAAGTGGTGCAGAATGAACCCTTGGTCTCCTGAGCCAGGCAGAGATTTCCCTCCTGAGCCACAGCCCAGTCCCTCACTGGGGAATTCTACGCAGGGCTCTACCACTAAGCCATGCCCCTAACTATTTTATTTTAGTTTAGTTTAGTTTAGTTTTTTTGAGACAGGGTTTCTCTGTGTAGTCCTAGCTGTCCTGGAACTCACTCTATAGACCAGGCTGGCCTCGAACTCAGAAATCCGCCTGCCTCTGCCTCCCAAGTGCAGGGATTAAAGGCGTGCGCCACCACGCCTGGCTCCTAACTATTTTATTTTAAATCTCATGTCATTGTGGTAAGCAATGGCATTAGTGTCATTACACAGATGAGTAACACGAGGCTCAGAGGTGTTCAGGAACTACCCAAAACCACACAGCTTCTTCATGTAACTGCTTCTAGTATTTGAGTTAAAATCCTGCCTGCTCTGGTGTGGCCTTTGAACTGGCCCCTCCTAGGGAGGTCAGAGGTGACTGGAGCACAGAGCTACAAGCAGCCTTGAAGGTGTCTCTGAGATGGTCTACCTTAGTCCTCAGCGGCGGGGATGAAGGTTGACGACATTCAGGGCTGGATGCCCGGGAGACCCTGGGAGACCCAACACCTTGAAGGACAGATGGGGACTTAGTCAGAACAAGTACACAGAGAGAGCCCCACCCTACCAGGGTGCTCACCTGACTGAGGGCTGCTGAGGGCTCTGTCACCGCCTGAGGGACGACCCCAGTCCACCTCAGGGGACTGAGGGGAGCTGAGTTCCAGTGACTCTGAAAGGCTCTGGAAGGGTGGAGTGGGGATCAAATACTGTCATTAACTGAGGCGCAGCTTGGAGAAGCTTACAAACCCATCTGGCTTCAAATCCCATCTCTGCCCCTCGTTAGCTCTGTGACTTTGAAGAAGTTGCTTAACCTCTCATCTTAAACAGGTTGCTTAACATCCAAAGTATTCAGTCTTTGCTCTGTAAGGCAGTTAAAGCAGTGTGGGAACCCTGACACAGTGTGAGGTTTTTCACACGTGAGCACAGAAGCGCCATGCCAGGCGGGGGGGGGGGGGACACGGGCTGATAGGGTGGCTTCCCAGTGAAGCAGCTGCCTTAGAGTCAGTCACACAGGCATGCTCCTGTCGTCAGCCCCTAGAAACCCAACGCTTTACCCAAGCAGACTTGAGGTTGTGCCTATTCTGCCTGAGGTGGACGGAAAAGGTAGGTGACAGATGGAATAATAAAGAACAATAGATTTACTAAATAAGGGGCTGGTGAGACATCTCCGCAGATAGGGGTACTTGCCACAAAGTCTGATGATCTAAGTTCCATCCCAGGGTCTACAGAGTGGAAGGGGAAAACCGATTCCTACAAGTTATCCCTGACCTCCACGTGACATTATGACATCAGTACACACACACACACACACACACACACACACACACACACACACACAGAGTGATGGTGGGGGACTGTGTAGATTACATTCATTGTTATGGAAAAACCCAGCCTGGCACCATTGCCTGGAGTTGGGTCCTGGGAGCAAATAGAAGAGACAGCCCAGTGGTTAGAGTACTTGTTCTTGCACAGGACCCAGGTTCAAGTCCCAGCATTTATATGATGATTGCTAAGCATCCTAACCAGTTCCGGGAGATTCAATGCCTCTTCTGACTTCAGTGAGGTTATGGTGATCAGGGGGAAGGGACAGCACTGGGGGCCCGGGGTGAGGGGTGGGTAGGACAGGTGACAGAGGAGCTGGAAATCTCACCTCCCGCTCTGAGGACTCCTCTCCTTGGGGCGCAGGGGATGGAGACTTGGGCTCCGTATGTGGGGGCTGTTTCTGGGGGCCACCCAGACCTGCGAGCGTGTCCTCTACCATCCACAGCTGCTGCTGAGCACACGCACGGTCCTGGGGGGAAAGGAAAGGGACTCGGTCAAGGTGAGACAGTACAGGATGGAAACAGAGTCAGAGAGTCCTCAAATCCAGCCAGCGTGAGGCTGTCCTGACCGTCTCTGGCCTTTTCAAACTCCTTGTACGACTTAGCGCCTCAGTGTCAATTCGCACAGAAAACACATTCAAAGTGTTGGGGGGGGGTGTTGTTATTGTTTGTTTGTTTGCTTGTTTGTTTGTTTGAGACAGGATTTCTCTGTGTAGCCCAGTCAGATCTCAAGTGATACCTCCCAAGTGTGTGTGCCAAAACCACATGGCCACCTTCCAAGTTCTTAATTGCGTGTGTGTGTGTGTGTGTGTGTGTGTGTGTGTGTGTGTGTGT
>NC_034590.1:18234918-18236192 GCF_900095145.1 Mus pahari | reverse complement strand
CCTCTTCTGGAGTGTCTGAAGACAGCTACAGTGTACTTACATATAATAAATAAATAAATCTTTAAAAAAAATGTATTATGAACAGGACATATCAAAATAAAAAATAAATTAATTAAAGGCTTGCTGGACTTGCTATAACAGGACATCTCTCTCTCTCCCTCAAAACAGTAAAACAAAAACAAAAGCAAAACTCAGTGGGCTTTATAATGAAATGAGAAGCTCAACACCCACGGTCAGATCTAGAGAGGGACAGGCCAGCCATCACTATCAGAGAGATCTAGCAGTGTGCGATGTAGGAATGTCTCTCTGTGTAGGTGATAGTGGGTGTGCAGGTACTCAGAGGCCAGGAAAGGACAGCCACACCCTTGGCGCTGGAGCTATGGGGGGTGTGAGCCATCCTGCGTGGGTGTTGGAATCAGAACCCGTGACCTCTGACAGAGCAGCAAGGGCTGTAACCGATCAGCCAGGTCCCAGCCTGGGCTTTCAAGTTCACACAAAAGCTGCAGGTCGCACTGGGTTTCTCAGTGTAACCCTGGCTGTCCTGGAACTCACTTTGTAGACCAGGCTGGCCTCGAACCCAGAAATCTGCCTGCCTCTGCCTCCCAAATGCTGGGATTAAAGGCATGCACCACCACTGCCCAGCATAATTCATTTTTTTTTTTTAACTTTAAAAAATATGTGAGGCCAGGCATGATGGTGCACACCTTTAATCCCAGCACTTGTGAGGCAGAACAGGAGAACTCTGAGTTTGAGGCCAGCCTGGTCTACAAAGCAAGTCCTAGGACTGGGGCTGGGACCTGGCTGATCGGTTACAAGCCCTTACTGCTCTGTCAGAGGTCACGGGTTCTGATTCCAACACCCACGCAAGATGGCTCACAACCCCCATAGCTCCAGCGTCAAGGGTGTGGTTGTCCTTTCCTGGCCTCTGAGTACCTGCACAGCCATTATCACCTACACAGAGAGACATCCCTACATTGCACACTGCTTGCTCTCTCTCAAAACAAGGGCTGGAGAGATGGCTCAGTGGTTAAGAGTGCTGACTGCTCTTCCAGAGGTCCTGAGTTCACATGGTGGCTCACAACCATCTGTAATGGGATCTGGTGCCCTCATCTGGTGTGTCTGAAAACAGCTACACTGTACTCATATACATTAAATAAATCTTTAAAAAACAAACAGAATCTGAGTTCGAGGGCAGCCTGGTCTACAAAGTGAGTTCCAGGACAGCCAGGACTACACAGAGAAACCCTGTCTCGAAAAACCAAAAAAAAAAAAAA
>NC_034590.1:18232858-18234561 GCF_900095145.1 Mus pahari | reverse complement strand
TGAGTTCAAATCCCAGCAACCACAAGGTGGCTCACAACCATCTGTAATGAGAAACAAATAAAAAACCCTATGGGCCAGAGCAAGCAGGGCTGGAGCAACAGGGAGAAAGGGAAGGGAGAGAAAATGTAATAACAAAAGTAATGCATTGTAGACTTGCTTAAAGAGAGCACGTGAGCTAAGGGATGCTAGCATCTCCCCACGTTCCTTCTTTTTAAAGAATGTTTATTTTTATTGGTTTAAATATGTGTAGCTATGAGGTATATATGTGTACATGAGTGGCAGGTGCATGTAGAGGCCACAAGGGGGCATCAGATCCCCTGGAGTTGGAATTACAGATAATTGTGAGCCACCAGGTGGGTGCCAGAAACTGAAATCAGGTCCTCTGCAAGAGCAGCAGATGCTCTTAACCACTGAGCCATCTCTTCAGCCCTGACTCCAAGAATTATATATATATATATATGATGGTAGCTGTCTTCAGACATACCAAAAGAGTGCATCAGTTCCCATTACAGGTAGTTGTGGGCCACAATGAGGTTGCTAGGAATTGAACTCAGAACCTCTGGAAGAGCAGTCAATGCTCTTAGCCACTGAGCCACCTCTCCAGTCCCTGACTCTGCATCTTGATCCACTGAGATTTGAGAAGTCCCAGCCCCTGCTCCTGCCAACATGACCTCTGCCTTACCTTTGGCACGGTGAAGAACTGTATCCTCAATCCATACATCAACATGTAACCTAACATAAAATGTTCCCCTTAATTGCCTCCTGTCAAGTCACATCAAGAAGGAAATCACTAATCTAGTGGGTGGGACTCTGGCTCCTGGGGCAACCCTGGAGTGTCCAGAGCTCCCAGGTGACGCTTAGAGTCTTTGGCTCTGGTGTTATGGCCAGGGATGGCAAGGGTGAGGGTGTACCTGGGGAGACCCAAGGTGCAGCAGGTACTCGAGCGTCTCTCTTAGGGTGCCAAGGTCCTGTTCCAGGCCGCTGTATGTGTCCCAAACTCGCTCTCGCTCCTAAAGTCCCAGGGAAGATGGAGATTCAAGATTAGTCTCCCGAACTACCAGATCTTGCCTCCACTGAGAGGAAGGGAGCCTTCCTGCAGATAGTCTCAGTGCAGACAGGCATCAAACTACTGAGAACCCCAGTCCTTATGCTACACGTGATCCTGTGGACATGGACTGGTCCTTAGAGCCACAGATTACATTTTAAGTATGTATTTATTAATTTCTGTGTTTTAACATGATCCTCACAAGGGACATATCAAATAAATATGGTTTTTCTTTCTCCTTTTAAATGTCTTTGATTTATTTTATATGTATGTTTTGCCTACATATATGTGTGTGCATATGTGAATGTCTGGTATACGTGGAGGCCAGTAGAGGGCGTCAGATCCCCTGGAATTGAAGTTAAGGATGGCATGAGCAAACATGTGGGTGCTGGGAATTGAACCCAGGTTCTTTGGAAGAGCAACAAGTGCTGTAACCATTGAGCTATCTCTCCAGTACAATTTTCTTTTCTTTTTTCTTTCTTCTTTTTTTTTCTTTTTTCTTTTCTTTCTTTCTTTCTTTCTTTCTTTTTTTTTTTTTTTTTTTTTTTTTTTTTTGTGAGAGGGTCTCAGTATATAACTCTACCTGACCTGGGACTCACTATGTAGACCAGGCAGGCTGTGGTTAAACTCCTAGAGATCCCCTGCCTCTGCCTCTGTG
>NC_034590.1:18230803-18232198 GCF_900095145.1 Mus pahari | reverse complement strand
GGATTTCAGAGTTCGAGGCCAGCCTGGTCTACAAAGTGAGTTACAAGACAGCCAGAGCTATACAGAGAAACCCTGTCTCGAAAACCAAAGGAAAAAAAAGAGTTTTGATTTTACCAGGTTACTGGGTATTGTGATATCTAACCAGGAAGTTGGCGGTTCAATTTGGTTACTGGAATGTGGAACAGAGCTGGCGGAACCCCGCCAGGGCACAGTGTTGTGGCCTGCCAGTGCTGGCACTAGAGCCGGGTCATTTTTAATATTTCCTGCAACACAGATCACCTTGTGAGTGAAGTCCTGGGTTCACATATATGTGTGTGTCCATGTATGTGCACATATACGTCCACACACCTACACACATTTATGTATGACAGAAAACACATTTTAAAAATCATCCTCTAGGCCAGGTGTGGTAGCACAAGCCTTCAATCCCAGCCCTAGGGAAGCAGAGGTAGGTGGATCTCTGAGTTTGAGACCGGTTGATCCACATGGTGAGCTCCAGGACAACCAGGGTTACACAGAGAAACCGTCTCAAAAAAAAACAAAAAACAAAAAACAAACAAACAAAACAAAAACAAAAACAAAAAACCCAAAAACAAAAACCAATGATGATGGTGATGGTGATGGTGATGGTGGTAATGGCTATGGTAATCACCATCCCTAAGCTACTAAATTAAGTTTTGTTACAGCTGGGCTCTTTGCCCTGTAGCCTCTATAATAATCAACAGTATGGGTTTAAGGAGCCAGCAAGAGAGCTCAATTGTTAGGGACTTGCTGCCAAGTCTGATGATCTGAGCTTGGTCCCCAGGACCAACAGAATAGAAGAGACCGACTCCTTCACATTGTCCTCTGGCCCTCACATGGGTGCTGTGGGATACACACATGTGCACACACACACACACACACACACACACACACACACACGTAGGAAGAACATATTTTTTAAAAGACGATAGGTTTAGAGTTATGAGTGGGTTTTGTGAGTGCACTGGCGTTTCAAGAACGACCCACAAGCCTACGGATTCTCCTCAGTGACCTGCACAAGCTTTCTCAGATGCTCACCTGAGCCAGGTGACACAGGGCAGCCCTCACGTTCACCAGCCGGTCCTGCAGGAGGCGCTGGCGACCCCAGGCCTTCCCGGAAGCTGCAGCCTCCCTGGTAGCTTGGCCCAGCTGCTGCCGGGTCAGCTCTAAAGCTGCCTCCAGCTGCTCCTGCAGAGACCACAGCGATTGAACTTCAGAAGCCAAGAGAGCCAGCGCCCCCCAAGCCCGCCACAGGGCAAGCATCCTGACCCTGGGGCCTGGGGAGGGATCAGGGCAGAGCAGCTGAGGCACATCACCCCTTCTGTACCTTCTCCTCCAGCCTCTTGTCCAGATCCTCTTGTAGCTGCCTCAGGA
>NC_034590.1:18229430-18230749 GCF_900095145.1 Mus pahari | reverse complement strand
GGGGGGGGGGAGAAGTGTTTATCCATCTTGCCTGGCTTGCCCTGCCCCAGTTCCATCTAGACCAGTGGTTCTCCTAATGCTGCGACCCTTTAACACAGTCCCTCACGTTGTGGTAACTCCCAACTATAAAGTTATTTTGTTGCTACTTCATAACTGTAATCTTGCTGCTGTTAAGAGTCATAATGCCACCTCAAAGGGTTCAAGACCCGTAGGTTGAGAACTGCTGGTCTAGAACCCTTTCAACTCTGAGAATTCAACAGGGTTTGGATCTGGGAGAACTTACATCTGTCTCCAAGCTCTGATGCAAAGCTGAGTCCACAGGGGGTCCTGGCTAAGGAGGAGAAAAGTCCAAGGTCAAAGGCAGGTTCACACTGTCAGTGCCGAGCCAAACCCTCTGCCCTCTGTCCATGGATAGACACGGTAATAGCCAACCATCTCCTGAATGTTATTCTTCCAAGCCTTAGAAGCCTCTGGACCCGACAGCAGGAATCTTAGCTTCTGACAGATTCCAGGAGGCTCAGGACTCAAATAGCCACAGAAAACACAGTTGATGGGAAACGGTGTGCGCACAGCCCGCACGCTTAACACACTGAACACTGGCAAGCTGGGCACAGAGGCACACACTTTCTATCCCAGCACTCGGAAGACCAACCCAGGAGGATCAGAACTTCAGGTCAGGGCTGGAGAGATGAAGGTTCAGCCATTAAGAGCACTGGCTGTTCTTTCAGAGGACCTGGGTTCAATTCCCAGCACCCATGGGGTGGCTCACGGCTATCTGTAATGCCAGTTCTAGGGGACCCGACGCCCTCACTCGGATATACATGAAAGCAAAACACCAATGTACACAAAATAAATTTGGAGGAAGAAAGGCATCTATTGGTCTTTCTGAGTCCCAGCACCTACACAGTAGCCTGCAACCGCCTGCAACTCCAGATCTAGGGGATTCAATGGCTCCTCTGATTTCTCTGAACACGAGGCACGCAGAAGTTACACTAACATACATGCAGGTAGAATGGTTAATTATGTCTATTTAACATAGCAAAGAGGGCGCTGGCCGCCAGACTCAGCATTAGGAAGAGTCCTGGCTCCTCTCAACACTTTGCTCACCCAGCCCCTAACCTGAACCCATCGGGCCTCTGAACTTTCCCCCCAACCCCCACCCCCGCGTCTCTAATTTCTATATAACCTCAGCCATTTTGGCTACATGGTCTCATGATCTCTCAGACCTCAGCTCCTCCCTTGGCTCCTTCTGTTTTCTCTCTCCCCTCCCCCTCCCCTCCCCTCCCCTCTCCTTTCCCTCCCCTCCTCTCCCCTCCCCT
>NC_034590.1:18226859-18228578 GCF_900095145.1 Mus pahari | reverse complement strand
CACACACACACACACACACACACACACACACACACACACACACACACATCCTGAGACCTGATAGGACATGGAATCACTAGCCTTTGATATTGGAGTGGGGGGTGTGGGTGGGGGAGGAGGCGGAGACTACCAGTTGCATTGTGAACTATAATCCCCATAATTCCTGGGGAAGCATGACTCAATCACTGGCCTGGAAAGCGAGCCTGGAAGCCTAGTGGGAAATGTAGTCCGCTCCTTTCGCACCTGTGTTCTCTGCTCTGGTGTTCGGGGCTGGGGACTCCTGGGTGGCCGTCCTCCTCCAGCTTCAGAGGAAGGTCCTCGGCGTGGAATGGGAGGTCGGGAGAGGGTCTGTCTTTGGGGTCCCCAATCCAGAGGAGGTCGGACATCGATGCGACTCAAAGGAGTGTGCGGTCGGGCAGGAAATGAAATGTCTCCTGCTGAGAGAGGGGGTCGCCGGGCCGGGGCAGAACGAGGACGGGGAAGGCTCAGAGGGGAGGGAGGCCGGGAAAGGGGTGAGAACAGCCTGCGGAAAGGAGAGAATCGGAGAACTGAGTTAGTCTGAGTCTCTGCTCCCAGTCCACCTCTCTACCCAACAAGAGTGTCTGGCTTCCCTGAGTCGCACTGCCCCTCTCTGCTGGGCAAAGTGGGTGAGTTCCCTTTGGGAATACATGCATCCATTTACCTGCAAAGGACCAAGCCTCGACCCAGACCTCTGGGATCCCATCCTTCCCTTAAGCCACGCCTCCAGCTAGCTCCCTCTTTCCTTAGACCTCCAACCGACCTCTGCCCTACCATTAGGCAAAGCACCCGAAGGGTTCCTTCTTACTCTGGGCTCCGGGTTCTCCTACTCCAGGTGTCAGCCTGCAGATCCGCTGTAGAGTTGGGAGTGTGCGTTTCATGTCTGCCAAGACCTCTGGAGAGCCGAGCTACCTCTGGGGATTCTGAGGTGCGCCCCTCTTCCCTTCCGCTCACCTCTGGGGGTCCTCCGGGGCCCCCGGGACCTTCCCCAGGCCTGGGACGCGCAGGTGACCTCGGGAGTCCGCTAGCAAGTGAACATGAAGAGGGATCTGTTCCTCATTCTTGCTCCTAACAGAACACTGGGTCTGCTGGCACAGGACCCAGTGCCCTGAGGTCTAGGTACTGGGACAGGATGGGAAAGTGACCGAAACAATCTGACATTTGGGGGGAAATTGGGGGGTGATGGTGATGGTGGGTTTTGTTTGTTTGTTTGATTGGTTGTTGTTGTGTTTGTTTGCTTTTCAAGACAGCACTAATGTAGCCCAGGCTGTCTCTGCCCAGGCTGTCCTTGAGTTTTTGGTGATTGTCCAGCATTAGTCTCCCCAGATCTGGTGTGAACACATTTTTTTTTTCTTTCTTTCTTTTTTTTTTTTTTTTTTTTTTTTCCGTGAACACATTTTTTTTAAAAAAAAATTTGCTCACAGGTACTGGAGAGATGGCTCAGAGGTTAAGAGCACTGGTTGCTCTTCCAGTGGTTCTGAGTTCAGTTCCCAGCAACCACATGGGATCTGATGCCCTCTTCTGGCATGCAGGTGTATATGGGGATAGAACACTCAATCATATACATTAAATAAATACATAAATCTTTTTTAAAAAAATTGGAAGCCGGGCGTGGTGGCGCACGCCTTTAATCCCAGCACTCGGGAGGCAGAGGCAGGTGGATTTCTGAGTTCGAGGCCAGCCTGGTCTACAGAGTGAGTT
>NC_034590.1:18223615-18225214 GCF_900095145.1 Mus pahari | reverse complement strand
AACAAAAAAAATCAAAAAAGAAAAGAAGGTAGGCAGATCTTAAGAGAGAACCCCTTTGGGGGCTGGAGAGGTGGCTCAGTGGTTAAGAGAACCACTTTTTGCTACTAGAGGCAGTTCCTTGGGGGGAGGGGTCTTTGAGGGTAGGGTCTCCTTAGGAGATAGATAGTAATTGCATGTTTAAATGAGATAGATAATAACTGCATGTTTAAATGACAGCCCTACAAAGGGAGGAGCTTATGACGCATGCCCAGCTTGCACTCACCAATCTTCCCCCTCTGCTCGAGAGGCCCTCCCCAATGCTCGAAGCCAACCTCTCAGGTCCTCCAATGTGTCAGCTGCAAGGACATAGGTCCTCATGCCTGGGTGCTCTGCCTGCAAGGGACAGAGGTTGGGACCTCTCCAAATGTGGAAACCCCAGTGGGTGGCCACATCAAGTCCCCACCTACCACCTAACTAGCATCCACAGACATACTCACTGTGAAGGTGAATCGCCGGCCACGTGGGGCCCCGGGCCCATCTGGCCTGACACTGTAGCTGGGTAACAAGACACTGCCCAAGACGCTCTCTTCTCTGCTGTCTGCAGATAGGAGTTAGGTCAGAGGTCAGGAAGGGGTCCTGGTACCCAGAGGCCCCAGGGAGAAATTGGTGAAGTCCCAGCCAGGACACTGACCCTTGTAGTAGAAGAGGCAATGGCCTGAAAGGACGAACCAACGGCGTTTCCACAGCCGGAGGCCTGAGCTGTCCTAGGGAGAGAAACGAGAAAGAGGCTGAATAGAGGGTACAGAAGAAACCAGATGGAGCAAGTGAACCAGGGGGACAGAGGGACAGAGACTGGGGGAGGGGTGGAGAGAAAGAGAAAGACACAGAAGGTCAAAGGCCCAGAGAAACCTGAGGAAAGAGAGATTGGGGGGCAAAGACCCAGAGAGAGGGGGCAGGAAAGAAAGATGGAGAGCAGAGACCCAGAAAGAGGCAAACACTCAAAGGGGGGGCGGGGGAGAGGTCTACAAAGAGACCCAAAGAGGGTGTTGTGACTGGGGTGGCCAATAGTCTGTTGATGTGGTGGACTCCTGTGGATGGCTGAAAGCTCGATGCTGTGGCCAGTGCAGGTGAGAGCACATCCGGCCACTTTTTCTCCCCCTAGAGTCAGGGTTTCTCTGTGTAGTCCTGGCTGTCCTGGAACTCACTCTGTAGACCAGGCTGGCCTCAAACCAGAGATCCACCTGCCTCTGTCTTCTTAGTGCTGGACCACCATCCGGCTTGAGGGTGGCCACTTTTAAACGGTGCCTCTGAGAGCATCATGGCTTCTCTAGGAGCCTCAAGACCTCCCATCTCTGCCCATTGGGGTCCGAGAAGTTTCTGGAAGGTTTGGTTGTGGTGATATACCACAGAGGTTTCATAAACAGGGCCTTGGAGCAAAAGTTCACCGCCTGAGGTGTAGGAGGTGCCCCTCATGTGCTGCTTCTCCACAGACTTCCAACAGCCAATTCAAAGTGCGGTGGGGCCGGGCGTGGTGGCACACACCTTTAATCCCAGCACTCGGGAGGCAGAGGCAGGCGGATTTCTGAGTTCGAGGCCAGCCTGGTCTACAGTGTGAGTTCC
>NC_034590.1:18219230-18222754 GCF_900095145.1 Mus pahari | reverse complement strand
AGAGACTACCCATGAGTTCTGTGACTCTAGAGAACCCTAATATATTGCAACCTGTGTCCTGAGGCCAGACTATGAAACGCTCAAACCACAGGGAATGAACTGTTCAGATTTGGAGGAAAAAGTAATGGGTGAGGTGTGGGGTTGAATGTACCCATTGGGGATGAGAAAGGAAACTCAGTAACAGGGCACAACCCCCAGGGAGCACAGCCCTCCCTCCCTCCCACCTTACCTGCTTGTGCAGCCAGCCACGGATGTGCACTGGCAGGTTTGGGTCTCGCCGAAGAGCATTGTTCCTTTTCCCAAAGGCATGGACCTTGTGTACCGCACGGGTAGGCTTCTGGGGTGCAGCAGGAACAGAAATGAATGAGGGCTTCTCCTGGGACTGGCTCCCAAGGGGATTTCTCTCAGAAGGCAGGCAAGGAGGCCGAGGAGGGCAGCACATGCCTGTAAAACCAGCCCTTGGGAGATGCAGGTGGATCAGGGTCTCAAGGTCATCCTAGTGCCACAGTGACTGCCAGGACAGTCAGTGCTGTTTGAGACCCTGTCTCAAAACAAGCAAACAAACAAAGTAACAAGGGATATTGCTTCCTTAACACATGTGAAATGTGTTCAAATCCTAGCACTGCCTAAACCAAGGGCTGACACTATGCCTGCAATCCCATCATTCTGGAGGTAGAGGCAGAATTAGAAGTTCACAGCTGTTGAGTGGTGGCACACGCCTTTCAACCCAGCCCTTGGGATGCAGAGGCAGGCGTCTGAGTTCAGTGCTGGGCTACAGAGGGAGTTCTGGGACAGTCGGGGATACATAGTGAGACCCTGTCTCAAAAACAACACAATGTTTTAGGTTATGTTTTAGCTACATAGTTCAAGTACAGCATGGGCTTCTTGAGAGCCTGGAGCAGTGTCCCTGGCAAGAACAGGCTCTTTGCTCCCACAGTCAGACCTGCCAGAGAACCTCTGCAATCCACACCAGGAGGTTCCCCACAGAGGACCTGACCAGAAGGAAGCCATGGTAGAAGGATGCCTTTGATGCTGTGGGGTGGAGAGAGAGGGATTTCTCGTCCTTCACTTCCCTCAGAGGGGTGGCCTGTGGACACACAGACTGCACACATCCCATGAACAATCTGCCTTGGATCACCCCTCCTTGGGAATGGACTGACCAAGGCTGGAAACCAATCTGTTGGGTCTCTGAACTTAAGGGAGTAAGGCAAATTTTGTCCTGGGTGATATTTATATAGCCCAGGCTATCCCAGATCACTACGTAGGCAAAGCTGACCTTGAATATCTGATCCTTTTCCTGCTCTACTTGAATGTTGGAATGTGAATTATATCGCTATTTGCAGCCTGGTTTCTGTGTTTTTGTCTGTTTGCTTGTTTGCTTTTTGTTTTCTGAGACAGAATCTATGCAGCTCTAGCTGTCCTGGAACTTACTAAGTAGACGAGGCTGGCCTCGAACCCTCCAAGGTTGGCCTGCCTCTGCACTGAGATTAAAGCCACAGTTAGCTCTGGCTTGGGTTCTTGTTGTCTTGCAGGAGACAGGGTCTCACCTAGCCTCTAACTTGATATGTAGCCAAAGATAGCATTGACCTTTGGATGTTCCTGCCTCTGCCTGCCCAGTACTGGATTACAGCTGTAAACCACCACATCTGGTTATAAGTGGGTGGGTTCCATGGTTATAGACTGGAAAGGAAGTCCCCTAGTCCAGTCAAGAATAGTCATCTCTTCTCAGTCTGGGTTTATTTGTTCTTCTGGCTTAGAATTCGGAAGACTGAGAGGGGTGTGGACAGAACTGGGAATCTCTCCAAATTCCCGGCTGCAGCTGATGCTCAACTTGGGATCAGCCTGACAAACCCAATCAATAAGGACCCTGGTCCTTGACCACTGCAGTCCCTGTGATGGCACAGAACCCACCGCTAGGAAATGGGACAGGACAGCCCGGAGCCCCCCTCCCCCCACCCCACCCAGAAGCATGGAAGGACCTTGGTGCTCAGGCTACTCAGAGAGGAGACGGTGGAAGCACTGCTGGCCACGCTGAGGCTGCTCCGGGGTCGGCCCTGCTCCATGGAGAACTTGGGGGGAAAAGAAAAGGGGGCTGTGTCTCTCCACTGACGGGGGCTGAGGACAGAGTTGGGTCAGGGCTCGAAGGTCAGAGGAGGCTGAGGAGAAAGAAACGGTTGTTTGGGGACTGAGGGGCTGGGGGAGGCCATGGCTAGGGATCACATACCAAGAGCAGTGCCAAGAGAGGTGGGCGGCTTGGCAGCTGCGGGGGGGTGGGGGGCAGCTGTCTGCAGCCAGGCCAGAGAATAGGGGCTCCTTTATTCTTGCCCACTGAATACTGGCCAGGAATGTGAACCCCTCTATGCATAAGGATTCCAATCCCTGCCTCCTTCAGGGTGCCTGGGCTACCTGTCCCTGTCTTCCCTCATGAACCCCCAAACCATCACTGCCCAACTCCCCAGCACACGAGGAATGGGCATCCAGGCAAGTCCCTCCCCGCCCAGCCAGGGACTTACCCAGCTCTGGTGTCCTGGTGACAAGATCTGTCACCACCTCTTTTTGTGCCTCTCAGAATGGTCTCTCTCCTCACCTGAAACTTGCTTTCTTCTCTGTCTCGCTTGTGATTCTCTTTCTCTCCCTCTCTCTATCTCTGTTTCTCTGTCAGTCTATCTCTGTGTCTGTCTGTCTGTCTGTCTCTCTCTCTGCCCCTCTCCTCCCACCCCTGCCTATGTCACCTCTCCCAGTCCCTCTCCCTACCTTACTGCTGCCGTCTAATCACTTCCCCTGCCCCCTCCCCCACTCCAGTCCACTCTTCTACTTCCGCTCTCCACACTCAGTCTCTTCCTCTATCTCCCTGACCAGACACATCTGTTTCCTTTCCTTTTCAAGTTCTCTTCCTCGCTTTCTCTCTTCCTCCCTCTCCCGGTTTCTCTTTCCTCTCTGCTGGGCTCTCCCTCTCTCTGGCAGCCGCCCACGCTGCCGGCTCCCCTCCCAATCCTGGCTATCCCCGCCTCTTCTGGCCTCCCCACTACAACTTGACCCCTGGCTCAGCTGCCCCCACAGCTAAGGGGGGATTGGTCTCCCCTAAGCTGTGGCAGGGACTCCTCTATGTTTGGAGAGGGGCTGCAACCCCCTGGTAGAATGGGTTTGTTGTTACTGAGGTTCTGAGGGGTGTCCTGTCTTGGAGGAGGAGGCAGCCTTAGAAGTGTTGGGTTCTGGCAAGGGCAGAGTTAAGTGGCCAGCTTGAAATGTTTCCCTCAGATCAGACTGATAACCCATTATAAGAGCGGTGTGGAACCTCAGTGCATTTTGAAGAAGAATGGGAGTTCAGAGAGTAACCCCAGGAGCTGCCCAGTGTGTGTGAGGTGGTGAGGTGTGAGGCCCTGGGATCCATCCCCAGGAAGAAACAACACACAGGCCACACACACTCTCTCTTCTCTTCTCTTCTCTTCTCTTCTCTTCTCTTCTCTTCTCTTCTCTTCTCTTCTCTTCTCTTCTCTTCTCCTCTCCTCTCCTCTCCTCTCCTC
>NC_034590.1:18212901-18217365 GCF_900095145.1 Mus pahari | reverse complement strand
AAAAAAAAAAAAAAAATTAAAAAAAAAAAACAAAACAAAACATTGGGTGTTTTGTCTTCTAATAAAAATCCATTGCTAGCAGGGGAGTGGTGGCTCAGACACTTGGAAGGTAGAGGCAGGTGGATCATTGAGTTTGAAGCCAGCCTGATCTAAGCAGTGAGTTCAAGACAGCCACGGATACTCAGAAAAATCCTGTTTCGAGCCCCCCCCCCAAAAAAAAAAAAATCACTCCTGCTTGGAGAAAAGAGGTCGGAAGTGGTGGTGTACACCCTTAACCCTAGCACTCTGGAGAGAGTAGCAGGATTACTGATTACTGAGATGGAAACCAGTCCCTGCCTCTCAAATGAAGAAAATAAGAGGAAAGGGAAATGGGGCGGTAGGTTGGCCTGATAAGGTTCGCGCGCTTGCTCAGAAGCTATGCGAGAGCGCCGGCTCTCACGAGTGAGCCGAGGACACGCCTGGGAAGCCGCCGTGACCTCACGGAGCCCGGAATCTCCGCGAGAAGTTCAGCGGTGTTTTCCTCTTCCCACCTTTCCCAGGGACTTCCGAGACCCCGCCTCTCCGGTGACGTCAGCGCCGCGCCGCGTCCGGGTATAAAAGGCGCGGTGGCGCTGTGGGCGCAGATTGAGTCAGCTCTCAGTTTGTGGAAGATTACATGCCAGACCCCGCGCGACCACGCATCCCTCTGCCGGGTCAGCCTTTGCTACCGCCTGTGAGACATTTCGTCCCGGAGCCCCACGCCTGAGGGCGACATGAACCCGCTGGCTTTGCGAGCAGTCCGGATCCACGATCGCTTTTGGCAACCCGAACCGGCGCTTCAGCCCCCGGGGTGACGTGCAGCCCGCCGGTGAGTGGGGGGGGGGGGGGGGGGGGGCCTTTGGGGGGGGGGGGGGGATGGGGTGGCCTTTGAGGGAGGGCTGGGGAGGACTCTGGCGAGGAGGCTGGAGAGAGCTGGGAGGGGGGGGTTGTTCCAGGTTTGGGGAAAGGACACTGAAGCCCAGATGTCTTATTTGCTCTGAGAGAGGAGAGAGCCCAGGTCTACACTCTACGTTTAAAGGGAAAGGGGCCTGGATGCTAGAAAGGCAATTTCTGTATAGCGCCAAATAAAGGGAAGGACCCCAGCAGGAATAACCGGGTCCGCGGGGTAGGCAGAGGGAGGTTTTTAGGGGCAGGAACACAAGCTTGAGGAACGAAAGGTCACTAAAAAGTCCAGACTCTTACAGGTCTGAGAAAAGGTCTGGCCAGGAACTGTGACTGGGGCTGAGGGAAGGGGTGAAGAGTGTGGGCTCTTGGTTCTAAGGATGTAGAGCTTGGGTGTTGAGAGAGAACCACCAAGTGGCAGAGTTGGGTATGAGCGATGTTAGTAGGAATTTGAGGCAGGGATTCACGTGCTGCTGCTGTGACTAGTTGTTACCATGACTCAGTGCTGTGACCCGATACTGTTTACCAGAGCGACTTCTAAACAGATTTCCCCCTTTCTAGCCCAGACACATGGCCCCAAGCCCAAGACCCCAGCATGTCCTGCACTGGAGGGACGCCCACTCCTTTTATCTCCTGTCCCCACTGATGGGCTTGCTCAGTCGGGCCTGGAGCCGCCTGAGGGGCCCCGAAGTCCCAGAGGCATGGCTGGCAGAAACAGTAACAGGAGCAGATGAGATAGAGGCTGCGACTCTGCTGACACCCGCCCCTGTCTCTGAGAACCACCTCCCTCACGGGAAGGCTGAAGAAAGTGGATCTCCCGAACAGAGTCAAGCAGCCCAGAGGCTCTGCCTTGTGGAAGCCGAAAGTTCCCCTCCTGAAACTTGGGGACTTTCAAATGTTGACGAGTACAATGCGAAGCCCGGACAAGATGGCCTTAGAGAGCAGGAAATGGACCGCACAGCTGGCATGCCCGCACTACAGCCCGCTCGCCTGCAAGGGGCTGATAAGAGGCTTGGGGAGGTGGTGGCTAAAGAGGGGGTGGCTGAACCCGCTTATCCCACATCACACTGGGAGGGTGGTCCAGCTGAGAATGAAGAGGATGGAGAAACAGTGAAGGAGGCCTACCAAGCCTCTGCTGCTTCCAGAGCTCCAGGATACAAACCCAGCACTCCTGTGCCTTTCTCGGGGGAGGCAGAACATCAAGCCACGGAGGAAAAAGGAACAGAGAACAAGGCTGACCCCTCCAACTCTCCTTCTTCAGGCTCCCACTCCAGAGCCTGGGAGTACTACACTAGAGAGAGGCCTAAACAGGAGGGAGAAGCCAAGGTAGAGGCACACGGGGCAGGGCAGGGTCACCCTTGTCGGAATGCAGAGGCTGAGGAAGAAGGGACTGAGACGTCTTCTGTCTGTACTGGGAAGGCCTTCCTGAAGGCCTGGGTGTACCGCCCAGGAGAGGACACAGAGGAAGACGACAGCAGTGAGTCGGATTGGGATTCGGCCGAGGTAGACACAGCTCAGACCTGTGCCACCCCCCATACAAGTGCCTTCCTGAAGGCCTGGGTGTATCGCCCAGGAGAGGACACAGAGGAAGAAGACAGCAGTGAATCGGATTGGGATTTGGCCGAGGTAGACACAGCTCAGACCTGTGCCACCCCCCATACAAGTGCCTTCCTGAAGGCCTGGGTGTATCGCCCAGGAGAGGACACAGAAGACGACACAGAAGAAGACAATGAGAATGTGGCCCCAGGTGATTCAGAAACAGCTGACTCAAACCAGAGTCCCTGCCTTCAGCCCCAGCATTGTCTACCAGAAGAGAAAACCCCAGTCTTCCAAGTGGCCTTCTATTTACCTGGAGAGAAGCCACAATCACCTTGGGCTGCTCCTGAGCTGCCCCTTCGACTGCAGAGGCGGCTCAGATTGTTCAAAGCCCCCACCCAGGACCAGGAACCCGAGCTTCCTCTAAAGGCTCGGAAGGTGAGTGTTAGGGGACTGGATTCTAGGGCGGCTTACTTTGTGGCTCAGGAATTTATAGTCCTAGGGCTGGGATTACAATACCACACTGCCCTTTTTTTCTTTAATATATAATTTATTCAAAGGGCTTAGATTCTGAGTCGGAGGAGGAGGAGGGGTCTGGGACCTGAAAATCCCTAAGGAAGTGTGCTGGAGGCGGCGACTGAAGGGAAGCCGTGGGTTGCAACTTCTTGCATAGGGACTCTGCTGGGAAGGCTGTTCACTCTCGCAATCTCCTGTAAGGCAGGGAGAGCAGTAGCTGTGGCTCACGTGTCTGAGCGAGTCAGAGGGGCGGGGCAGGCGACTATTTGAATACCAAGCATTTTTGCGCGATTAGATTTTTATTTCTTGCCCCTGTCCCTCTGTCCCCAGGTACACTTCTCTGAGAAAGTCACAGTCCATTTCCTTGCTGTCTGGGCAGGACCGGCCCAGGCTGCCCGTCGCGGTCCCTGGGAGCAGTTTGCACGAGATCGGAGCCGCTTTGCTCGACGCATTGCCCAGGCAGAGGAGAAGCTGGGTCCCTACCTTACCCCGTCCTCCAGGGCCAGAGCATGGGCACGCCTTAGAAACCCATCTCTTCCACAGCCCGAGCCTGGCTCTTCCCCTGAGGCCACTCCCTTGAGCCAAGATGTGACCACACCCTCTCCCCCTTCTCAGTGAAACCCCTCCTCCCAGCCCTGGGAGGGAGGCGGGGCTAAGCTTGAGTAGTTTCCTGTTATTTATTTTTTTTTAAATAAGAAATAAAGCCTTTTAATTTGTAGTGATGAGCTCTAAGTGTGTTATTGTTAGCTTCCAGGGAGGCTAGAAATGAGTTGTGTCCAAACTTTAAGACCAACTTGATCTACATAGTGAGACCCTCTTAAAACACAGTCCTGTGTAAGGGACTTCCTTATGTAAGGTGCCGCAAGTAATCTCAGCACTGGGAAGCTGAGGCAGGAGATTGGCTTGGGTTCCAAGACAAGCATAACATAGTGTGGCTGTTTCAAAAAAAATAGAAGGGTCAAGGAAGGTGGTGTTACATACAAGCAAGGTACGACGACGACATATTTGGAAATGTTATAACGAAGCCCATTATTTTGTACACTAACTAAAAAAAAATTAATCAAAAGATTTATTGTTAAAAGACAAGGCCAGGCACAAAGGTGCGAGTGCTTTGTCATCCCAGTACTTCAGAGGTGGAAGCAGGAGGGCCGGATGTTCAAGGCAAGCCTCAGCTACATGGTTCTTGGAGACCAGACTGAGTTATCAAAAAACTAAAAAAGAAAGAAAGGAGGAGGCATGGCGTGAAGCTTTCTCCAAACGCACAGAACAGAGTTGATGAGGGATGGTGTTTTATTCAGTTACTCACACGCCAGTTTCCCATCGAAACTGGATAAGCAGATGGCGAAGGCTTGGAGCGGGCAAAGAGGATATCGGAAATCCATCGTGAATATGTTTGGGGCCACACGGCCAAACTGGAGCACCAGGTGGTCCGCTGGGGAGCAAACCAGGAACTAGTTAAATATTCCTTTTTTTTTTTTTTTTTTTTTTTTT
>NC_034590.1:18178842-18212542 GCF_900095145.1 Mus pahari | reverse complement strand
GAAGAGGGCGCCAGATCTCATTACAGATGGTTGTGAGCCACCATGTGGTTGCTGGGATTTGAACTCAGGAGCTTTGGAAGAGCAGTCAGTGCTTTTAACCGCTGAGCCATCTCACCAGCCCCAGAAGCCCGATTTTTAGTCCAGATGCATATATGATTTGTTCTGTTTGTTTGAGAATCAGTGTCAGATTGCCAAGTTTACTTTTTGTTTCTTGAGACAGAATTTTTTCTGTGCAACCTTTTGTCCTAGAACTCACTCTGTAGACGGAGATCCGGCCTGCCCTCTGCCCCCCACCACCTCCCCAAGTCCTGGGATTTATTTTTTTTAATTTTTTAAGACAAGGTCTCACTGTGTAGCCCTGGCTGGCCTGGAACTAGATGGGACTAGCCTCCAACTTAAGAGATCGGCCTTTCCTCTCCAACTAGGAGTAATACATGCTTTATTAATCACTGAGCCATCTCTCCAGCCCTAGCCCCAGAATTTTTGAGCCTCAGGAAGTTTCTGAGATGGAACTCTGGCAAAGCCATTCAAGATTCACACATGACCTGATAACCATTGCCCACCTGAGATCTATGATGGAGTTCTCTCTTAGCACTGAGAATTCCAACTTTAAAAACTCATATTAAAAAACAAACAAACAAAAGTCCTCACATTTTGTGGCTGGACCTTCACCCTCTGCTTCTGACTGTCCACTGCTGGAAGGATCACAGTCATTTTCCGAGGTCCCCTGAACCCCAAGACATTGGTCTCCTGGGAAGATAGATTGTATTGCGGTTGGTCTGGCCCATGTGCTTCCTTACATATTGGTACCCCCATTCTGCCCCTGCCAGAGGACTCACATAACACACGACTCCCAGCTCCTCTCTGATCCGGGCACTGTCTGGAACCCAATAACTCCGCTCAGGGTTCACCCCATTATCGAAGATGGTGAATTTTGTGCCCAAGACATTGGATCTGCTCCGGGAGGGTGGTGGACAGAGTAATAATCATGATTGTGATTCTTTTTCTTTTTTTTTTTTTTAAATAAAGGTTTTATTTATTTTATGTATGTGAGTACACCATCACTGTCCTCAAACACACCAGAAGAGGGCATCAGATCCCATTGCTGTGGTTGTGAGCCACCGTGTGGTTGCTGGGATCTGAACTCAGGACCTCTGGAAGAGTAGCCAGTGCTCTTAACCACTGAACCAAACTTTCTAGCCCCCCGCCCCCCACCCCATGAATATTCTTTAAGTACTCTCCCAAACCCATCCTCTAAAAAAATCCACAGCCCCAGCTCCCTGTTTCTTTGGTGAGTTATCCTAGCCCACATTGATCTCTAAGAACCCTCTTCCACCTAGGAGATAAAAACTCACACACTCTGGGCTTCATTCCCCACAGGGACTTAGGGATCCCAGGCCCCTGCCTATGAAAACAAAACAACAAAAACAAAAAAACAACCTACACATCATAAATGCTAGTCTGTATTCATGGCATCCAAAACTTTTATCTTTTTCCTTCCCAACTGTGGAAATACAACCTGCAGAGCTACAAAACTCATCGGGCTTTAGTGCAGGTGCTGTGTTGTGGTTTGAGGCCTGCTGGGAAATGTAGTCCACTTGCTTCCTGGCGCCTGTTGCCCCACCACAGACCGAGGAGGCTTTACCTACCTAACTTTGCCTACAAAGTTGCTCCCGTTGCGAGACATGTCTTTGGGGTCCAGGGAGATGAGATAATTTGAAGTTTTGCTTCTTTTCCTTTTCCGCCCAGCCAGAAGGAAATGCTGCAGGGCAGAGGAACAGGCTTCAGCATTGATTTCCAACACCTGTCTAGAACCAGGGTCCCGAACACTTCTGAACAGACAGGAAAGGCTTTTTCTGGAGGAGATGGAGGCCACACTGGGAAGGAGACTGGTCAGATGGAGAGGGGTGTGACTTAGAGAAAGGCAGGCTTTGAGCAGCCTGGTTTATAGCTAGATTGGGTGGGACTTGACTGCCGTGGAGACTCGTGGGAGGCCAAAGATCTGATATCCCAAGGGAGAGGGAGGTGTGGCAGATATGGACTAACTCAGGAATGGATAAAGCTTGACTATAAAGTGGAGAGTACCTAAGCCATGATGTTTTCAAAGTTTGAAATTCTGAAGTGGGCAGGACTAGGAACTGATGAGTCCTAACTGTGTGACACAGTCCAGAATAATCGTTTCAAGGGTCTCATGTTGTTGCCCTGGCTGACCTGGAACTCGATATTTAGACAGGGCCCACTTCCAACTCAGAGGTCTGCCTTCCTCTGTTTAGTGTGGTGGGATCAAAGGCATGCACCTCCTCCCTCTGGCCCTTCTTGTAGGTTTTTTTTTTTTTTTTTGGAAACAGGGTGTCATTTTAGCTCAGGAGGCTGGCCTTGAACTCCTTTAGAGCCGAGGCTAACCTCTCCCGATCTTCCCCTGCCTCTGTTTTCCCAGGATTAGGATTGTCTTTGTATACCACCACATCTGGCTCCAGAAACCTTTAACCTTGTCCAAGAGGAGCTATGATCCTACAACTTGGGGTTTGTTTCTCTGATCTGCCGTCCCCTCCGGTGTGCGGCCTACCCACCCCCAAAGGGCTGGAGCGTACTGCTACACCATCCTCGGCCTCCAGGTAGAGGTAGTAGGAGGGGAACATCCCCTTGTCCATGCCATGCTTGTTTCGGACGATGCGGCACTGCACCATGTGGTCTCGGGGTGCAGGGAGCAACACATATGCCTCCATGTCCTCCCCGAGCCGAGGGCCGGGAGTGCGAGGCAGGGGGCAGGTCATGTTCCAGGCATTGTGGTTGCTGGTGTCACCAGCATGGCCTTGCAAAACCTTGGATGCCGCTGGGTCACTGTTTGTCTCTGTAGACTCTGTGGCCTCTCTCTTCTCTGGGTCTTCATCCTAATTCAAGTGCAAATCACAGGCTGAGAGGCTGTAGGGCTTGGCCTTGCGGGCCAGTTGGCCATTCCAGGTCAGGGGTGACCTATGAAGACCCGAGGCTTCTTGTTAGTCAAGCCCATCAGCTAACCCACCGGACCCAGTTGGCACATCTGTTGACTGGTCAAGTTTACCACCTCATAGACCACAGAGCCATAGGATAATCTGTGTAAGACCATCCCTCTAGAACATGCAAACATATGCCTGCCAAAACATGAGATGAGATTGCTGGGGCATTGTTAAACAGTCCCATCTCTGGCCTAGAATCCCATGGCGGGGCTAAGGTGTTGCTCAGTGGTTAAGAACACTTGCCTAGCAACCATGACATCATATTGACTACAAAATGAGCCTTCTGAATCATGCCCTGTAGTCTCTTATGAGTCAGTATCTGACCAAGGGGCATTGTTTTTATGGGAGCGTCTCCTTATGTACCCCAGGTTGGCCTTGAACTCCCACTCCCTCTGTCAGCCTCCTGACTGCTAAGAATACTTAGTCAGTGCTATAGGTTTTCACCTTGCGGTTTGCTACCTCACTCAAAACGCCCTGCAGACTGGGCTGCAGGTTCTCGGTACCACCCTACCTACCCCGATGCCAGAGGCTGTTTCTGTATTCTGGGCTGCGTCTTCTTCCACCTTGTAGGATGTCAGGTCTCCATGAACTCCGCCAGAGTTCACGGTAGGGTCTAGGACGGGGCTGGGTGTCTTGTCTTCAACTCTGGCATCCTTGGATTCAACCTCTTCTTCTTCACTGATCCCTAAGGGGTAGAGGCAGCTACAGGTCAGGACGCCTGGGTCCTGGCGAGGAGAGGATCCTTGTCAGGTAAGACAGGAACTCAGCTGCCTTACCTGTCTCAGTGACCACAGTCTCTGCACTTCCTATGCACATGGGACGCACAAGGACCAAGACCTACCTCCTGCTCTCCCTCAGAACCCACAGGGAGAGACCAGAGTCAGGGCCTCACTGTGGAGCCCTGGCTGGCCTGAGACTAGATTTGTAGACTTGCTTTGAACTCAGAGATGACCTGCCTTTGCTTCCCCAGGGATTAGGGGTGTCACAACTTCTGCCCCCTCCAAAAGAAAAAAAAAAAAAGAAAGCTTTCGAAAAACACACAAGTAGAGAGGCTGGAGAGAGAGATTAGCCGACAAGGGCACATATTGTTCTTGTAGAGAACCTGAGTTGGGTTCCAAGTGCTCAAATCTGATGGCTCACAAATGCCTCTTAACTCCAGTGGGTCTGAATTCCTCTTTTGGCCTCCGTGGGAACTGCATTCACATTCACAAACACACATGCACACACATATAGCTAAAAAGAATTGTAATAATCTGCATGTGGTGCAACACACCACACCGTTAATCCCAGGAAGGAGGCAGAGGCCAGTGATCTGAGTTCAAGATGTTTGCTTCCCCAAATTTATTAAAATAAATACATTTGATGTGCTGATGTTTTTACATCTGAATCCACTATAACAGACAAGACACCCTGACGGATGAAATAGGAGACCTAGGAGTTATGATGTCCTATAATTAAACCTGTTGCCAAATCAAGGGTGACAACCTGCCATGTGAACCAGGGTCCAGATTTTATTCCCTTTCCCCAAATTACCGGGTCCTGGGGAGGCTAACCAGCCCCTGCGTAGGTTTGCCAGATTCGTCTGGGGAGGTCGGGAGATGACGGGGATGTCTTCCATGGTCACTTCCTCCACGTCTGAATCGGAGCTCTCTGGGAGCCAGCAAAGATGGCGGACCGCAGGGCCGTTGCCCCGAGTGTATACTGCAGAAAGAAGAGTTTTAGATTTAGGATCCTCTGGTGCATGAGGCTCAGGGTGTGACCCCGGTGTCAGGGGGAGGGGAGTGTGCAATCCTCAACTTCTAAGGGGACACGTTCTAAATACCAATGGCCCAAGGTTACCTGCTCCTCGGGGTGACAGTAGGGGGGCCCGCTCACCACTCCCGTCTCCGACATAGCTCATGGTGACAAGAGCACTGTGCGCCCCTGAGGGCAGATGCGCCTGTGGTACGTTCTCCTGGAGGAAAGGGCTCCCAACACCTGGGAGCAAAGAACAGAGAGGCCCATTTGAAAAGGATCGACAGAGTGAGAAAGACTGCCCCAAATCCTGCAATGCGTAACAAGTTCCAGGATAGCCTGTGCTAGCAAGAAATGTCGCGCACCCTGCTCCCCAACCCAAGCCCAAAACTCAGTAATAAGCCACCCGTACTGCCTGGGTGTCAGCCCAGGTTTGATCCTTATTACTACAGAAAGAAAACAAATTGAAACCCCTGCTTTACTACAAGGACTTCTGTGTCTGGGTAGTCCCGGGTCCCTCAGACAGACCCAGTCACTGGAATCTCTTAGGTTTGGCCCTCCAGTATCTCTATGCTCTGCCTGGGTATTACCACCACAGGACCAGATCAACTCAAGGGCTCCTAACCCAATCTTCTGCAGAGAGATTCCACGAGGCCCCACCTCTGTTCCCTCACAAAGCCCCCCCCCCAGTCAAATAAGCCACGCCCCTATGCTCTACCACAAGCTCCTCCAACCCCCCCACCGCCGTCCTAACTAAGCCCCACCCTTACGAATCCATAGGCTCCGCCCTAATACGTTAGAGACCTGACCCTCAGCCCCATCCCTATCCTCAAAGAGCTCCTGTAGGTTGCCCACCACTGATGCCACCGAGTTCCTTCCCGGGGGCTAAGTCCCACCCTCTAGGGTTCCCTAGGCCCTGCCCTCAAGCGAGCCTAAACCCGGTCCACCAGACCAAGGCCCCAGCTGCTGTCACTCTGGAAGCGCTCCTCCCCGCGCCTTGGTCGCCGGTGCCTCAGGGAAGCATCAGGATTGGCCTGAACCATGAGGGGCTCCTGGCGTTTCCTGCGCTGCTTCTTCTCAAATAGCTGTCGCTGCAGAGGCAAGGAGGAGTGTGTAGAGGGGACCCAAGCCAGACACAGCCGGGGGAGGTTGGCCTGGGAGAGTCCAGGTACCCCTCCTCCACAGGGGTCCCAGGTAACCAGTCCCCCCAGCCCTTTCCTGTCAGATCTGATCTACTTCCACCTCCTACTCCAAAGACTCTAGAACTTTCTATCCCTTAAAATTTTTCCTCAGCCATTCTGGCAGAGGCTTGAGGGTTGCGATTTCCAGACTCACAACTTAGTCCCTGTTTCAAAATACAAAGGCTGGTATAAAGACAACGGAGTAAGGCCATTTCCGAAAATGACTAATTAGGCCCTGAGAGAGGGAGGGCTAGGTGGGGAAATTGTGACCACCTAAGTTTGAGTCCTAATGTTGTCACAGGAAAGAACCTGCCCCTGCAAGATGTCTCCACACACATGCCATGGGGGGGGGGGGGGTCATGTACTCTACCCCGAATGAATGTAATTTAAAACAAAAAATAAACAAAAACAGTAAAGGGAAGGCTCATTGTAACTCTAGCACCCAGGCTGCAAGTTTGAGACCAGCCAAGGCTAGGCCGCAAGGTCCCGTCTCAAGCTGAATTCCTATTTTTTTCTCATTTCCTAATGAGAGAACCCGAAGTTCAGAGAAAATGAACACGGTCTGAGCAACCTTCTGGAAAGGTCGGTTGGGAAAATGGAAGCGTGGGGTTCCAGGCCGTACCTGTTGTTCTAGCTTCTGCAGCCTCACGCCAGAGAATTCATCCTCCAAGGTCCTGAGAGAAACACAAGCTAGTGGCCACAACCAGCAAGGCAGGCTTGCCTGTTCATGAGCCCCGCCCCTTGACCAATTTGGGTTCTCAGCACCTGTGATGTCACAGTAGGCAAGGGACCTGAACTTTCTAGGCCAGTTATCTGCCCTTTCTCCCAGGGCCCCTCCCCTCCATTTTAGGACCCAAGCTAAGACACAGGTTTTTGCCATCTCAGGAGACTCGGAGGTCGTGAGTTCCTGCCTCTCACAGACCTAAGCATTTTCACCTGTATCTATTTCAAAAGGCCATAAGCGTCCAGGCTCCCCCACCCCACACCCCCCCCCCCCCCCCGCACATCCCTACAAAGTTGGTGGTGAGCCTGAAGATGGAGCCCCAAGCTGGGCGGATCCCTGCGGTGCACCTCTAAGTCCTTTTTTCTCTCCCAACACTGCCCCTTAGGTTTCCCCACTCACTCTTTCTTCCACTGTTCATTCTCCTGAGACGTTCTAGAGGGTTAGAAAGGCATAATCAAGATCTAGACCCCACATCTCAAAAGAGGCCACCCTCTGCTACCTCGCCTCGGCCTTCATTGGCCTTAGCAACCCAAACCCCAACTCCTCCCTGTGAGATGGCAGCTTGTGGAGAGCTTTAAGCGTTACCGGGAGCACAATAATCCAGTTCTCCACCAAATACCTAACCAAGGCTTGTCCTGCTTCTGAGGTTTGGGACTGGAGGCTTAGAGCCACAAATCCCAAACCCTCGGACTCCACCTATCTGCAATCTCAGGCGCCCACCCTCCCTAGAGCCAACTTGGTGATCTCACGGCCTACCAGTGAAGCCAGTACTCTAAACTTTTCTGGCCTCTTTCTCTGAAAAGGGGTTCCCACAGGTACTTGCCCTCTTCTCGGCCCCTTTGGCCCCTCAAGGTCCATGTCCAACAGAGTAATGCTCCCAGGCCACTGGGGCAGGCGGATCCCTTGTTCTGGGATTCTGAATTGGAACCAAGAGTCAACATTCCTTAAAGGGATCCACGCTATATACCTCTCCAGAAAGAGTACTTAAGAAATGAATAAGCCAATGCCCAGTGGCCAGTGCCTGTGGTTTCTGCACTTGGGAGGTGGGAGCTTGGAATCTATAAAAGCATTTCAGAAAATAAATAAACCAGTTATAAAAAAACAGAGGGGGCTGGAGAGATGGCTCAGCGGTTAAGAGCACTGACTGCTCTTCCAGAGGTCCTGAGTTCAAGTCCCAGCATCCACAATCACAACCGTCCGTAATGAGATCTGATGCCCTTTTCTGGTGTGTCTGAAAACAGCTACAGTGTACTCATATAAATTAATTAAGTAAATAAATAAATATTAAAAAAAAAATCCAGGGTTGGTGAGATGGCTCAGTGGGTAAGAGCACCCAACTACTCTTCCGAAGGTCTAGAGTTCAAATCCCAGCAACCACATGGTGGCTCACAGCCATCCGTAACAAGATCTGACGCCCTCTTCTGGAGTGTCTGAAGACAGCTACAGTGTACTTACATATAATAAATAAATAAATAAAACTTAAAAAAAAAATCCAATGCTGGAATTGTCCAGAATTTTTTTCTTTTCTTTTCTTTTTTTTCTTTTTTTTTTTTTTTGGTTTTTCGAGACAGGGTTTCTCTGTATAGCCCTGACTGTCCTGGAACTCACTCTGTAGACCAGGCTGGTCTCGAATTCAGAAATCTGCCTGCCTCTGCCTCCCGAGTGCTGGGATTAAAGGCGTGCGCACCACGCCCGGCTATGTCCAGAAAATTTTAACAGATTTATTTATAATTGTGATAAAGTTGAAGTGTTGAAATGTATTCACTGAAATATTTTGCTTGCGTTAATGCTTTATATCTTGCATTTATTTTTAAAATTCATGTACACACACACACACACACACACACACACACACACGAAAGTGGAGAACTACCAATAGGCTCCTTCCAGCATCTGGGGTGAGAAACTGCTCAGGACTTCAAAACAGACCTGCGCTTCCAGACCTGTGCTTCCAGACCTGCGCTTCCAGAGTGCAGGTATTAGTGCTTTGCAGGAGGCTAGGGAGGCCTATCTGGTTGGCCTTTTTGAAAATGCCAATGTGTGTGCTCTCCATGCCAAGCATGTTACAATTATGCCAAAAGATATCCAGCTAGCACACCACATACTTGGAGAATATGCTTGAGTCCACTAAGTGGGGAAAACTTCATTTAAAAAAAGAAAAAAAAAGGTTGTTTTTCTTTTCCCTCTTTTTCCGGTTATCAGTAGTTTTGAATGTTAACTGTTGTACTGGCTAATTTTTTGTCAACTTGACACAGCTGGAGTTATCACAGAGAAAGGAGCTTCAGTTGGGGAAATGCCTCCACGAGATCCAGCTGTAAGGCATTTTCTCAATGAGTGGTCAAGGGGGGAGGTCCCCTTGTGGGTGGGACCATCTCTAGGCTGGAGGTCTTGGGTTCTATATTCAAGCAGGCTGAGCAAGCCAGGGGAGGCAAGCCAGTAAAGAACATCCCTCCATGGCCTCCGCATCAGCCCCTGCTTCCTGGTCCGCTGGAGTTCTAGTCCTGACATCCTTTGGTGATGATCAGCAATGTGGAAAGTGTAAGCTGAATAAACCCTTTCCTCCCCAACTTGCTTCTTGGTCATGATGTTTTGTCCAGGAATAGAAACCCTAAGACAGATATTTTTTTCCATGGAGTCAAAAGATAGCAAGTAGGTGCTGGAGAGATGGCTCAGTGGGTAAGAGCACCCAACTGCTCTTCCAAAGGTCCTGAGTTCAAATCCCAGCAACCACATGGTGGCTCATAACCATCTGTAACAAGATCTGACGCCCTCTTCTGGAGTGACTGAAGACAGCTACAGTGTACTTACACATAATAAATAAATAAATCTTTAAAAAAAAAAATAATGATCAAGCAGGGCGTGGTGGCGCACGCCTTTAATCCCAGCACCTGGGAGGCAGAGGCAGGCGGATTTCTGAGTTCGAGACCAGTCTGGTCTACAAAGTGAGTTCCAGGACAGCCAGGGCTACACAAGAAACCCTGTATCGAAAAGCCAAAATAATAATAATAATGATGATGATCATATGCTATGTAGTTTCCTAACACTTGCAGGAACTTGTGGAGCGAAATTATACGAGAAAACTACAACTCCCAAGAGACACCGCGGCAAGATGTCCGCAAAAGTTGCCCCGTCTCACCCCCACCCCCAATCCCTGGGCATGCAGGGTTTTGAGTTTTACTTGAAAACGAAGCAGGAAATGTTGCGTTGAAGAACGTGAGCTTCCAAGAAAGCAGGAAAGATTTTCAAAAATAAGGAAACCTCATCGGAAAGGGGCGCGGCCGCTAACGCGGGCGGAAGCTTAGAGCCAGCGTGGACCAATCAGTCTTCTGGGGGCGGGCTCTCTGCGGGGGNGGGGGGGTGGGAGTGGGCGTGACTTAGGAGGGAAATCACCAGAAACCTGGCGGAGGTCGCCGGCCGGGAAAACGCCTTCTGCGCTAGGAGAGGTGAGGGGGGTTCAGAAGCCGGGGGCAGAGGGGCTGGAGCGCGTGATACACTTGTCCAGTGTCAGGCCTCGGCGATCCCGGGAGAAGGGGAGGTTAGGGGCCTGGAATCACGGTTCGGGGGAGGATTCCCCTGCTCAGGGAGCCGGAATGAGGGTCTGCGGATCGCGCTCCAGGAAAGGGAGGCTGGAGGCCTGGCGTCCGGGGTTGTTGGAGGCCTGGCATCCTGGGTTCCAGGTAACTAAACGCTTGGAGTCTTCATTTTTGCAAATCGGGTGGCGTGCACACTCGTTTGCCCAACCGGATACGGGGTTGGGACATCCTTAGCCAGGGATCGTACTACACGCCTGTAATTCCAGCGCTTGCAAGGAGAGAGTCAGGAGGGTCAGGAATTCAAGGCCAACTTAGGCTACTCAGAAAACCGTAGCAAAACAAGAAAAACCTCATTCTCCATCTCTCCTCACAGACCAGCCACGATGCCTACCTCGGTGCCCCGCGGGGCCCCTTTCCTTCTCCTACCACCTCTACTGATGCTGTCTGCTGTGCTGGCAGTGCCCGTGGACCGCGCAGCACCTCCTCAGGAGGACAGCCAGGCCACTGAAACCCCGGTAAGTAGTTCTGCCCCGTGTGCTGGCGTCTTTGCTGTGGTGTTTGCCATCCCCAGGGCCCTGGAGAAAACTCCGGGGATCCCCTGTTTGATCCGCCAGCGAGCCTTGTCGTTTACCTGCCTGCCTTTGCAATTAGTGAGTGGGTGAGGCAAGCAAGCAGACCTGGGGGCACTGAGCTTTGAGATGTGGAAATCAAGATAGATCCCAAATGAAAACCTGTGTCACACCCTCATCTAAACTTTCCCCTCTGATCCTTAAGACCCTCTTTAGCAAGGAATGAAGAAAACCTGAAAACCACCTTTCCCAGGAGCACCGTTGGCAGCTGGGTGACTACCACCTAGCAGGGCATCCCTGCTTCGAGGAGCTCACCAGAGGTGTAGTTTAAATGGGAGAAGGACACCGGAACTGCTGGTTTACTCATTCCAGTATTATTGAACTCTGTGAAACCTTTGCTCTTAGAGAGGCCGAACTTTCAAACGCCAGGTACCTGGTTCATATGGCCTGGTTCTTCCCGTAGCTCTCCCTACCAATACAAGCTGTTGTTACCTCCTGAGACAGGTTGTTCCCCGCTCCTGTGTAGAGGGGGCCTCCTGCCAGGTATTAGTACTCTACTCTGTGAAATCTTGAAGCCTGAAAGCCATTGTGTCAGAGGAGAATTATAGAGCAGACAAGTTGTAAGTCTCTGCAGGTTCCAGGAGGGAGATGGAAGAGAAAGCCAGGCTGTTTGAGACATGGAAGGAGGAGAGAGGATTGAGCCCCGTGGGTCGTCGTTAAGCAGCAGCTATGTATCCCGGAGGGTTCTGCGGAATTGAGAGTGTCTTGAGGGTTGGGATAAGCATGTGTAGGATTTGGGCTGATACTCAAAAGAAGGGAGGGAAGGAAGCATTATGCTTTTGAAATGAGAACTCTGAAAAAGTGGCAGTTTAAGCAGTGAAGAGCGGCCATCAGCTACCCTAGGGAGGGGCTTCTGGCCTGGAAGAACCTTATCTCATCAAGAAGATGGCCACACACCCTATCCCTTAGCACATCTTGAGGTGAGTCAGCTTTCTTGGGCAGTGGATTCTTAGTCACATGACTGAAGAACTAGTCCAAAGGCTCTTAAGGGAGGGGACATTAATAGTATATAATGTTTGGGGCTGTTTAGAACAAATCCAGATTCTATTGGTTTGACCAGGCGGAGGTAGCTTCCCTTTAGTGGGCTTCAACACAGCTCTGATGTCT
Source organism: Mus pahari (assembly GCF_900095145.1). NCBI lineage: Eukaryota > Metazoa > Chordata > Mammalia > Rodentia > Muridae > Mus > Mus pahari. The sequence goes on along the minus strand of NC_034590.1, from coordinate 18,200,638 downwards.
TCGATCTCCTCCCTTTCGTGGGACATTTTCAATTTTCAGGAGGTGCAAAGCTGACTATGAGGGAGGGGTTAATCCTCAGAGACCCTGAAGCCTGCCTGTGCTGTCTAACATTCCCCCAGGAGAGCTGAGACCCTAGAACTATGGAGGAGGTTGGTTATAGTGTTTACGTGTTGAGTTGATCTGATTAGTCACAGCTGAAGTGGGGGTTCCACTCACAGTTTCAGGCCTCGAAGTAAGATTAAAGGGGACAGTTAGATGGAATTAGACTGTCATCTGAAGGTGGCCTAACTGAAAAGGATGGAAGATAAAATTAAGGTAGCAACTTGGTATGAATAGCCCAAGGTTAATGGGACCACTCCTTAGGCTACAATAGACACAAACCATTTTTACTATGAAGATCCATAGATTGCATTCCAAAGCTCGTTGCCCAAAGAATGGAAGTGCCAATGAGATGGCTCAGTGGGTCAAAGCTACTGGCTTGCCAAGCCTGCCTGTGTTCAATCTCTGGGACCCACGTGGGGAAAGGAGACCACCACCACTGAGCGTTGCCTTGGTCGTGATGTCTGTTCACAGACATTAAACCCTAAGACAGCAGGCCTGCTTGCTATTCACACGGTGTTCCCTCCAACCAAGGAACTCACCTCACAGCCGAGAGGTGCAGCAGGAACAGTGAAGGGCACTGCCTGCTGGCTGGCAGCCCGTTTATGCTCAGCTAACTTCCTTATGCAGTCCAGGACACCTGCCCAGGAAATGGTGCATCCCATAATGGGCTGGGCCCTTCTACGTCAGTTAACAATCGAGACGGCCCCTCAGGTCAGCCTGCTCCACATGGCTCCTCTATTGAGGCTCCGCTGGCCTGTGTCAGTTTGACAGTTGAAGTTTACCAGGGTGTCCTTGGCTCTGCTTCCCAAGTTTGGTTATTAAACAACCAGAAAGTCAGTTACATCAGACAGGACACAGTGCACTTATGACTGGTTTTTTGCTTTTTACAAAACAGATTTAGTTGAGAGATGCTATTAAAATGCAGATTGGGAGCCAGGCACATCTTTAATCCCAGCACTTGGGAGGCAGAGGCAGGTGGATCTCTTAAGTTCAAGGCCAGCCTGGTCTACAGAGCTAGTTCCAGGACATCTAGGGCTACACAGAGAAATCTGTCTTGAAGAAAAACAAAACAAAATGAAACCAACCAAAACAAAACTTAAATTGGGCTAGAGAGATGGCTCTGCGCTTAAGAGCACCGACTGCTCTTCCAAAGGCCCTGAGTTTGATTACTAGCACTCACAAACTCCACATGGAGAAACCCTGCCTTAAGAAATTAAAAAAAAAAAAAAAGAAAGAAAGAAAGAAAGAATAAAAGGAGACCATCTGGTGAGGAGAGCGGTTAGAAAGAGAAGCCCTGTCTCGGAAAACAGAGTTCCATGTCTGTCTTCGTCAGGGTTTTCTGTGACAAAACACGAGGACCAAGAAGCAGGTTGGGGAGGAAAGGGTTTATTTGGCTTACACTTCCACATCACTGTTCATCACTGTGGGAAGCCAGGACAGGAACTCAAACAGGACAGGAACCTGGAGGCAGGAGCCGAGGTAGAGGCCATGGAGGGGTGCTGCTGACTTACAGCTGGATCTCACTGAGGCATCTCCTCAGCTGAGGCTCCTTCCTCTCTGAGGACTCTAGCGTGGGTCAAGTTGACGCACAAAACCAGCCGGTGCAGGGTTCTCAGCCCTCAGGGGGGCAGCCCAAGGCTTGCTAGAGAAAATAAACTCCATTTGTAACCAGGAATGCCAGAAGGTGCCACTTGGGTCTTTTGACCCTTCCTCTGCTCCTAGACCTTGGCTTTATATGGTGATGATGGGATAGGTTGAGGCAGTGGGCCCGGGCTGGAGGGGTATAGCTCAGTGGCAGGAGTGCTGCTGTTCTTCCAGAGGAAGCGTTTAGTTCCCGGCACCCTGACTGGACTGCTGACACCTGCCTGTAAGTTCAGCTCCAGGGCGTCTGACGGCCTCTTCTGGCCTCCATTGGCACCTTCACACTCACGACATACACCAGGCACACACACAAATAAAACACAAATAATTTTTTTTCTTTTTCTGTTTTTGGTTTTTTTTGTTTTTTTGTTTTTTTTTTTTGAGACGGGCTTTCTCTGTGTATCCCTGGCTGTCCTAGAACTTATTCTATAGGCGAGGCAGGCCTCAGACGCACACTCACAGAGATCTGCCTTGCCTCCTGAGTGCTGAGATCACGGGTGAGTGTGACGTCACCACCTGCGAGATAAATCTTTAAAAAAGACAAGAAAATGGGCCCACTATGTGTCAGTACTGCTGCTGTGGGACCACATGGAGGAGCTGGGAGGGGCATGTGTCCCCTGGTGTGTGCCCCCTGGGAGGGTAGCATGGGCTACAGAGGGTTAGTTAGTCAAGGCCCTCAGAATGTGAGTAACGAGTTAATCTTGATTTGACGCCTCAGCAGCCTCGAGTGGCATCTCCGCCACATTTGGAGTAAGGCATCTGCCTGGGGACGCTGGGGTCACGTACCAGGGCACACATGGTGCAAGGCAGGGCCAGTGTCTGCATTTTACATGCGTTTACATATCTTGTGTGCATATATGGAGGTACACCAGTATGTGTGGAGGTCAGAGGACAACGTGTAGGAATCATGTCTTCCTCTTTCTTCTTCCACGTCAGTGCCAAGAATCAATGTCAGGTCGTCAGAGTTGGCACAGTCACCCTTCCTTGCTGAGCCACCCTGCTGCCCCAAACACCTTGCATTCTGGTCAGAGACCTGGTTCCCCTCCCGTGGCCATGAGCCGTAATGACACACATAGTGACTGAATGTTAAAAAGCAAGCTCACGTCTGGTCCCATCACTGCCCCTCAGGCAGAGCGGCCAAGAGAGGCATGGGAGAGAGGCTTCTTTAGTCCAGCAAGGTGGGGACTAAAGGCGGGGGCTTATGGACCTGGGATGAAAGAGAAAGACAAAGCCTGGGAACTCTCCACTGGGAGCCTTAGCAGAGGCCAAAGGAGGTGGGGTGTGCCCTGTGAGCTGCGGGAAGGACCTCGCCTGAGTCGCAGAGCGTTGTCTCCTCAGACAAGCTCCTTAGTGAGCCCCTTCCATGCTGTCGGATGTGTTTCTGGGTAATCAGGGTTTTCTTTTAGTGTTTCTTAGTCTTGTTGATAAAAGTAACTTCTTTATCCTGGGGGTGCTGCAGAGACGATGGCTGCTTTTGGAAAGGACCAGGCTTGGTTCCCAGCACCTACACTGCAGCTCCCAACCACCTCTAACTCCAGTTCCAGGGGATCTGATGCCTTCTGACCTCTGTGGGTACCGGGTACTCACATACATGTGGGCACAACACTTCTACATGTAAAATAAATCTGAAAACAAAACAAAACAAAAACCCAGCAGCTGCTGGGAGAAGGGAGATGGAGAAAAGGAAGAGAATGCTAACACCATTACTATTATTTTAATTCCTGTCAGGTATCGTAGGAGGCCGGAGTGGGCATCAGGTCCCCTGGACTAGAGTTACAGGTGGTAGTAAGCCATCGGATAAGAGGGCTGGGGACTGAACTCAGGGCCTCTGGGACAGCAGTACATGCTCTGAGCCAGAGAGCCATCTCCAGCCCTATTTTATTTCTTCAAATAAAAAGTGTGTGTGTGAGAGAGATAGAGACAGAGACAGGGTTTCTCTGTGTCCTCCGGCTGTCCTGGAACTCACTTTGTGGACCAGCCTGATCTTTAGGTCACAGAGATCCTTCTGCCTCTGCCTCCTGAGTGCTGAGATTAAAGGTGTGTGTTATCACACCTGGCTGTGGTTTTTAATTGTGTGTGTGTGAATATGTGTATGTGAGTGCAGGCACTTGGGGAAGCCCAAAGAGGGCATCGAGTCTCCTGGATGGAGTTCAGGCAGTTGTGAGGGACCTCCTGTGGGTTCTTTGCCAGAGCAGTGTGTTTTCTTCATCATTGAGCTGTCTCTCCACCCCAACAGTGAGGGTCTGTCTGCACCTGATACTTTGCGGAGTCCCTGCAGCTGAGGCCCCTCTCCATTCATCTCCAGGCCTGAGGATCTCCACTGCTTTATTTTGGACTTTTTGTGATTGTTTTAAAGGCAAGATCTCACCCTGTAGACCAAAACTGGGCTTGAACTTGAGGCAGTCCTGCCTCAGCCTCCCAGTGCTAAGATCATAAGCATGTCCCACCAGATCTGGCTTCTCCTTAGAGTTTCCTTTTCATCTTTGAGAAGGCGTATATGTTCAGGTTTTTATGCATGTTCATGTGTGTACAGGTGCACGTGCATGTCGCATGCACGGAGAGGCCACAGGGGGACCTCTGGTGTCCTTCCTCTGGTGCTTTACTGGGACCTGGGATTCACACAGTAGGTCAGGCTGTGGCTCCAGCGAGCCCAATGAGACACACCTGTCCCTGCTCTGCAGCTGGCACGGCCAGCAGGCACTGGCACATTCGGCTTTCCTAACAAGATTTAGTTTTTACTTCTAAAACTTTTCTTTAAAAGTTATTTGTGTGTGTGTGTGTGTGTGTGTGTGTGTGTGTGTGTGTGTGTGTGTGATGTGTGTAGGTACAGAGGCCAGGAGAGGGCATCAGGTCCCCTGCAGCCAGTTTTGATGGTTGTGAGCCACAGGATTTGGGTGCCGGGCTCTTCGTCCTAAGCCATGTCTCCAGTTCATGCCTGACTCCAGCTGAGGCCCCCGTGCTTATGTGGAGAGCATTTTACCCCTCACCATCTCTTCAGCTACCCCCACCCCCTGCGATTTTTATTTCTTAAGTGCCATACAACCTTCCAGGAGGTGGACACAGCAGAAGGTCAGGTGTTGGAGCCTGGACTGGCTCTAGCTGGCTCTTGAGGACTCGGCCAGTAAGTGATGCAGGCCTCCTGTTGTGTGTGGAAGGTATATCCGCTGCAAGCTGGGAACTGAGCTGTGGTCCTGGCTGGGGGAAACTTAGAAGATGAGGCAGGTATTGCCATGTCCTTCCTTGCCCCTCAGGACACGGGCCTGTACTACCACCGGTACCTCCAGGAGGTCATCAACGTGCTAGAGACAGATGGGCACTTCCGGGAGAAGCTGCAGGCTGCCAACGCTGAGGACATTAAGGTGCGCTAGGGTTGGGCTATGAGGGGCTGTGCTCGAGGGAGCTGGGGGGCACAGCTGGGACGGAGTCTGGGAATTCTTGAAGATGTGTTTAAACATGGACATGAGCTCTCCTCTCTACCATCTATCAGCTATGGGACCTCCATTTACTGTGCCTCAGTTTCCCACCTGTTAAGATGTAGCCATGTTCCCTCCTTGAGTTCTTCTCTGACTCATCTGATTGGCTTCTATTTATTTTTTGCTGTGACAAGACAGTCAACAGAAGCAGCTTAAGGGAGGATTTATCCTTGTTCACAGTTCAAGGGCATCATAGACAGAGCTTGAAGTGGGCGGGCGGGCGGGCCAGGTTGCAGGCTGTGTCGTATCCACGGTTAGAGATGGATGCATGCTGATGATCATCTACCCTTCTCCTTTTCATTCAGTTCTGGAGCCCAGCTTATGGGATAGTGCCGCCAGCATGGAGGGAGGGGCGCCACACCTTAATTAACCCTGCTAGAAACTCCCTCTTAGATATGCTCACACGTTTGTCCTCTAGAGAATTCTAGGCCTTGTCAAGCTTACAGCTTACATCCCAGGGGTGTGCATGATGGGAGCATGATGACAGATCTGGGTTACAAAAGAAGCTCTTGCTGCCTTCAGCTGTTTGCTGGCAGCCCCTTGGAGCTGATGCGCAGACGGTGTTGCAGGGGCTTGTACCCAGCAGAGACGCTGGTGAGCCCTGGAGTGCTGTGAGCAGCGGAGGCCAGGGTCAGCTCAGATGGCCAGGGTCAGCTCAGATGAGACTGGGCATGGCCCGAGAAAGCATCAAGCTTAGCACTCCATCCCCCGCGGCGTCTGCCTGACTGGGGTCCCCTCCTCCTCTGTCGTTGAAGAGTGGGAAGCTGAGTCAGGAGCTGGACTTCGTCAGCCACAATGTCCGAACCAAGCTGGACGAGCTCAAGCGACAGGAGGTGTCGAGGCTGCGGATGCTGCTCAAGGCCAAGATGGATGCAAAGCAGGAGCCCAGTGAGTGTGGGTGGATGGAGGGGCCTGGGCGGCTGCACACTGGGTGGCTGGTGCTGTGGGCTCTTGGGAAAGCAGGTGCAAGTTACTCAGAATGTTTTTCTTTTCTTTCTGGCACACTTTCACATTGACATTATTCTCTCTGCTTCTCCCGCCTTTTTGTTTACGGTGGGAGGGGTGGTGGAGAGTTTGCCTTTCTGCAGCAGGGTCTCATAGAGCCAGGCCAGCCTCAGTCCTACTGTGTCCCAAAGATGACTTTAGATGCCTGGTCCTTCTGCATCTACCTCTGAGTGCTAGCGTTCCTGCTTCTACCTTTACATATCTTTATTACACTATAGTAAGGGCCTGTGAGATGGCCCCAAGCCTGGTGACCAGAGTTTGTATCCACATATGCTGGGGAGGAGACAACCCACTCCACAGAGTTAACCTCTGACCTTCACATAAACTCTGTGTACCTGTACACCTGTGTGTGTACATGCATGCACACACACATAGACCCCGAGTAACAACAGTGCGCTGCCAAATCACACCACCAGCCTCTCACGAGTGGACTCTAGGCAGGCGTTCCACCGCAGTCTCCCCCCCTTTTTTTTAAATTAAGATATTTTCTTTTTTTTTTTTTTTTGGTTTTTCGAGACAGGGTTTCTCTGTTTAGCCCTGGCTGTCCTGGAACTCACTTTGTAGACCAGGCTGGCCTCGAACTCAGAAATCCGCCTGCCTCTGCCTCCCGAGTGCTGGGATTAAAGGCGTGCGCCACCACGCCCGGCTCAAGATATTTTCTTTATTTACATTTCAAATATTATCCCCTTTCCTGATTTCCCCCCCAAACACCCTATCCCTTCCCCTCTCCCCCTGCTCACCAACCCACCCACTCCCCTCAGCCCCCTTTTAAAACTTACTCTGTACCCAGACAAGCCCAGGACATACAATCTGTCTCAGCCTCCCAAGTAGCTGGATGACAAGCCTGTACCATGCCACCTACACGGGGCACGTCCTCTGCCTGGTACTGGTGAAGACGTGTCTCAGCAGATACCATAGTATAACACAGAGCTAGTGAAAACTGCACAATGGCTACAGGTACCAGAAGCTTAAACATCTGCCAGCTGTGGCGTGGATAAATGAAATGTGCTCTATCTGCACCATGGAACGTTAGTCAGCCCTAAAAACGGTCTGAGAAACTGGCATGCAGAACAGTGGAAATAAACTTGGGAAATGGGATGCTGTCCGAAGCTGGGCATCAGGCTGTAAAGCACATGGAATGTCCCCAGTGTGCTGGGGAGAGAAAGGGGGCATGGTTCTTAGGGATGACAACAGTACCCTAAAAGTCACATGGTGTTTGTGTGTAACTGTGAACATTCTAAAACGCCATCAAATTGCGTGCTGTAAATGAGTGGTTTAGCACTTGGCAAGATGGCTCAGCCAGTCAGGCACTTGCTACCAAGGCTTGGTAGCGGCCTGATGAGCGACATAAACACACTCACCTCCATTGCTACACAAACCAATCGGAGCTAATCATGGAGCCCGTGCTATTAGGCTGTAGTGGCGAGGCATCGCTGTCATTGTGGTTACTGTTATTTTTAGCACCAGAGTCAGTGGAGGGCTCAGGTCCTCAGACGTCCTCCGGGCTCATGTGCCATCCTCTCTGCCTGCGTGGCCTCTGGCTCTCCTCTCTGCACTCCTGCTCTCAGGGGCGCTGACAGAAAGGCCGGGCCGTGATGGCTGGTGTTGGTTTGCCTTTCCCTTACCCAGACTTGCAGGTGGACCACATGAACCTCCTGAAGCAGTTTGAACACCTGGACCCTCAGAACCAGCACACGTTTGAGGCTCGGGACCTAGAGCTGCTGATCCAGACGGTGGGTGAGGGTGAGCCAGGGTGAGCCGGCTGAGATGCTCAGCAAGGGAGGATGAGGGAACCTGGTCCTGCCTCCTGGTGGAGGGCAGTGGTGCTGGGCTGGGCTAGCTCAGCACCCCCTGCTTTTCTACAGAGCAGTCCTGGGCTTTAACCACTAATGCCTAAGACTTCCACCTGATGTAACAAGAAAACACTAGTCTGGGGTTGACAACTGGCCCTTGGTGCACAGCCACCTAGGGAGTGCTGCTGTCCCCATAGCAACTGTGTTAGTCCCTTGTTGCTGCAATTATCATTACAAACTAAGTAGTTGAGAAAGTATGAATTCAGTGTCTTGTAAGAGTTGCTCTGAGCCAGTGTCTTGATATGTAGCCCAGGCTGGCTTGGAATTTGACATACTCGGGGCCTGAGAGATGGCTCAGTGGTTAAGAGCACCCACTGCTCTTCCAGAGGACCCAGGTTCAATTCCCAGCAACCACATGACAGTTCACATTTGCCTATAACTGTAGTTCCAGGGGATCTGACACCTTCACACAAGCTTACATGCAGGCAAAACACAGATGCACAGGAATTACAAATTTCAAAAAAAATGCTTTTGCCATTCTCCTGCCTTAGCCTCCTGAGTGCTGGGATTGTTCTTGGCTGCCCAAGCCATGGTGCTTTCTGTATTAAGCCTACTTCTCATACCATCCCTGCTCATTCCTGAAATGCTGAGCTCTCAGGGAATGAGAGAGTCACATTGAAGCTGCTGTAGCTTTGCGAAGGCCCCCCAGGGTCTGCTGTGGACAGACCCAACCACGGAGACCAAGGAAGTAAGGTCATGCAGGTGTCTAAGGACAGGAGGAGTGTGACCCTCTTGCCTCTCCACAGGCCACCCGAGATCTTGCCCAGTATGACGCTGCGCATCACGAAGAGTTCAAACGCTACGAGATGCTCAAGGAACATGAGAGGAGACGCTACCTGGAGTCTCTGGGAGAGGAGCAGCGGAAGGAGGCCGAGAGGAAGCTCCAAGAGCAACAGCGCAGACACCGGGAACACCCCAAAGTCAATGTTCCTGTAAGGACCTCCATGTATGTTTTACCATGTCCAACTCCTAAGCAGAAAATGAGTGCAGATGCAGAACTACAACTCCCAAGAGTCCTTGCTGCAAAAAGTCCACCTACCTGTGTGCTGGGAATTGTAGTTCTGGCTTGAGGGGGCTAAAGTTTATTGGATGGGCACCTAGGGCTATCCTGATACAGTGGCTCTCAGACTCACTGTTCACAAGCTCCTGCTGTTCTTCTCCACAGGGCAGCCAAGCCCAATTGAAGGAGGTATGGGAGGAGCTGGATGGATTGGACCCCAACAGGTTCAACCCCAAGACCTTCTTCATACTGCATGGTAAGTTGGGGAGGGCTGATGTGACGGGTTCTGATGGTTCATATCCTGACTAGCCAAGTATCCTGCCCCTCCGTGTTCGTAGGCCTGGGATCTTCCATGGCCAAATATTTTCTTCAATGTCTTTCCTCTGTATTCTAAGGAATGGCCATGTGCTCTCAGCAGACCAGGCTTGAGTACATAAAGAACTACAACTCCCAAGAGCCATGGAGCCAAAACTCTTGGTGCCTATGGGAAACTGCCGTGGGAAGTAGGGGGAAACTGCCTGGAAAGATGGCTGCTCTTCCAGAGGACCCCTGCACTCAGGTGGCCCTCACAACTATCTAATTCAGTTCAGGGGAGCCGATGCCCTCTTGACCTCTGAGGGCACTAAACACACATATACACATGATACAAGTAGGCAAAACACCCATACACAGTATATACATGTGGGTGTACACACACACAATTTTAAATAACCCTGCCACCGGGCTGTTGGGATCGAAGTTTTAGGCTTGAGAGAATGAAGTCTGTTGCCAGAAGCCTGGGGCCCCGAGAGCCCTGCCTGGCTACCTGAGTTTTATGTGTGGAACATACATGACAGAAGAAGAGAACCAAGTCCCATGTTGACCTGTGACCTCTGTGCTTGAGTTGTGTGTGTCCCAGGTGCACCCACACCTAGGCTCACATATGCACTCAAGTTAAACGAAATATAACGTTTTGGTTTTGTTTGGCTTTGATTTTTCGAGACAGGGTTTCTCTGTGTAGCCCTGGCTGTCCTAGAACTCACTCTGTAGACCAGGCTGGCCTTGAACTCACAGAGATCTGTCTGTCTCTGCCTCCCGGGTACTGGAATTAAATAAAGGTGTGTGCCACTATACCCAGGTTGTAAGTTTTTTTTCAAATTTAGGGAATAAGGAAATGGTTCAGTTGGCTAAGCACTTGCCTTACACGTTCAAAGAACTGGGTTTAGATCCTCGGAACCCACATGAACCAGATAATGTAGTGACTCCTTATACTCCCAGTGAAGCCAAGGGCAGAAACAGGCAGAGCCCTCGAAGCTCATAGGCCAGCTAGCTGGCCCCACTTCCTGCAGTTCCAGAGAGACCCTCTCTGGAAGAAAACAAGGACACGGACGTGTGAGGTCTTCTGACCACCGATCTGTGCTGCGCATGCTTGCATCCACACCCACACAAGTGCACACGCAGCACACACACCCAGCAGCTCACAAGCACCTGTAACACACCACGGGTGTGCAAGGGATCCCATGCCTCTGGCCCCGAAGGCACCGCATCTCTATCCACATACCTGTGTGCAGACGCATGCACATAATCTAATTTTTTTATTTAAATGACTATTATTGTAAACTGGGACTTTGAGCCATGTACAGTGAAGCCCATGGAGCACCAGAGCAACCCAGGTCCCAGCACGAGGCTTAGGAGTTCACCCTCACCCACATGGAGGCTACCCTGAGCTGTGTGAGACCCAGCCTCAAAAGCATCGTAGTGCACACCCTTAATCCCAGCACTCGGGAGGCAGAAGCAGGCAGATCTCTGAGTTCCAGGCCAGTCTGGTCTACAGGACAAGTTCTAAGACAACCGGGGCTACCCAGAGAAACCCTGTCTGAAAAAGTTAAATAATAATAATAATAATAATACAACTAGACCCTGTACTCCCAGACAGCTCCTCGTTCAGCCCCCCTCTCAACCCCTCCATTCCATATTGACACCTGCCATTGTGTTTCCTGTCTGTGATTTTGGCTCCAGGTCCCCTGAGTAAACACAGTCTATGCCACTGAAGTTAATGCCATTGCAACTTTAGACCCCCCATGTGACCAGTGGCCGCTCAGTTGGAAGGTGTAGTCCCAGAGGGGACACACATGGGAAAAGGGAGGGTAGAGGGAGGTGACACAGCTGTGTGGCGCAGTCTTCAGTGCCATGGAGAAGACAGGCAGGGAGTTCCAGACTGATAGGCAGAGCCTGCTGCCACACGGGCAATAGAAGCAGGCACACGGAGCGTGCTCCCCAGGCTTCCAGGGCTGAGGTGCACAGAGAGGATTAGGTCAGACGGTCACCTTGAAGGGTTGACAGAATCTCTGGACTGTTCCGGACAGTCAGGCAAAGGCCAGACCTGAGAGCCTTGCGAGCGGACAGAAGTGCTGGTGGCTGGTTTGTAGGGAGACTGAAGTGGGTCTAAGGCTGACATCACCTTGAGGGTCAAGCAGGTGGGCAAGGACTATGTATCCCATGATGCTCGGACCTCCCTAGTCACTGGAATTGATTTGGACCTGGTTCTCAGAGAGGCAGAGGTCACAAGGCCTTGGATTCCATTCTTGGGTCCCTGTTTGCTAAAGAATGGTTTTGGGTTGTTGGTTGTTGGTTGTTTGTGGTTTTGGTTTTGTGTTTGAGACAGGGACTCTACGTAGCCCTGGCTGTCCTGAAACGCACTCTGTAGACCAGGCTAGCCTCAAACTCAAGATCTCTGCCAGGCTGTAACTCAGGGAGGCTGGGATTAAAGGGGTGCACCACCACACCCAGCCAGAATGAGTGCTGATAAGAACAGGTCCTGCTGGCCCACAGGCCATGGCCACCATTGTCCTCTGCTGAGAGACCTCACACCCACCCACGATCTCTTCTCTAGCTTCTCCCTTGGGGACCAGACTCAGTGCAGCCCTGTCGCTAACATCTCTTCTCATCCCTAGATATCAACAGCGATGGTGTCCTAGATGAGCAAGAACTGGAAGCTCTCTTTACCAAGGAGGTGAGTGTAATGGAAGCTTTGTGAGCAAGACATACTTTAGCCTCTTACGCCCTAACCTATCCTCCGCTTTCCTGTCAGTGAGAGTGCGGGGAACACTGTAACTCCCAGCAGCCCCTAGAGACAAAGAAGCTACGACTAGTGAAGCAAGCGCCACTGGTCCTCTGAGGGGGGTGTGTCCACCAAGAGTGGTGGTGTCTGAGCCTCTCAGCGTGTCACGCTTCTCCCTTCACCCTGCAGCTGGAGAAGGTGTATGACCCGAAGAATGAGGAGGATGACATGAGAGAGATGGAGGAAGAGCGGCTTCGCATGCGGGAACATGTGATGAAGAATGTGAGAGACGTCAGGCGGAGGGTGGGCAGTGGACAGCAGTCTCAGCTTGGTCCCTAACCTTGGTCTGGCTCCCCAGGTGGACACAAACCAGGACCGGCTTGTAACCCTAGAGGAGTTCCTGGCATCCACCCAGAGGAAGGAGTTTGGGGACACTGGAGACGGGTGGAAGGTGAGGACACGGGAAACCCTCGGACCTTAGTGTCACCCGGGTCCAGCCTTTCCTTCAGCACCTCTGGCTGTCTCCTGCCCCTTCTTCTGGTTCCAAAATTCACCATTCCCTATCTAGACCCCCATTCTTCCTTCTGTAGTCTTTAGCAAACACTCTATTTCCAGTTAGGTAGCACACACATGCACCCCAGCCTCTGCCCCTCTCCCCCTCAGTGAGGCTGGGCTTGCCCTAACAGATCGCCTGACCCTGTCCTGTGCCCTGCAGACAGTGGAAATGTCCCCAGCCTACACAGAGGAAGAGCTGAAGCGTTTTGAAGAGGAGCTTGCTGCCCGGGAAGCTGAGCTCAATGCTAGGGCCCAGCGCCTCAGCCAGGAGACAGAGGCCCTGGGGCGCTCCCAGGACCGCCTGGAGGCACAGAAGAGAGAGCTACAGCAGGTGACCCGTGGGGGAATTCGGGCCCATTCTCTGGCTCTCTTAGGACCCTTTTCTTTATCCAGATGGGTGGGATGGCCTGTAGCTGCCATATTAAGAATCCTAGATACATACATGCAGGTGATAGCTGCCGTCATTCCTGTTAGTAATTATAGATACATACATGCAGGTGATAACTGTTGTCATTAAAGGGGCAGAGGATTGTCTATGCCTGCCTGTGCTATAGCAGCCATTTCACATGAGGGCAGTGAGGGGAGCCTAGGATTCAGTGACAGGAGCCAAGGCCATGGGGAAGAGAAGGGACTGGCCGCTTAGCAGTTGGCCGTAACCTCCTGTGTGTGCATCTGCCTCCTGCAGGCTGTTCTGCAGATGGAGCAAAGGAAGCAGCAACAGCAAGAACAGAGTGCTCCGCCTTCCAAACCCGATGGGCAGCTGCAGTTCCGTGCAGACACAGGTACGGTTCTGTACCCTGTACACTGGGTCTGAAGGAAGACGACCGGGCCCAGGTCCCTAAGACAGAAGCAGAGGGATTCGTGACTGACTCTGAGCCTGAGGGAGGAGGCCTGAGAATCCTGTTTCCCATGTTGAGGAAATTTATCTAACATCATTCTCCTGTTTCCTCTGTAGATGATGCTCCTGTCCCAGCTCCAGCAGGTGACCAGAAAGATGTGCCTGCTTCTGAGAAGAAGGTCCCAGAGCAGCCCCCTGAGCTGCCACAGCTGGATTCCCAGCATTTATAACCCCTCAGAGACCCCAGCCCTCAAGTTTCCACAGACAGTGCTGGAAGCTGGATGATGTGTCCTTGCAGCCTCTCTGGAGACCAAAGCCCTCATGGCCTCCTGGGGAGCAGAACAGGGTTTACCCTGTTCCTCAGATGTGCTTCTGCCCGTCTCTGCTCTCAGCCTCTGGGTCCCAGTCCCTCCCTCCCTCCCTCCCCTGTCAGGGATTAACTGCAGGAGCTGAACTTGCTGGAGAGCTGCTCACCCCACCTGAGTGCACGCTCCAGGCCTGCCCACCTGCCCGCCCGCTCTTCTCTGTTCCAGGCTCAGCCTCTCTGCTTCCTGTACCTAGAGTCACTGGGTCACAGGACCTTGGCTTAGTCTCTCTGGCTCTTTGCCTTTTGTGGAGCCAATGATCTCAATTCCTTTTGGTGGCTAGAGGCCACCAGGATGTGGGGTGTCCTTCAAGTAGCTTATCAGCTCTGCCTGGGACTCCTGGCCTCCACCACCACCCTACCAGCCTTACCCTAACTCCAGGGCTCAATACCTACCCCACGGCCCCAGAAGGTACCCAGATGTGGCTGCACCCCTAGCTGAGGTCCAGCCCTGTTCAGGGCTCCTGAAAATTAGTTCACCAACTTCCCTGGCTTCAGGCCACACAGCTGTGTCCTGCTCTGTGCCCCAGTCCCATCCAAATGTAGCCCGGCACAAATAAAACATTAGTATCTGTGTGAGTGTCCTGCCCTCCTGCAAGGCCTGCCTACACGCATGCCACCTGCTCGCCTCCCTGGTATCCTAGGGCACGTGACTTCTCTGCCAGGAGGCTTGCCAGGCGGCTTGCTGTGTGCTCGTCACAAGGGCCTCGTGGCTTCATTTTTGCCATGGGAAGAGAAAACTTAAACCTGAGCTTCAAAAAAAAAAGTTTAATATCTTAAATAATTAAAAATATATATTATTAAGGATCTGTGGCTCAGTTGGCATGTGTGCCTAGCATGACTGAGGCCCTGTATCCCACAGGCCTGTAACTGGGGTACAGGGATAAATGTCGGTAATCCTAGTACTTGGGAAGTAGGGGCAGGAAGATCAGGAGTTCATTGTCATCCCCAACCTAGACTATATGAAGCCCTGTGCCCAAAGACAAAAAAACGACCAAAAGCCAGGCAGGGAGGCAGAGAGGTGGGTGGGTCCCTGAGTGCAAGCCAGGGAGGCAGAGAGGGGTGGGTGGGTCCCTGAGTGCAAGCCAGCCAAGACTACAAAGTGAGATCCTGTGTTAAAACACGGGGCTATGAAAATGGCTTGGTTGGAAAAGTGCTTCTGCAAGCACACGGAGCTCAGTTTGGATTCACCCTTGTATAAAACACCTAGGACCCCAGCAATGGGGAGGCCGAAGCAGGCAATACCCTAGGCAATTCAGCAAGCCTCAACCACAGAGAGCTGTTTGATCAACATGTGCTCTGTCCTGCACATATGTGCAGCACAACAGCGCCAGGATTATAGGAAATGTCCCAGTCTCCTGTGTCAGTTACTGGGACATAACTCCATGATCCCACATAGCTATGACAACTCTAAATGTTACATCTGCACCAACATCTAGACTTCGTTAGTGGGAGACTGTTCCCCAAGCACAAGCCCTCGTAGCTTCCCGCTCGTGTCCCATTGGTCTTGAGGCCTTCAGTGGCCATGAGGACACCAGGATGGTGGCTGTGGTGCTTGTCCTCATCTTGGATGGGGACAATCTCTGAAGAAATTAGGAGGCCTTCATTTACATAAAGGCACAAACAGGTGCACCCAGACCAAGTCCCACCACATCACAGTGATGTCTCAGGAGCTGTACATCTGTTAGCTTCCACTCTCCATAGTATCTCGAATCTCTCAAGATCACCTGAAGCTGTGGTTTCGCAGAAAGGAGTACTGGCTGGAGTCTTAGGGACCGGTCTTGTGGCTCTTCCCTCTACCTAAAAGTGCTGTAGTCTTGTTACTGTAGACCTGGCTTTCCCTGCTTAGCAGCCATGGCTTCTGGGTAAATGTAGTCTATTACCCAAGATGGCACCACACACATCACTCAGAGATAAAAGCAAAACAACAAAACCCACCATACAACACAGTAGCTACACAGCTGAGAAGAAAGATAAAACATACTACCCTCCTTCACTAACAACTGCTTAGAGAACCTCGGGAGGGGTGGGGCTTTGTGGGCCCCTCCCACACCAAAGCCCTCAGAGAGGGTTGGGGCTTTGTGGGTCCCTCCTACACCAAGGTCCATTCTGTTTGTTCTGTTTTTGAAGGCAGGGTGTCACTATGTAGCTCCAGCTACCTTTGAACTCTGTGGACCAGGTTGGCCTTCAACTCACTGAAATCTACCTGCCAATTGCATCCTATGATTAAAAGTGTGTGCCGCCATGTCCTGCCTGCATAAAGCCCTTTTAAAAAGGTTTATTTTTAGTTCTGAGTATGTGTGTGTCTTTGTGTGTATGCCATAAGAATGCAGGAGTCCACAGAATTCAGAGAGGGCATCAGATCCCCAGGAGCCGGGGTTACAGTTGATTGTGAACAATGTGGATGCATGCTGGGAACTAAATGCGGGGTCTCTGTAAGAGCAGCACATGTTCTTAACCACTGAGCCATCCCGCCAGCTGAAAAGAAACCTGCACATCAAATCCTACACCCTCCTGACCCTGTGAGGAGTCAGAGCAGTTAGCACGCCCTCCCCTTGACAACCCCCCACCCCTCCCCCGGAAATGCCAGCCTTGGGAACAGGCAGCATACCCTAGCCTCCAGGTTACTGAAACTCACACCTATTTGATTAACAACCAACATTTCTCCAGTGCAGATGGCTCCTGCCCTTGAAAAAAAAAAACAAGCCAATACCCTTGAAACAATAATAGCCCACTCTTGGACTATGGGAAAGAGACAGCTAAGTGTTCCCAGACAGCTGTGGCCAGTTGTAGCACTACACCAGCTTCTGATAACCCAAGTCACTCTCCCAGGTCAGAAAGGTCCCCTTCCAGCTGCACGGCTCTGCCCGCCGTCTGAACAAACGTTACAGGTTTGAGGGCGGCATTCCTTTACCCCCTCATGGAATGCCACGGCTCGAAAACCCTGCTTGCGGGGTTTTTCCTTTATAACCCCCCTTCACTTAGACCTGGGGGTTCACTTTCTTTCCTGTTCCATCAGGAAGGTTGGGGGCCCGAGCTCAAGCTTGAATAAAGACCCTCCTGCGATTACAGCGGGTTGTGATTCCTGGTGGTCTCTTTGGGGTTTTTACAATCTGGGCACCGCCTCCAGCTACCAAGGTCTTACAGGCAAGGGAAACTAGATATCGTCTTGGTGAAGGTAGACTTTGCCAACCAGTTGAGTATATTTACCTAATAGGCCACAGAACTCAGTTAATCCTCTTAAGACTTTCCTGTAAATTGAAACTGTGGGGACTTCAGTTTCCAGAACAGAAAAGTGACCCCCAGAGAGGTCCAGCCCTAAGCCAGGAAGAAACAGAAGGACACAGAAGACAACCCTGTCCCTAACTCCAGGGGTCATAGGAAGCAGGGCCAGCTGTGAGGCCTGTGGTCCAGGCCTGTCGTCCGAGCTGCTTGGGAAACTGAGGCAGGAGGATTGTTATCTTAAGCACGTGTACCTGTGGCGCCTGTGTCAGGGAACGCTCTTTCCTGTCAAAGGCTTACCTGGAAATGGGAAGGGAAAGTGACCTCAGCCCTGGCCTCCCTCACTCTAGTGCTGAAAATCCCTGTTACCTAGCCGGTTAGTTCAATGGTTAGTTAAGCGGGTGAGTTTAAATACGAGGCTTGTGAACACCCGGGCACAGTCAGTGTTCAGCGGATCTGAAGACGAGAGAATGAGCCCGGGTTGTAAGTGAAGAGGGACTACTGTCAATGAGGTGCACGCTCTTTCCTCTCTTGACGTTGAGTGAGATAAATCAAGTTCCATCATTAAAAAGACTTGTAAAGACATAATCTGGGGGTGAGAGAGGGCTCAGCTTAAGAGCATCCACTGTTCTTCCCAGCATCTATATAATGAACTACTCACAGTCATCTGCAACTCTGGTTCCAAGGAATCCTCCTCCTCCACCTTTTCTTTTCCTTCCTCCCTCCCTCCNTCCCTCCCTCCCTCCCTCCCTCCCTCCCTTTTCCTTCCTAATTTATTTTATGTGTTGAAGAGTTTTGTCTGTATGCATGCACGCCCACCATGAGCATTCCTGGTGCCCACAGAGGACAGAAGGCAGCACTGAATCTCCTGGAAGATGGTTTCGAGCTGCCAAGTGGGACGAAACTTGGGTCCTCTGCAGAAGTAAAAAACGTCTGCTTTGTCAGAAATACTTTGGATCCTGTGGTCATTTTCTCGAGATCACAGACTATTTTATTTTATTTTTTTGTTCTTTTCGAGACAGGGTTTCTCTGTGTAGCCCTGGCTGTCCTGGAACTCACTCTGGAGACCAGGCTGGCCTCAAACTCAGAAATCCGCCTGCCTCTGCCTCCCGAGTGCTGGAATTAAAGGCGTGTGCCACCACGCCCAGCCCCACAGACTGATTTATAACAATAGCAAAACCCGGTCTCAAAATAAAAAGTAAAAAGACACCTGAAAGACAGGCACGGTGATGTATGCCTGTATTGCTGCACTCAAGGAGCTGAGGCAGGAGGATTGCCTTGAGTTTATGGTCAGCAAGCAGCCTTGGCTATATATTGTGAATTGCAGCCAGCTTGGGCAAGGGTTAGGCACTGAGAAGCAGAAGGAGGGAGGGAGAGGGAGGGACGCAGGGAGGAGGGGAAGGAGGAGAGAGGCGAGAGAGGGCGTGAGAGAGCGTAAAGCACCGCAGAGATTGCGGCTTCTCACACTCGAGTCGCGCGCGTCCCCAAGGGTCCAAGCCCGGCGGTGGCGCGCGGGGGTGGCGTCGGCTCCGCCTCCCGCCCCGCAGGCAGAAGACCTGCAAGATGGCGCTGCGCTGGGGCGTCGTGTCGGCCGGCTTAATTGCCAGCGACTTTACCACCGTGCTGAGCTCACTGCCTCCCTCGGAGCACCAGGTGCACGTCCCTTGGAAGACACTGGGTCCGAGGGAGGAGCGGAGCCGTGGGTCTAAGGAAGAGTCCCTAGTCGGAGGAACGAGGGAGTCCCGAGTGTGAGGGAGGAGGGCCCCCAGGTCTAAGGCAGAGTGACTCTGAGAAGAGAAGGGGACCCTTCTCTCCTGGTCCCCAAGGCCACAAGAGACTTGTTTTCAGTTCACACCTCCTCTTCGTCTGAGGTGCTCGAGCTTTGCAAGGGGTGGTGCTGGGAGGCGAAGCCATCGTGCGGTCGGAGAGGATCCTGGGCTCACCTACAGGCTCCCCTTTCCTCTCTATTCAGTCTTGCCATGTACCAAGCACAGCCTAAGTCTGGCTCCCCCCCGCCCCCGTCCATCTGCTTCCCCTCCCCACCAGTAATACCTTCGCTAGCCATCTTGGAGGTGGCCAGCCGCTCCCCACCGCAGCCTCCACCATGGCTCCTCCACTTTGTCTTCCACATCTCAACCCTTTGAACCCCACACTAGGTGGTAGCCGTAGCTGCGAGGGACCTGAGCCGGGCGGAGAAGTTCGCACAGAAATACAACATCCCCAAGGCCTATGGCTCCTATGAGGAGCTGGCCAAGGACCCAAACGTGGGTGAGTGGCCTGGATGAGAGAGGTGGGGGCAGAGCTAGGACGGCTTCTTGCCTACAGATGCACCGGACTCCAGGGGTGGTCTTTGGAAAGGCTTGGGTTCGGCCTGGGTAGGAGACAGAGTTAATAGGCACACACGTGACCCGAGACTGGCTGAACAATATTAATCTGTGCTTAGAGGCCAGGCCTCTGTAGCCAAGGCTAAGTTTTAAGTTTCTCCCAAGGCTAGAAAAACTGGTAAGGATTTATTTACTCGTTTATTCTGCGGTACTGGCAGTGGAACCCAGGACCTCTCACACATTAGGCAAAAGCTCCACCCAGCTGTATCCCAACACTTTTATTTTGAGAGAGGGCCTCACTGTGTAGCCCTGGCCGGCCTGAAACTTTATTATGTAGACCAGGCTGGCCTCGGATGCTCAGAGATCCGCCTGCCTGGTTTCCAGTTTGTAAGTGCTGGGATTAAAGGTGTAGGCAAGCATGCTTGGCCACTTGGGCTTTTGAGCTAGCCCTCACTATGTAGCCCAGGCTAGCCTCCTATTGGCTGTCCTCCTGCCTCGGCCTCCCAAAAGAGTAACTGTCATTTGCTACTTTGTGGGTTCTTCTTTCTTCCACCCTTTCAACCCCCTAACACTAGATAAGAGGAAAAGAGAGGGAAGAAAAACAGATCCCTGAGTAAAGTCAGGGGCCGGAAGGGGGCTTGGGGGGATCTTATCGGTAGAGCACTTCCTGCTGATTACGGGCAAGTTTGATCCTCCCTGTCAGAACATTCAAATTCTTCTTATTGTCCCTTCTTTGTGCATAACTCCTTAACCAACCCTGACCACCAACCCGCCTCTGGGACTCTAGCAGTTATAGACCCTCTGAAAAGTCGCCAGAATTCCAAAAGTCACACAGTCACAGAAACTCTCTTCAGCTGGCCAAACCACACCCCTGCCAGAGCATGAGGCAAATCATAGTCAGCTGCTGGGGACAGTCCGAAGCCGCCCCGTATCCCACACCTGGGATTAAAACGAAAACATTCTTATAGTTCTATGTTTTGTAAAGAAACCCAAATTTCCAAATTTGTCACTACACAAAAGCTCGGTAGTCTCCCCTCAATGAGAACACTAGGACTGTATTCACAGCCTTGCCCCCTGAACGTTGGCGGCCAGGCTCTCTTGCTGGCCATGCTGCTGACCACCTTCCCTCTCCCCTCCCTCCTACCCTAGAGGTGGCCTACATTGCCACCCAGCACCCCCAGCACAAGCCAGCCGTACTCCTCTGCCTGGCAGCAGGCAAGGCTGTCCTTTGCGAGAAACCCATGGGCGTGAATGCAGCAGAAGTTCGGGAGATGGTTGCCAAAGCCCGTTCTCAAGGCGTCTTCCTTATGGAGGTAAGCCTGGAGAGGCCCCTCTCACATCCATACAGCACCATCCGCCAGTGCTAAACATGGTTGCCCAGGTTTGCCCACAGTCAAAATAACCCCTACCCCTCCGCTCACACAGAAGGCTCAGAATCTCTGTGTTGGCCAGGGTGTAACCGAATCCAGCATCTAATCACAAACTCAAGTTCATTTCTCCCCAGCGTGAAGGAAAAGTATTTAGAAAGCAAGAAAACCGAAGACAGAGGCCATTTTGCTTAGGGATTGCTAGTGCAAGACTTGCTTACCTGGGGAGGCGTGTGAGGCCAAGCAGCAGCTCAGGAGAGTCCCGTGGCGTCCAGGAGCCCAGCTTTCCAGATGCACTCGTAGTTACTGCAGGGTAGTGCTTGCTCCGTGGACCTAAAGAAGCCACAGATAAAGAACAGAGGCTCAGCCTCTGCAGCCTCTACTCCCAGGAAGAGTTAGACACTGGCACACAAAAATCTTCCTTCTCCCGGAGAACAGGAGATATCAGGAGATAATGAAGGGCTACTTTCTCAGTACTCCACCCCCCCAATACAGGGAGGTAACATCCGAGGAAGGGAGTCTTTAACTCATTACAGGGCTCCAGTCATCTACTGCAAAGCTAACGAGAGACTCAAATTTTACCATCAAATTGTACCACTATAAAAATAGTGATTAAAAGGGCTGGAGAGATGGCTCAGAGGTTAAGAGCACTGACTGCTCTTCCAGAGGTCCTGAGTTCAATTCCTAGCAACCACATGGTGGCTCAGAACCATCTGTAAGGGATGCCCTCTTCTGGTGTGCATGAATACAGGTTCAGTGTATTCATATACATAAAATAAATATATAAAAAATAGTGATTAAGCGCCCCTTTCTATTAGAGTTATTCATTTGATTTAATTTTCCATGTGTCTATTTGGTGCCCACAGAGGCTAGAACTGGAGAGTGGCTCCAGCGTTAAGAACACTGGCTGCGAGCCGGGTGTGGTGGCGCACGCCTTTAATCCCAGCACTGGGGAGGCAGAGGCAGGTGGATTTCTGAGTTCGAGGCCAGCCTGGTCTACAGAGTGAGTTCC
>NC_034590.1:18172955-18177867 GCF_900095145.1 Mus pahari | reverse complement strand
ACCTGCCTCTGCCTCCCATGTGCTGGGATTAAAGGCGTGCGCCACCACCGCCCAGAGCACTTTTCTTTTCTTGAACTCCCACACTCCTATACACCTGTGTGTGTTCCCCTTTCACTCTCACACACACACACCACATGCACTCTCACTCACGCACACTCTCTCCTCACACTCTCTCACATTCTCTCCACTCACTCCACACTCACCTCACGCATACCTCCTGAGCCCCCCACTTGCTCTCCACTCCTCCTCACTCGCCCTAGCGCCTTTCTCTTGCCCCAGTCTTTTATTGCTACTCCAAAAGCAGTTAGAAAAAAAAAAAGACATTGTATAATCATTGCCAAATCAAATTCAAAAGAATAACCACATCGCACAAAGAATCAAGAGTTACAATTGTTCCCCCAAAGTTTCAAGCTTCCCCTATTCCCAGGCCTGTGGTCAAAAGATTTATCGCAAACTTATCGTTATTTAAACTTTAACTTTTGACTTATTATACTTCAGAGCTCAGAAGTCCAAGGTCAGCTACCTGGTGAAGCTCTAATGATAAATGACGTGGGCAGAACTGCCAGGCAGTGGCCAGAAAGAATCAATTTAACCCTTAACTCAGTAGTTCTGCTAGCTTTCTGCTTCTGTACATTGCACACAATGACTCTCCTAAGAGTCCCAGTCTTTTGACTTAGTTTTACAAGTATATAATTTTATACATTCTATACTTGCTTGTCCAGGAACCACTCTCAAATGTTGTGCAAAACTTATGAAATAACTTTAGTAGTTTTTTTTTTTTTCTTTCTCAGGGTCCCAATGTTGGCTCTATTTCATTTTCTAATAATTTCTTCAAACTTTCTTTGCAAGTCAAATATTAATCTGAAACTACTATTGTGCAGTTATTGCATTGTTTCCAAGATGAGAACACACAGCCTGCACCTGGGCCATTAGGTCTGGGCTAATGCTGTGCCCCATGCTTCAGTTTTTAATTGTTTAAGAATCATTACATCAGGGACCAGAGAGATGGCTCAGCGGTTAAGAGCACTAACTGCTCTTCCCTAGGTCCTGAGTTCAATTCCCAGCAACCACATGGTGACTCACAACCATCTGTAATGAGATCTGGCGCCCTCTTCTGGTGTATCTGAAGACAGCTACTCATGTAAATAAAATAATTTTTAAAAAATCATTACATTAAGGAGCATCTAGTTTCACAGAATTCACCAGAGCAGGAGAAAGAAGTAAGAAAGTCAGATATGATAGAATAATTATGCACACCAAGGCCAACTGAAAAGCAGCCACACACAAATGAAATCTATACAGCCATTGTCCAGGGCTAAGGTTAGGAGAGATGGGAACAAATGTTTTTTACAAAGATCTGCTGTGGGCTACTGAGATGTCTCCATCCAGACCTTCTGCTGGCAGTCCCTGTCATGGTGTGCTGAGCCCAGCATGTCTCCTGAGTGCAGTGGGCAAAGGCGTGCACTGCTATGCCTGTCAATGTAGTTTTTAAAGGGCTAGAGCTGTTCCGAGGCTCTGGGTACAGGTCCACCTGCCCAAGGAATAGTGCTGCCTACAGTGGGTTGGGCCCTTCCACAGCAATTAAAATCAAGGGACCCCCCCACCCCCCAGACATACCCACAGGGCTATCTCATCCAGGTAGCTCCTCCACTGAGACTCACTTCTGCTACACAGTGTGTTTGAAGACAGCCTGAGCTGCATAATATTCTGTCTTTAAAAAAAAAAAATGTGTGTGGGACAGAGACGATTGGTACATGAAACCTGGGGTGATGGCCCAGTGGGGAAGGTCAAGAAGGACCTTGTATTGGGGGTTCTTGCTATGGAAAGATAACTCTGTGTTTTGGGTAGGGGAGCAGCGGATATCCCTCAAGACTAGGATGCTAAGGAAGGTGCGGCTGGTTACCTCAGTACTGATGCCTCCATTTCCTTGGGCTCACCTCTCTGGTCTGCAGGCCATTTGGAGCCGATTTTTTCCTGCCATGGAGGCTCTGAGGGAAGTTTTGGTTCAAGGAACTATCGGAGACCTACGAGTGGCCCGGGCAGAATTCGGATTCGATTTAAGATCTATACCCCGGGCCACAGACTGGAACCAGGCCGGCGGTGGTCTGCTGGACCTAGGCATCTACTGTGTCCAGTTCCTCTCCATGGTCTTTGGTGCACAGAAACCAGAGAAGATTTCAGCCGTCGGGAGGATCCATGAAACAGGTACTTCGTAGTCTCGGCTGAATGGCGTTCTCTCTCCAATCTCGTGCCGCCCGTTGCTCCCACCCCGAAATCAAGTTAGATAGCTGGAAGGTCTTCCTAGAGGGATTCCCTGCCTTGACATAAAGAACTACCATTCCCAGAAATGCCAGTGGCACGTGTGCCCATGGTTTAAGCAAGTAGCTACCCCGTGGCATTCTGGGAAATGCAGTTCAAAGAACATCCCGGGAAATGTGGAGGGGGGGGGCCCAACGTCTCAGAATCCTCTCAAACCTATCCTGTGCACCTTTACCCTTTCACACCCGTCACCTCTTCACTGGCCTCTCATTTGATCTGAGACTGAACGGCTGATTCTTAATTACTTGACTGGTTAAATGTTAAATGTTAATGGGGTTGCTGTGGGAGTTAATGAGGAATTAAAATAATTGTTAAGGCAAATGAGAAGCAGTTAAGAAATATATAAACAGCTGGGCGGTGGAGGCACACGCCTTTAATCCCAGCACTTGGGAGGCAGAGCCAGCTGGATTTCTGAGTTCGAGGCCAGCCTGGTCTACAGAGTAAGTTTTGAAACAGTAAATAGAACCCAAGGCCTGAACACACCATGAAAGAGACCTAACCTCATTTATTTTAGCGCTCTTTGTTGGTTTGTTAATTATTTTATAAACAAAACTTACTAGCCTCACACTCACAGAGATTTGCCTACTTCTGCCTCCTGAGGACTGGAATCAAGGGTCTGTGTCGACATACTTGGCACTGTGAATTGGGTAGGGTTTTTTTTTTTTGGGGGGGGACAGGTTTTGAGACAGGGTTTCTCTCTATGTAGCCCTGGCCATCCTGGAATTTACTCTATAGACCAGGCTGGCCTCAAACCCAAATATCTTCCTGCCTCTGCCTCCTGAGTGCTGGGATTAAAGGAGTGCACCACCACCCTGCCGGTTGATTGTTTTGTTTCTTTTAAGATTTATTTTGTTTTCATTTGTGTGTGTGTGTGTGTGTCTGTGTGTGTGTGTGTGTGTGTGAGTGAATATATCCCATGTGACTGCTCAGGTCAGAAGAGGAATTAGAACCCCTGAAATTGGAGTTACAGACAGTTGTGAGCTGCCCAGTGTGGGTGCTGGGCATTGAACCCACGTGCTCTGCAAGAACAGCAAAAGCTCTTATGCACAGAGAGCCGTCTCTTCAGCCCTGAGAGAGAATTCAGATTCCATACAGCTACTCCTTTGAAGTACATAATTAGTTCAGGAAATTGTGGCTCAGGACTTACCCCAGCCTTTGGGAGACTGAAGTAGGGAAAATTACCATGAGTTCAGAGCCAGCATGGGCTCCACAGTGAGGCCCTGTTCCATAAACACAGAGCAGGCCAAGTGAGATGGCTCAGAGGGTCAAAGGCATCTACCACCGAAGCCTCGTGGCCAGAGTCTGGCCCCCAGAATTCAGGAAAAGAGGGAGAGAGAGAATTTTCTAGAGTCTTTTGACTTCTACACATGTGCTGTGGTAACAACGTACACATATACACACTAACGATAAATTAGAAACTTAAAAGTCAACACTAGGGCTGGAGAGATGGCTCAGCTGTTAAGAGCACTGACTGCTCTTCCAGAGGTCCTGAGTTCAATTCCCAGCAACCACATGGTGGCTCACAACCATCTGTAATGGGATCTGATGCCTTCTTCTGGTGTGTCTGAAGACAGCGACAGTGTGCTCACATAAATGACAATAACAATAAATAAATCTTAAAAAAAAAAAAAAAAAAGTCAACACTATTCAGCCAAGCATGGTGGTGTCTGCCTGTAATCCCAGCCCTGGGGAAATGAGAGAAGGGGATCCGGAGATAGTTGTCTAACACACAGGAAGCTTGGGGTGAGCCTGCGCTCCTGGAGAGTCTGTCTCCAACAAATAGAACCCAGCCACACCAACAAAAAAGAAACAGCAGCACACAGGCCATGTGTCACACAGGCCATGTGTCCGGGCCAGCGCTGGAGGAGTGTGCAGTCTGACCCAAGCCTCCACCCCGTGTGACTTGTGCCTTTCTTCCAGGTGTGGATGACACTGTCAGCGTGCTACTTCAGTACCCAGGAGGGGTTCATGGTAACTTCACCTGCAGCATCTCCTCCAAACTCCTCAACATGGCGTATGTGAATGGTACCAAGGGCATGGCCCAGGTGAGACATTGCAACTGGAGCACTGGGGACCCCGTGCAGCGGCCAGCAGAGGGCGTGTCTAGAGCTGCAGTAACCACTTACTTAACCACTCTCTGAGACACACTCATTAACAACCAAGCCAGGGGCTGGGGGTGGGGGTCTTGGAAGCCACAGTCCCATATCCTCAGGCCTTAGGACAAAACCGTTCTTCTGATGTTTGGGTTTTGGGGCTAGGAATGGAAGCCTAGTCTTTCTGAGGGCTTACCATATGCCCTGCCATCCGGGTACTCTCCAGCCCCAGGCTCTTTCTAGCTGCAGGTGCTAATTCCCCTATTCCTGCCGCCAAATACCCAACTGAAGGGAAAATTTATATGGCTCGGAGTTTTGGACCTGTCTGTGTGGCGGCGAAGGCGTGGAGGATGAACCAGTTTGGTCTGTAACAATGGAAGCTTTTCATACAACTGCTCATACCGTGGCAGCGAGGAAGCCGTGTAGGGAGAATTTTGTTGTTTTTTTGTTTTGTTTTGTTTGTTTTTTAAGATTTATTTTATTTATATAAGTACACTGTA
>NC_034590.1:18163907-18172250 GCF_900095145.1 Mus pahari | reverse complement strand
TTTTTTTTTTTTTTTTCCCCTCTCCTATCTAATGTTAGGGGCTTGAAAGAATGGAAGAAAAGGGGTGGAGAAGGGTGGAAGAAAGGTAACCCCACAACATAGCAAAGACAGGCTACAGAGCTGTCCCATCCCTGTTTTAGAAATTCACAGCTCTTGAGATAGCTCCACCTGCTGGAAGCCACATGTACAAACATCTGATTTTGTAAACTGTTGAGGTTCCAAACATTATGTCAGCCAAGCCTAGAACATTCTAGCTGTGTGTGTGTGTGTGTGTGTGTGTGTGTGTGTGTGTGATCTTTCCAGTTGTTTCCAGCCATGCCTAGAACAATCCAGTTGTATGTGTGATCTATCTTTCTAGTTGTTTCCAGACACTATGTGTGTCTCACCAGAGGTCAGCTTTTCCTGGATTTCTGGAATGCCATAGTTAGAAGTAAATCCTGATTGTGGTTTGAAGGTGCGGCTCAGTGGGAGATTTTGATAGCATATACGGTACCCTGCACTTGAAATGTAGCTGCCAAAGAAAGGAAGCCGGGCTAGGCCTGGAGGTGACGGGGAAGACAAGCTCCAGGCCATCCTGGGCTCCAGAGGGACTTCAAGGGCAGTCTGGATTACTCAGCCAGACCCTCAAAATTAGAAAGGACAAAGGGAATCAGGAGACACAGGGCAATGATCTGGCCCGGGCTTAGAATCCTCGAGTGAGCAGCTATAAGCTGGCTCCATGTAGAGCTCTTTTTTAGTGTGTACCTGATAGTCTGTTTGATCCCTAACACTTTAATAAAAAAAAAAATAATAATAATGAGGGGGCTGGAGAAATGGCTCAGTGGTTAAGAGCACTGACTCTTCTTCCTGAGTTCAAATCCCAGCAACCACATGGTGGCTCACAAACATCTGTAATGATATCCGATGCCCTCTTCTGTTGTGTCTGAAGACAGCTACGGTGTACTCATAGACATAAAATAAATAAAATCTTTAACAACAACAATAACAAAGGGCTGGAGAGATGGCTCAGTGGTTAAGAGCACTAACTGTTCTTCCAAAGGTCCTGAGATCAATTCCCAGCAACCACATGGTGGCTCATAGCCATCTATAATAAGATCTGCTGCCTCTTCTGGTGTGTCTGAAGACAGCTACCATGTACTCACATAAATAAAATAAGTAAATAAATCTTGTAAAAAAATGTTAATGAAAGAAATCACCTATACAGCAAGTTAAACTGTAGAATGATTTGACCCTTCTCCTGCATTTTGAGGGACTTTAACCATCCTGTCCTTGCGTCCCAGCTGCCATCTCTGTGTTTCCATCCTGTCCTACAAGTGGGCAGAGGGCTAGTTTAACTTCGAGGTCTTCTACCAGATAAGAAGACGTTGTATGGAAACCAGGTGTGATGACACACACTTGTAATGAATCCCAGGCAGAATCAGCCGTCTAAGAGCAACCTCAGCTTCACAGAGTGTCGGGGTCCAGCCTGGACTACATGAGACCTTGCCTCAAAATTAAAAAAAAAAAAATGTATAGGAGCCTAGATTGACTTTACCAGCCTGTAGTGCTAACACCCAGGACACTGTGGTAGTAAGCCTTCCTTACAAGGCAGAAGGAGCTCCTGGTCGTCGGGTCTGAGGTCCTTTGATCCTGGGGCGATAACAGACAGGTCTTAGTACGATAGGCCCATTGCTAAGGGACAAACTCTTCAGCCCAATCCAGGTAGATTGGTCCCGAGCCTCACAAATTGAGTGCGAGTAAATACTTAGCTCACAGGAGCCAGAGCTGGCCCCTGGGTACAGATCAACTTGTTGTTCGGAGCAAAGTCCTTGAGCCATGTTGATAAGGGCCAAGTAGTCACTTGTTATCTTCCTTCAGATTCAAAAATTATGGTGCCCAACAGAGCTGGTGGTGAATGGAGAGCGGAAGGAGTTCCCTCCGCCTGTCCTTGGGAAGGAGTACAATTTTGTAAATGGGTCATGCATGCTCTATGAAGCCAACCATGTGCGTGAGTGCCTGCGTAAAGGTGAGGAGGGGCGGGGCTGCACTGGGGCTACGTCTGAAGGGACTATTGTGTTCTAGCCTGCCCTGAGGCACAAGCAGCTATTTAGAACTACATCTCCCACGATTCAGAGAGATAGCCACCTTCTCAGACTACCCTGCCTATGCCTCAAAATCTTCTGGGAATTATAGTCTTTTTGCTGTCTGATGCGCGCGTTTTAGACAAGTCTTCCTGTGGTCTCTCTTCCCAGGTCTTAAGGAGAGTCCTGTAGTTCCTCTGGCAGAGAGTGAGCTCTTGGCTGAGATCCTTGAGGAGGTGAGGAAGGCCATTGGAGTCACCTTCCCCCAGGATAAATGCTGATACAGCTCCTGTGATGGATGTGTGTGGCGAGCAGCCTTCCCTCCTGCTTGGACCTCCGTAACCTGACTGACCCTCATTGCTTTGGAGTTGTTGTTGTTGTTGTTGTTGTTGTTGCAAGTCAGCTGGAGAGCACTCCCTTTCTGGGTGTGGGAAGCCAGCTTTGATGAGTCAGGGTGTGGAGTCAGGGGACTCCACAGACACCAAAGCTTCTTTCTAGGACACAAACAGGTTCTCTCTTTACTTGGGAGGAAACACACACACACACACACACACACACACACACATACTTGATGGATGAAGCAAGGCTCCAACAACTTTGTTTTTCCCCCATATCCCCCAGCAAACTCTTTGAAGAAGTATAAAAATTACAATGTGGTTACATTCTATCTTTAAGTGAATGAATAAATGAAGTACAATGAGTTTAAAACCAACAGCAACAAGCCCAGCAGGTCCCAGCACCCTTATGTGATTAAGCAATTTATGTATTACAGGCTGGAAACCGAAACCGATTACTAACATGGATCCACATACATACCTGTCTAAACAATTTGTTATAGACTAACAAACTATAGGCAAAATAGATATTTTTCTCAGCCAGTTCTTTGACTGGCAAGCTGCAATTTGTGATTACAAAGAAAGGAACAATCATTTTGTTATTTATCCTGAAAAGTAATTTTTTATTATTTATTCACTTTACATCCCAGTATCACCCCCCTCCCATCTCCTCCCAGTCCTGCCCCTCACACACCTCAGCTCCCCCCCCCCCATTCCCTCTCCTTCTCTGAGAAGGGGGAAGCTCCCCTGGGTACCACCTTGCACACACACACACACACACACACACACACACACACACACACAGCATATGGAGTCACTGCAGGATTAAGTTCTTCCTCTCCCACTGAAGCCAGACGAAACTACCCAGCTAGGGGAATGGGATCCACAGGCAGGCAGCAGAGTCAGAAACTAAAATGTAATCATAAAAAACGTAAAAGGATCACAAATCTAAACCTTTTTATAAAAAAGAGTCATTTCTACTTTAAATCCTCCGGTACATACCTACTCATTAACAATTTTTATTAAATCATATTTGTTGCAAGATATTTGATCACACTGTGAACCCTAAGATTGTGTTACTGGCTGAAAAAAAAAACCAAAAAATTGTTTCTGGTTGTGGTGTGACTCAACCCTCAGCACACACACCTTTAATTCTAAGCAATGAAGGTAAAGTTAGTTTGTAAAGGGAAGCGCCCATGTTTCAAAGTGATGTCTAGTTGAATGGCAGACAAAGTGATGAATCAGATTTGACAGACTAGGATGTGCCCAATTCCCATGAGAACAGAGAGGAAAGAGAGACTGCTTTAAGAGAGCAAGGCAGAGCAATAGGAAGGAGGAGGCAGGCTTCCTGGTACAGAGAAAGGTTGAAGAGAGAACAAGCCAGGGAATGAGAAGGAGCCAGAAGATGAGAACAGATTGCCAGAGTTAGTTTGAGGCCAAGCAGAGCAACTCAAGAGGCTGAGAGAAGCCAAACTGAATCAGTCAGCTTAGAAAGGAGTTTGAGCCAGAACAACTGAGTTGAATCAACCAGAGTTCAGAAAGAAAAAGGCTAAGCTTATTCACAGAAAGTCTCAGAGGCTGAAAACAGTGTAGGCCTAGATAAGATTGTGCAGAGGCTAGAAGCTTGCAGGCCTAGGGTCAACTATCAAGAGTGTGCTTTTCTGAAATTTAAATTGTTCCCCAAGATTTTCTACATTAACAAAAGCATCTTAACCTAACTATACCAACTACATCTCTAAATTCTTTCTGAGGCTGAATCCTTAATCTGCTCCAACAGCAATGCTTGAAAAAGATCAGTCATTATTATTGTAAGAACCAATGATCCTTGCTGGGGTGATTTTTATGTGCGCTGTGCAAAGATCGTCTCTGTATTGTTCAAATGCTGGTTTCTGAGTTGGCAAGCCAGATTTTGGTGTTGTTAATCATCACCTGTCATCGTGTTTTGTAAACACTTCTTCCATCACTGTCTGATTTAATAAAGAACTGAATGGCCTATAGCTGAGGCAGGAGAAGAAAGGCAAGACTTCTGGGGAGAGTTAAGAACTGGGGGAAAGAATCTGAGGCAGGAGATTCGCCAGTGAGACGCAGAGGAATCCAGATGTATGAAACTGAGGATAGACAACAAGCCATGTGGCAGAACATAGATTTTTTTTTTTTTTAAGATTCATTTATTTTATGTATGTGAGTACACTGTCACTGTCTTCAGACACACCAGAAGAGGGCATCAGATCCCATTACAGATGGTTATCAGCCACTGTGTGGTTGCTGGGAATTGAACTCAGGACCTTTGGAAGAACAATGAGTCCTCCTAACCACTGAGCCATCCCTCTAGCCCAGAACATAGATTAATATAAAAGTGTTAGTTTAAGTTATAAGAGTTAGTTGGAAACAAGTAAGCTAAGGCCTAAAGCTTTCATAATTAACAAATGGTCTCTGTGTCATTATTTGGGAGATGGCTGGCCTAGACAGTCCTGATAGTTACAGACACTGCCCAGTGAGGGGCTGGAAACCCCCTTAGTGTTTCCATACAACTCATGGATCACTTTGCAGATCATGGGCGAAGTGGTGACCTCGAGGGCAACAAGCAGAGCTAAGAGAGTCAGGTCCTCAGAGCATGGAGTCCTTGGGACCCTGCCTCTCCCAAGCACACCCGCGGCGATTACGCTAACCACTGGGAAATCTTCCATGAGTTCCAGAGCTGTTTGTTGTTCCCACACAGCCCCTAGCCCCTGATGGCTGGGCTCCTGAAAGTCGTCTTGCTTTTGTTTCCTCTGTTAACCCTGTCTGTCCAGCCTCAGCCTCACCAGGTGAGTCTTTGGAAAGGATGAATAAAAGAGCTTCCTGGTGCCAGGGTACCTGGGTGATGGGAAGCCCAGGGGCACCACAGTCACACCCTGCAGCACTCCTCCTCACATCGGAGATTCCTTGGGGAGAAGCCCATAATGGCAGCTACCTCTGACCAGAACAGAGACAGCCCTGGGCTGGGCAGAGGGGCAGGCTTGTATAGGGACTTTGGAGCAGGCACAGTGCACTAGTGGTGATGTACAGATTAGCCAGGATTATTGCTTGGCCATTAACCCTGAGTCATGGGGTAGAGATTTCCAAGTCCCTGGTTCAGGGACAGGCCAGAGGCAGGGTGATTTTCCACTGGCCTTTTACCCTACTATGAGAAACCCAAGGTGGCCGTGAAGACACCAAGTGTACTACATCCTGTTTGGCAATGCTTCAGTGGGACAGTTTCAGCTTTAACAAAAATACAGAACTTTGGGCTGGAAAGACGTCTCAGCCCTTAAGAGCACTGGCTGCTCTAACAGAGAACACCATCAGTCTGGCTTACAAAGCTAACTCCAGTTCGAAAGAATCTGGCTCCCTCTTCTGGTTTTAGTGGTCACTGCACTGTACATGTCTAGTAACTAAAAATAAAACAGACCTTTAACTAAAATCACACCGTCCAATTCAGTGTTTTGCCTTTTCATCTCTATTACGGTGGCAAATAACCATTGTCCTGATGACAACGGTACTTTGGATGTCATACCTTCCTCAGTGAGGCTCTGTGCTAGCTCAGTCAAGGCACGGAAATGGGAAACTTGGGGCTGAGATGAAGGTCAGTCGGTAGAGTTCCTGCCTAGCACACACTGAGCCCTGGGTCCAGTCCTCAGAACTTTATAAACTATGCATAGAGGTGTGTGCTAGCACTTGGGAGGTGGGGACCAGAGAATCAGAGACTCAAATTTGTTCTGCAATGTCAGGATATCTAATTTCTTCTTGTTCTTTTGTTGTGCACAACTATGTAACAAGCTGCGACCATCAGCAATCAACAACCCACCCCGCCTCTCAGGCCTCAAGCATTTATATACCCTCTAAAAGTCCCCAGACAATCTCTTTTTTAAAATTTTTATTTATTTATTTTTGTTGTTGTTGGTTGTTGTTTTTCAAGACAGGGTTTAATCCCAGCACTTGGGAGGCAGAGGCAGGTGGATTTCTGAGTTCGAGGCCAGCCTGGTCTACAAACTGAGTTCCAGGGCAGCCAGGGTTATACAGAGAAACCCTGTCTCGAAAAACCAAAACAAACAAACAAAAACCAAAAAAAAGAAAAAAAGAAAAAGAAAAAGAAAGAAAAGAAAAGAAAAGAAAAGAAAAGAAAAGAAAAGAAAAGAAAAGAAAAAGGAAAGAAAAATAGAAATGAAAAGTTCCATCACTGGGTATAGTGGTGCATGCCTTTAATCACAGCACTCCAGATGCAAGCCCAATAGGGTTCTATGAGAACTTCTCTAGTTTGTACCCATTCCTCTTAAAGGTCCCATGACCTTGTCACATGACTCTGGGGACCTACTTATCTTCTCCAGTACATGAACCCCTGGGGAAACAAATCCCAACTTTTCTTTTTACTTCAGTTTTCATGTGAAACACCTCTCAAGGCCCAGGGACATATCTGGCTTCTGAGAAGACTTGCGTTTCAAAGGCAGCCACTGACTCCAGTACTTCAGCCAGGCATTAAATGATACATTTGGAGATCACCATGTGTCAAGCAGTGCGCTAGTTTCTAGGGAATTGAGAACAAATGAATACAGTCTTCTCAGGAAATCAAGGTAGGTGAGAGCCACCAGTAATGAACGAACACACTGCATACAAAATTAATTACAGTGCTGTGGAGCATGATAAAACCCAGTGCTTCAGAAAAGAAAAAGAAGAGCCAGGCAGTGGTGGTGCACGCCTTTAATCCCAGCATTCGGGAGGCAGAGGCAGGCGGATTTCTGAGTTTGAGTCTACAGAGTGAGTTCCAGGACAGTCAGGGCTATACTGAGAAACCCTGTCTCGAAAAGCCAAAAAAAAAAAAAGGTCTCTTGCTCTCTTCATTCTCTCCTCTTACTCTCTAGCCTTTCTTCTCTCTCCTTTCCCCCCTTCTCTCCTCTTGGCCATGGCCGGTCTCTCTCTTTCCATCTCTCCTTTCCCCCTGCCTTTCTACAATAAAGCTCTAAAACCATTAAAAAAGAAGAAGAAGAAGAAGAAGAAGAAGAAGAAGAAGAAGAAGAAGAAGAAGAAGAAGAAGAAGAAGAGAAAAGAAAAAGGAGAGCTGCCCGTGGGGTGCACACCTTCAATCCCCCCACAGATGAAAAGGCAGGCAGATCTCTATGTTCGAGGCCAGCTTGGTCTACAGACAGTTCCAGGACAGCCAGGGCTACACAGAATACACAGAAGCTGTTTCAAATAACAAACAAAAACTCTGGGTGCTCTCAGGGCTTCTTCAGCAGAGGACTCAAGCCAAGAGGCTTTCTGACACCCAGGTACCTCTACCCTCCCCTGTTCAAACCTTCCCTGGGTCTCAGCCACCCTCAGAAGACTGATACATTCCTACTAGAAAACTCCAGAGTGTCTGTCCTGGCCTGCTGCTACTTCACATTATTCCTCCTCTTCCTCCTTCTCCTTCTTCTCTTTCTTTCTCTTTTTTATTTCAAAACAGGGTTTCTCTCAGTAGCCATGGCTCTCCTGGAACTGGCTTTGTAGTCCAGGCTGGCCTCGAACTCAGAGATCCACCTTCCTGCGTCCTGAGGGCTGGGATTAAAAGCATACACGACCATTATCTGACTCTTTTTTTCTTCTTCTTCCTCTTCTTCTCCTTCTTCTTCCTCCTCCTCCCTTTGCTTGGTATCCTAGGCTGGCTTCAGATTCACAGCAATTCTTCATGGGGTTTCCATGTTCTGGGGTTTCAGGTATGGGCCACAATACCAGGGTCTCTTGGCTCCTCCTCCCATCTTCCTCCCTGTTTTTTGTTTTGAGTCAGGGTCTCAGTATCTAGCTTAATTGACCTGTCACTTGCTATGTAGGCTTGTTGTGTTTTGTAAAGAAAAGGAATAGAGCCAGGGTATATTTTGGTAGAGTGAGGTATGGTGAGGTGAGAAGGGTGCCTCAGCGGGTCCGTGACTGACACATCCCTCCCCCCCCCCCCC
>NC_034590.1:18159466-18163782 GCF_900095145.1 Mus pahari | reverse complement strand
AGAGAGAGAGAGAGAGAGAGAGAGAGAGGAGGGAAGGGGAGGGGAGGAGAAGTAGTGGAGAGAGAAGAGGCCCGCCAGGAACACTTGGAAGGGGGGTGGGAAGGGGAGAGGAGAAAGGTGTCAGGGAGAGAAGGGGCAGGCAGTAAGAGAATAAGAAGAGTAAGTGAGCAGGAGAGCAAGGAGGGGGCAAACAGCCCTTTTATACCTGACTGTTGCCAGGTAACTATGGGCGGAGCCTAGAAGGACTGCTTCTAGGATGTCTCAATTTCACAGACATCTCGTTGCTTGTAGTTCCCAAGGCTGGAATTAAAGACTTTGTAGCCACCACGTATAGCCTGTTTTTGTGTTTTGAGATAGATTCTTACTTAATGGTGCAGCTTGGACTCAAACTATGCAATCCAGGCTTGCCTCAAACTTTTTTTTTTTTTTTTTTTTTTTTTGGTTTTTCGAGACAGGGTTTCTGATCTCACTTTGTAGACCAGGCTGGCCTCGAACTCATAAATCCGCCTGCCTCTGCCTCCCGAGTGCTGGGATTAAAGACGTGCGCCACCACGCCCGGCTGCCTCAACCTCTTTAGCAATCTTCTTGCCTCACTCTATCAGAGGTATGGACCATCACTCCCCAGATTGGGGCAATCTCTTAGAGTTCAGGTTGGCTTTGAGCTCGAGGTAATACTCCCGTCCTACCTCAGCCTCCCAATGCTGGGATGACAAGCATATCCCAGGCAAGCTTTGAACTTGCGGCAGTTCTGCTTTCACCTCCTTAGTGCCCTCTACCATGAATCTATGGGAAGAGGAAATAATGGGGGGGAAAAAAAAAAAACCAACTCTTGAGAACCAGGTCGGGTTAGGGTCGATCCGCGCATGCGTTCATTTAGTGCCCGCGGCCCCGCCCCCGCAGCGCGCGACGGCGATCACGTGACTGGCCCTGCGGGGCGGAGGCCATGTTGCGGGGCACCCACGTGAGGGCCGCACGTCCACGAGCGGTCACGTGACCGGGGCGCGCCGCAGCCGCCGGGGCGCACCCGGCGAGAGGCAGCGGCCGTGATGGACGGGTCCGGGGAGCAGCTCGGGAGCGGCGGTGAGGCGGGAGGCGGAGGACTAGGCCCGGTCCAAGAACCCCAGGACCCCCTTCGGCTCTGGGCTCGGGCGGGAGCAGGCTGGGGCGCGCGGATCCATCCCCACCGGCGCATCCGCACCCCGAGAGCGGACATCCGCGTGCGCGCCCCCGGGCAGGCCCGGGCTTGTCGCTGGCGCCACTTCCTGCTGGTGGCCTGGGATGGGACCGAAGGACAGCGCCACCACCCACCCACCCACCATCTCCCCCCAGCTGGGAGTCTGTTTGCTTTTGGCATTCCGCCGTCTGGGTTTGCTAAGGAGCTGGGATGCAGGCCGGGTCCCGCCCCCTGTCCATCAGAAGCAGTAGCCGGGCCTCCCATGCTACTTGTCACTACTAGGGTCCCCAGCTCCGTCTCCCCTCAGGGTTATAAGCCTACCCATCCATCCCCCTGACTCTCCCTGGGACCCCGGAGTCCAGGCACCCCTTTCCTCCTCTCTCCCCCAGGGCCCACCAGCTCTGAACAGATCATGAAGACAGGAGCCTTTTTGCTACAGGGGTGAGTGTGACGCCCCTATTGTGGCGGGCTGGGCTTTGGGAACACCGCTTGGTTCTCACGTCGTGCTCCTCACCCCCCTTTCCATTCACGTGTAGTTTCATCCAGGATCGAGCAGGGAGGATGGCTGGGGACACACCTGAGCTGACCTTGGAGCAGCCGCCCCAGGATGCGTCCACCAAGAAGCTGAGCGAGTGTCTCCGGCGAATTGGAGATGAACTGGACAGCAATATGGAGCTGCAGAGGTGTGCTTCCTGGGACCTGGGGTCCATCAAGGGGTTTCCTGCCGCCCAAGATCGCACGCACTGGGCACTCTTGTTCTCCCAAGGGACTAGGTGTCCTCCACTCAACTCAGATAGAATCCAGGGCTTGATTACATGGCTGCACCCCTTGCTTGGTGGGTGTTAGGCAAGTTTTCTCTTCGGGGACATGCTTCCGGTCTCTTGCTCATGGATGCCTGGCAGGTGCTCTACGGTTGAGCCACACCTCCAGCTAGTCATGGCGGGTTCTAGTAGGGTGCCCTGCTACCAGGCAGCGCTCCCAGCCCCTCCCTGGTGACTGCTAGGTGAGGCTCCACCTTTGAGCCTCTCACTAGTGGATGCTGTGCAAATGCTGCACCATGAAGCCATGGATCCAGCCCCTCAAGACTGAGCCATGACCCAGCCCTCCACATGTAGATACTTAGGAAAACATGCTTATGCTCAGTCAAGCCCCGGTCCACATGTTATTCCCCAGGACCCTGAATTTCCAGTTCAAGGTACCTTTTTGCTTCCTTAGGTGTACATCTTGTTTCCTTCCTAATCCGCTAGCCATCGTTTCAACTTGGGCTGGTCCTTGTGTCCTTCCTTGTGGGGAAAATGTGGGCACTCCCATACTGGGTTCGACATCAGCATCTGTTTGCCCCTGTCCTGTAGGATGATTGCTGACGTGGATACGGACTCCCCCCGAGAGGTCTTCTTTCGTGTGGCAGCTGACATGTTTGCTGATGGCAACTTCAACTGGGGCCGGGTGGTTGCCCTTTTCTACTTTGCTAGCAAACTGGTGCTCAAGGTAGGCAGCCAGAGGGTCGCGAGCCCAGAGGTGTACCCCGCTCAGGTTTGTGAGGACCAGGGAATGGAGACAGATGGCTGTGTAGTAAATGCCTGTACCTTCATTTAGTCATTTAACAAATGTATTGGCCCTAATGTTTGGTGCCCTGTCTCCAGCACCTGAACTCCACTCCAAACAGAGCAAGCTACCCTTCCTTGATGGCACTTGTTGATTGGTGGATACGAGTAAGGTAGACTATTGAGATGGACCAGAGAAGTCTAGAAAGATTTCTCAGTGTAGGTGGTCTTAAAACTGATCTGGTGGCACATGCCTGTAATTCCAGGCCTCATGGGGCGGCTGCGGTAGGAGTATCAGGAGTTGAAGGTTAGCTCCAGTTAAATGCTGAGTTCGGGCTATCTTGGGCTACCTAAGACCCAGTTTTTTGGGTTTTTGTCTGTTTATTATATGTAAGTACACTGTAGCTGTCTTCAGACACTCCAGAAGAAGGCATCAGATCTCGTTACAAATGGTTGCGAGCCACCATGTGGTTGCTGGGATTTGAACTCAGGACCTTACGAAAAGCAGTCAGTGCTCTTAACTGCTGAGCCATCTCTCCAGCCCCAACCTAGTTTGTTTGTTTGTTTTTTTATAAAAAGAAAAACAAAGACAGAAATGGGTGTGACAGTAGGTGTGGTAGCATAGCTGAGTTTTGGGGGCCTGAGCATAGCATGGACGAAGAAGCCTTCCGGTCTGTCTCCCATCAGCGTACATACAAACACCAGAGAGGCACTGGGACTGCAGCTCAGCTGGCGGTGCTTGGCTGGCATGTGCACTGGCCCTGGGTCAGTGCCACATGAACTAGGGGTGGTTGGAACATGACTGCAGTGCTAGCGCTTGGAAGTTGGAGGTAGGAGGATCACAAGTTCAAGGCCAGGCAGGCTGTGGGTGGGGTGTGGTGGAGTAGGAGCAGGGAGATGCTGCAGAGCCACTGTGGCGTATCTTACTTGATATTTGCAGTGCTACTGTCACATTTGGGACACACTCTTGATTGTCCTCCATGCCATCCGTCCCCCACCTCCCTGATGAGGTCTCATGCCTGAGCTGGCAGGGTCTTCAGTACTGGAGGTAAAAGGAGTGCAGGCCAGGAAAAGTGCATTGTTCCAATCAGGAGAGCAGAGCCTCAGTCAGCCAGGAGGTGGTCTTACCACTCTGGGAAGTGACATAGGACCCTGATTTTGAATGGTGAGCATTTCTGGATTAAGGCTTGTTCAGGCAGAATCACCCTGCCTTAGAGACGGGGAGCTATGAAGAGGCGGATCGCCTGCCCTGGTGGCCAGTGTGCTCATAGTCCCAGGTAAGCTGGTGACTGAGGCAAGAGAATCACTTCAGTCCGGAACTTCGAGGTAGATGTGGGCAGTGTTGGAACACTCCAGCTCAAAATAACAGAACTGGGAGGGGGGGTCGCCACAGGGGCCTTGAGGGCTTTTGGGCTTTCCCAGAACGCCAGAGTGTTCTCAGGGACCCAGAAATAGCTAGGTCCCCTTAAAGTCCTGGAACTCTACTCTTGTCCTTCCAAAAGAACTGGGTGTCTGGGCCAGGAGTAGTAGTGCACCTTTAGTCCCAGCACTCAAGGCAGAGGCAGTTGAATCTGAATTCTTTTTTTTTTTTTTTTTTT
>NC_034590.1:18149063-18159321 GCF_900095145.1 Mus pahari | reverse complement strand
CACAGAGAAACCTTGTTTCGAAAATAGACAGATGGACGGACAGACAGATAGATAGAACCAAAACCTGGGCATCATTCCTGTAGGTCAGCTCAAACATTCTGGACCCCTAGCTCTCTTCCCAGTGTTTGGTTTTGGTGAGACCCAGGGGCACACAGAGGCCAGGCCATCGCCCCACTCTTGAGCCTTACCTCTGAGCCTGTTGGGTTTACCTAGAGGGCGCTCAGGAGTCAGGGTTCCTGAGCAGGTGAGCGGAGCTTCGTAGTTTGTGAGTAGTGGAGCCGACTTAAACTGCGGGGCAGAGACTGCTTAGTAAAGGCAGAGGGTTAAAGCAAGGACTTGAGATCGCCTCTGGGCAGTGGGGACAAGGTTCAGTCCCCAAGTGTAACTTTCCCACTCCCTGCAGGCCCTGTGCACTAAAGTGCCCGAGCTGATCAGAACCATCATGGGCTGGACACTGGACTTCCTCCGTGAGCGGCTGCTTGTCTGGATCCAAGACCAGGGTGGCTGGGTGAGGCCCCTCAGCCCTAGCTATACTTGATACTGATACTTCCTGATGCTGTGACCCTTTAATGCATTCCTCATGTTAGGACCCCCAGCCATTAAGTTATTTCTCTCCCTTTTTTTTTTAAGATTTACTTATTTATTTTATATATATATATATATATATATATATGTACACTGTAGCTGTACAAGTGATTATGAGCCTTCATGTGGTTGTTGGGAATTAAATTTAAGACCCCTGCTCACTCTGGTCAACCCGGCTGGCTCAGTCCCTGCTCGCTCTGGCCCAAAGATAGATTTTATTATTATATGTAAGTAAACTGTTGCTGTCTTTTGACACACCAGAAGAAGGTGTCAGATCTCAGTATGGGTGATTGTGAGCCACCATGTGGTTGCTGGGATTTGAACTCAGGACCTTTGGAAGAGCAGTCAGTGCTCTTACCCACTGAGCCATATTGCCAGCCCTATAAAAGTTAATTCATTGCTACTTCATAACTGTAATTTTGCTGCTATTATGAATCATAATGAAAATATTTGACACGTGACCCCTCTGGGGTCATGAACTAAAAGGTTGAGAGCCACTTTTTCAGATCTAAGGGTCACCACAGAGGTACCCCAGGCATTCAGACAATGATCTAAGATGTGTGTCCTTAGATCTACCAGCTTGGTGCCTCTGGTACCCACTGACTTTTCGATGGCCTGACTTGATTGCTCCCTTCTTTTCCGGAATCTCTCAAGTGCACTGGTGATCCTCGACAGCCATCTTGTTGTGTTTCTCGATTATTTATGTACATAGTGAGACGCCTCGTGTATCTCAGGCTGTCCTCAGACTCACTCTGTAGCTGGTGAACGGCAGCTTCTGCTTCCTCATGTCAGTCTGTGAGCTGATGGGACAGACAGACAGACCTTAAGCACGCTAGGCAAGCACGCTACAGGCTGAGCCTTTGTCCTCCCTGTCATGCCTACATGCCTGGTCTGGAAGTTACTATGTAGCCCATACTAGTCCAAACATGTGATCTCCAGTCTTACCTTCTCAAGTGCTGGGATTACAGCTATGGGTTACCACTTCCAGATTTTTTTTTTTTTTTAAAGATTTATTTATTTATTATATGTAAGTACACTGTAGCTGTCTTCAGACACTCCAGAAGACGGCGCCAGATCTCGTTACGGATGGTTGTGAGCCACCATGTGGTTGCTGGGATTTGAACTCAGGACCTTTGGAAGAGCAGACGGGTGCTCTTACCTGCTGAGCCATCTCACCAGCCCCACTTCCAGATTTTAATCACGGTTTTGCTTTCCCATTTTGGGATCATGGGCACTTTTTACTTACTTTTTACATTTATTTAGAGTGTGTGTGTCCCCTTTTGTGCATGAGCTATCTTGCTGGCCCTAAGCTTTGTCTTTTGAGTGAGGGTCTCAACCTTCCCAGGTTGGCATTAGACTTACAGCCCTCCTTCCTAGGCTTCCTGAGTGCTGGGGTTATAAGCCCGGGAGCACCTTAGCATCCCGTCATGGGGAATCTCTTTCTCCCCCTGCCCTTTAGTATTGAAGTGACACCCATCTCTGTTCACAGGATGGCCTCCTCTCCTACTTCGGGACCCCAACATGGCAGACAGTGACCATCTTTGTGGCTGGAGTCCTCACCGCCTCGCTCACCATCTGGAAGAAGATGGGCTGAGACCTCTCACTGCCTTGGACTGTGTCTTTTCTTCATAAATTATGACATTTTCCTGGGATGAATGGGGGAAGGGGAAAGGCATTTTTCTTACTTTTGTAATTATTGGGAGGGGTGGGAATGGTGGCCTGGGGAGGTGCCAATAAACCTCAGGTCCACTTTGGATGTGTGGTCCCGTGTCCACCCAGCTCCCATCACAAACACAGGCACCAGGCCCACTGTCCACCTGAGGTGTCCAATCAGGGACCCCGCTCCATAAAGAGTACACACTGCAGCTGCAGTGCTGTCTTAAGCCCTGGGGACAGGAGCCTGGAATTCCGGAGATCTTGCTGATTCTGAAAGGACAGAATGGAGGGAGGGAGGGAGGGAGGAGGCCACCGCAACTGGAGCAGACTCCTAGATGCTGGATTACCAGAGGCACCAGAAGGGAAGAGGAAGCCGTTTTAAGGGGACTTGGTCCTTTTGTTCCACCCTCAATCCCCCAGTCTGAAACACTGCAACTCGAATTTGTGTACCCTTCTCCTTTCTGTGTCCTTGTACCCTGTGGCTTCCGGGTTTTATGTTTTTTCCACCTTTGCAGCCTTGTTCAGGCCTGGTTGAAGGCCAAAGGTCAGGTTCTGGAGCACTGTGGTTAATGAGTAACTCTGACCCCCAAATCAACAGACCACCGCAGACATCGAGTCAGGAGAAAGATGTGTAGGCTAGCCACTCCAGAGCCAGGGAAAACAGACCACAAGCCCCTTAGCTGACTTCTGGCTGTCAGCCTGGGTGTGGCCTGCCGCCCGCCCCACCACCACTGCCACCAAGCTGAGCTCAGCGTGACTCAGCAGAGCTGGCCTTGCTACCCCTTCCACTAAGGGCCCCAGCAGCGCATTTTTCGGCCCTGCAGGCCTCCCTTGACCAATCTTTACTGTTTCTTCCTTTAGCTCCCTTTCATAGTGGGGGGCTGGTTTCCCATTGCCCTCTTCTCAAGCTTGTGAGGTTAGGCCCTGGTATGAGCCCGTCCTGTGCTCAGAAGTCCACTTGGGCCTTGCATACCCCAACTGTTCTGCAGAAGACTTGAAAGTCTGTTTCTGGGTCCTGAGTTCTTGCTCTCCCTAACTCTGGGCCTTTCGATTCCAAGAGCCACCTGCCACCTTCTGAACCAATCTCCAGGAATGAGCCCAGCAATTCTCCAAAGCGCCACCGTGCATGCATGTCTGTTTCTAGAAAGACAGGTCCACTGACAGACAGGCTGACCAGAACTCCAAAGTCCTGCCTGGGCCTCCACATTTCACCTTCCAGAACACCAGAGGGAGGTGCGCCCACGGTAACCCAAGGCTCTCTACCCATTCCAACCTGTAGACCACCTCCAAGGACCTCCTA
Organism: Mus pahari; assembly: GCF_900095145.1. NCBI lineage: Eukaryota > Metazoa > Chordata > Mammalia > Rodentia > Muridae > Mus > Mus pahari. Next base: position 18,155,780 of record NC_034590.1, on the reverse strand, counting down.
GGTTCCAGAGAACAGAAAAACAAGCAAACAACCTTAGTTCCTATTGCGAGCCTAAAACCCTACACTTCTGGATACCCCTTCCATTCCCTCAAGGAGGTCGCTAGAGTCTTTGGAATACCTACTTCCCCATGAAGTGACATATCCCTTCATCATGTGGAGCGACAGGACATAGAGTTTCTCTTTGCATTACAGACATTACCCTACACTCTGCACATCCCCAGACCCATGTTCTCAGGCCCCAAAATTCTCGTTTGTGAGACACCCCGAAAGGACCTCGAGGTCATCCCCTCTCCAGGGTCTCAGTGACCCGGAGCCTAGAACCCTGCGACCCCATAGAATGCCCCTGGGAATCCGGACCACCGCCCCTCCCCCAAGCCTCCATTTCACAAGGCCTCGCGCTCCAGTCCCGTGACTTCAGCTCATGGGTGGGGGAGCGAGATTCCCCTCAGTTCCGGATTGGTCAAGTATACTTTTCCGGCTCCGCCTTATGCCACCGCCGATTGGTTAGTCTCGGGCCTGGGGCACCCCGCCCTGCGGAGGGTCAGGGTGCTATAAAGGGAGCGGTCCTCGCCCCGGACTTAGAGCAGCGCCTTGGAAGTCCCGTGGATCTGTGTCTTGCTTCAACAGTGTTTGAACGGAACAGACCCGGAGACTCCCACTGTACTCGCTTCCAGCCGCCTTACAAGTCTCTCCAGTCGCAGCCTCCGGGACCATCTCCTTGCTGCCTTCGGCTCCTAGGACCAGTCTGCACCGTCTCTTCGCGGTTAGTTCCTACTCCGGATCAGCCATGACCTCTCAGATTCGTCAGAATTATTCCACCGAGGTGGAAGCTGCCGTGAACCGCCTGGTCAATCTGCACCTGCGGGCCTCCTACACCTACCTCTCTCTGGTGAGCAGCTCGGGGTTGCCTTCCGAACGGGGTCCATCACACCCACCCTCCTGCGCATGCGCGGGTCTTCTTTGTTCCATCCAGGGCAGAGACTGCGCTCCGGCCTCTCCCCCTCCCTGCGCGCTTGTATACTTAGTCGTTTTGTCTGCCTGGCGCTCGCTGGGCAGACCAGGCTGCCCTCGAAATCACACACGCACTGCCTCTCTGCCTCTTGAGTGTTGCGATTGAAGTTTAAAGTGTGAGCCACCGCGTTCCGTTAACTCTTATTTGTTACCCTTCTTCCCGCAGGGCTTCTTTTTTGATCGGGATGACGTGGCTCTGGAGGGCGTAGGCCACTTCTTCCGCGAGTTGGCCGAGGAGAAGCGCGAGGGCGCCGAGCGTCTCCTCGAGTTGCAGAACGATCGCGGGGGCCGTGCACTCTTCCAGGATGTGCAGGTAAGAGCCGGGGGCATTGGGCACTTGGAGTACGTAGGTATAGCAACTAAACGCACCAGGATGTCAGAAACTAGAAAGTGGGGGTAGTTACAGAATACAGATGAGGACTGCTGGGCGGGGGAGGGGCGGTGTCTCTGTAGCCCTAGCTAGCATGGAAATGACAATGTAGACCAGGTTGCCTCCTAGTCAAGAGCTCCTCCTGTCTTCTCTCCCAATCGCTCAGTGGTGGGATTAAAGACAGTACCCCACGTTGTTTCCCATGGTGCCCACTTTCCTGTGCAGTCAGTTTTATATTGGCTGGGTGAAGGATGCAATCTAGGCTTGATATTCTTGTGTGCAGAAGCCATCCCAAGATGAATGGGGTAAAACCCAGGAGGCCATGGAAGCTGCCTTGGCCCTGGAGAAGAACCTGAACCAGGCCCTCCTGGATCTGCATGCCCTGGGTTCTGCCCGCGCCGACCCTCACGTAAGTACCTTGCTAATCATTTCCCTTCTTTGACAAAACCTAGACGTGTGTTGGCTTTCAACTCCCAGTAATTTAATCCTCCTGCCTCTGCAAATTGCAGAAGTACCACACCCAGTACTTGAGGACACACCTACCTGCCCTTGAGGGCAGAATTTCTTCTAAGCTTCCTGCTCACACCTGGGTCTGGTCTCTGATGTCTCTGCTTCCTTTACAGCTCTGTGACTTCTTGGAAAGCCACTTCCTGGATAAGGAAGTGAAGCTCATCAAGAAGATGGGCAACCACCTGACCAACCTCCGTAGGGTGGCAGGGCCACCACCAGCGCAGTCTGGCATGCCCCAGGGATCTCTGGGCGAGTATCTCTTTGAGCGCCTCACTCTCAAGCACGACTAGGAGGCCTCTGTGCCTTCCAAGGGGCTCCTCTGCTCTGCACCAGCCCGCCCTGGGACCTCCACCTGAATGAACCTCTCAAGCCACTAGGCAGCTTTGTAACTGCTCTGGAGCCTCTGTCAAGTCTTGGACCAAGTAAAAATAAAGCTTTTTGAGACAGCAGCTGGTGTTTTTTCTGTATGTGTGGGAGGGTTGCATGGGAAACCAGAGGTTGGCTCTGCTCCTGTTTTTTGTGGGAACCCACATGTGATAAGATACAACGATCTCTGTCTCTATGGTAATACCTGCCTTTTCATGCAGCAAATCCAGGTTGTAGAAGTCTGCTGTAGCAGTTTGCCGAGAACTTGGTTTAGGAAGTGAAAAGGCTTCAACATCCAAGTTCAGAAATGGGCTAAACAAATAGAAAAGGCTAGGAGATGGGCAAGCTAAAGCCCGGTCTCTGGCCCAGCGAGGGTGGGGAGCCCATCAGAAAGCGGATATGAAAATTGGGAACTAAAGCATTCCAAAGGCGTTAGGATCGGGAAGTTGGTGGGATGGGGGTAGAGCACTGGACCGCTCACACTGGTTAAAAGAAGTCCAAGGGTTGTATGAAGTCACATGATAGGCCTTTGGCTCAGTATTATGCCATCGCTCTTTGGGAAACAGTCATGTGGACAGGAAGATGGCCCAATACAACTACAGGTTTCTAGTCAGGCCACTCCACCCCTAAAAGCCTGAGATTGATAACAGGAGGGTCTAGGGGTTAGAGAACTCATGCAAAGGTCACTGAGGCTAAAAGTAGGGGAGGCCACAGAGTCCTGAGAACCTGCTAAAGGGATTCGGACAATGATGTCCATATGGGAGACAGCATTACTGAGAAGCAGGATTTAAGTCTTTGGTCCAAGTCCTGGGGCTGGAACCCGGTTTCTCACTGTGTTGCGGTGACACTGCTTAGGTACATCTGTCCTTTGCTTTTCACTTTTTGAGGCTAAATCTCACCAATCGCCCAAGCTGGCCCCAGAAACTAGTCTATGTAAGCTTTGAACTTCAGATACTTTGATGTGTGCATTTGTCATTTCTCCATGGGTCTTCCATGTCGGTCACCGCATACCCAAGGTCACTGGGGCCAGTGTTTGCCACTTTTATCTCAAATCTAAACAGTGAGATGGACTTTTCCTAACAACAGCACGGAGACCTCGGGACAGTAACCCAGATCTGCACAGAAGACTATGGAGCTTGTAAGAGCATAACTAAAACCTGGGGGAAGCTGGCACTCCTGATAATGCCAGCCCTTGTGAGGTAGGATTGCTGTGAATTTGAACCCTGAGACGTGTAAGGCAAGATCCTATCTGTAAAAACTAAAATACAGGACTGGGGAAGCAAGGGAGACCCAACACACCACAAGAGCTTCTATCTAGCCACAGTTGGCATTCTTAAATACAGGTGTATTTTCTTTTTGTTTTTTTTGTTTTTTCATCTCTGGACACACTCCAATCACACACCTTCTGCCCTCCCCCTCCCAAATGCAAACCAAAGGCACTGGGCCAGACACAGCACACGTGAGGAGGGGCCCGCCCATTCACTGAAGCTGGGGGCAGGACGAAGCTTGCAGGCAGAAAGGCCTCGAGGTACATGTAGGGGCTTCAAGAAGCCGGTGGGCTCGGTTTTGTATCAGGAAAGGGGACCAGGGGGCAGCACAGTGACAAGACTCCTGATTCAGCCACTGGGACCCAGAAGCCAGTGGTTTCACAGTGGGCTGAGCAGTTGTGGGGTTGACAGGCATTCTGCCCTCAGTGGAGGCATTCCCTAGAGGGGACACTGGACCAAGCAAAAGATCTGGTCCAGAAAAAGGCAGAAAGGTGTCTGGTCCAACTCTGAATGCTCCTTTGAAGAAATGAACAGGACACACCCAGGGAGGCCAACCTTGCAGGTGTCCTTGCATCGCAGGCGTGGGTTGAAATGGAGGACCTGGAGCATTCTGCTACATTTACTTTGTTTTGAGACAGTGTCTCATGTTGCCCAGTTTGGCCTTGAACTCCCTATGCAGCAGAGGATGACGTTTAACTCTTGATCCTTCTGCCTCTACCTACAGAGGGCTGGGATTACAGATGTGTATCACCACACGAGGTTGATGAGGTTCGAGAGTTAGATCCCAGGGCTTCCGGCACGCTAGGCAAGCGATCTGCCAACTGAGCTACTGAACTACCTTGCAAGCTGATATTCAATTATGTTAATCCCTGAAATGTCCTAATTCTGAACTTGGCTGTTTTGAGTGTAGGGAAGCCACACAGAATCCAACATGAGGTGGTCCCAGGGGGCAGGCCTGAGCATAGCATACTCTGTATGATTATAGGATCAAACGAAGAAACCGCAGCCAGCCTGGAAACCAATAAACCAGGTGTCCTAAAACCTCTGGCATTGAAGAACAATGGCAGATGCCTGGCCTCTGGGACCCAGTCTAAGCCTGGAGACTCCAGATCAGTGCACAAAGAATGCATTCTGCAATCCAAGAAAGGCACGGCGGCGTGGAGTGCGAGAACTCCGAGATTGGAGCCGAAAGGCTGGAGTGTCTGAAACGGAGGTTGGGCTATGGACCACACTGGGTAGGGGTCCCACTCAGGGTCTGGAGTGGGGTTCGGGCACCCTCCAATCTGCATAGGCCCTCTGCGAGAGGGGCACAGGACAGGCAGGGAATGGAGCTGGGATGGGGTGGGGAGCTTTAGTTGCGCTCCTCACCCAGGGAACTGGTAGGACTCAGGGGCTCAGTGGGTGTGCTGAGTGAGCTGGAGGGCCCAGTGTCCACCGAGTTGCTTCTCTTGCTGCCGCCTGTGGAGGAGGAACAGGAGGCCCTGCGTGGCCACTCGGGTGCCCGGATGTTGCGGCGGTCCTTGGCAGCCTCTTCTTCCTCATCATAACGCTCACTGTCTTCCCCCAGGGGTCCATCCCTTGGCTCTTCCTCATCCTCACTCTGGTGTGGGCTGGAGTGTCGAGACAGTGAGGGCGACGGCGGGACGGAGGCTGGACGTGGGTACCGGTACCCCTGGGTCTGCATACCCAGAGCAGGCACAAACCAGAATGAATGGGCGCCATTTAAGTCCCTAGAGGTGTCCACTGTCAACCCCAAACCAGCCTGCCCCAGCCCTTCACTCCTGGACCCCGCGTTGGTCCCGGCTTCACTTACCGCATCTACCTCATGGGGTTCATAGGTGAAGTGGTCTGGAAAGGCCTTGGCCAGAGCCATGTGGCGCGCAGACATGTAGTACTAGACAGAAGGGAGGGCAGACAGCATCAGGGACAGAGGCTACACACCCAGCTTCAGGCAGATAAGCCACTTTTTGTTTGTTTGGTTTGCTCTTTGAGAGTTTCTTCGTGTAAGCCCTGGCTGTCCTAGAACTCTGTAGATCTGTAGGCTGACCTCAAAACCACAGATTCACCTGCCTCTGCCTCCCCAGTGCTTGGGAGTTATTTAAGGCCACCACTGTCCAGCCACACACCCCTCATCACTGGTGGACACGAGGCAGGGTCTCTTCCACTGAACCACCTCTCTGGTAGATTATAGGCACGCCCAGCTCCCCTGCTTCACCACTGAGCCATGCTCTCCACCCGTCTCTGCTGGAGTCCCCAGCAACCTTCACTTGGTAACACTGGATAGCAGTATAGACAGTATGACTTTTCTGTCTCATCCTTCCAAGTAGCCGGATGACAAGCCTGGGCCAGTGGGTACCGCTGGCCACACCTTCTTGTATTTTCTGTTTTGAGTTGGGAATGTTACTACATGCCTCCAGCTGGCTTTTAACTTTCAGCCAGGCTCCAATTGCTATATCTTTATACAGATGAGCACACTGGGCAAAATTATCTCATCTCTCCTATGCAAATGTTCCTATGCAAATGTTCATGTTCCTTGTGAACTAGGCGTGGGCAATGCTCTAGTCATATCTCCCCATGGGGCAGGTAAATTCTCAAATACTCTTTTGGTCACACAAATGAGAACTCTGTCCAGATGCTTTTTCTAGACTTTTTTTTATCATTCATTCATTCATTCATTCACTCACTCACTCACTTATTTATGTATTTATGTATTTATGTATTTATTTATTTATTTATTTATTTATTTATTTATTTGTCATAGACCTGGCTATGTAAAAGAGGCTGGACTCAAACTCACAGAGACCTACCTGTCTCTGCCTCCAAGTGCTTAGACTGAAGATGGACATTCCAACACCTTGCTCTCTTTTTGGTGCACATGTATGTATGGGTGTATGTATGTGCATATATGTGTGTAGGTACGTCATGCATGTATGTACAATTCATCCTGAGTTTTGTTCTGTAAGACTTATTTATGTAGGAGTATGTACATATGTACATATTATGTGTACTGTCATGTGCCTGTGTGTGGGGACCAGAAAATGGCATTCAGCCAGGCATGGTGGTGCACGCCTTTAATCCTAGCACTTGGGAGGCAGAGACAGGTGGATTTCTGAGTTCGAGGCCAGCCTGGTCTACAGAGTGAGTTCCAGGACAGCCAGGTTCTACACAGAGAAACCCTGTCTCAAAAAACCA
>NC_034590.1:18147979-18148979 GCF_900095145.1 Mus pahari | reverse complement strand
AGAAAAGGTCTAGAAAAAAAAAAAAAAAAAAAAAAAAAAAAAAACCAAAAACCAAACAAACAAACAAAAAAACAAAACAAAACCAGAAGACGGCATTCAGTCTTGTGCAGCTGGAATTCCAAGTGTGGCTCGGATGGCAGGCTATGTGAATGCTGCCTGATCTCTGAGCTTCATGATTACAGACAAGGACTCTTAGGCTCTTAACCACACTGAGCCAGCTCTCCAGCCCCTCCAGGTACCCTCTGATCTCTACCTTCCAGTGCTAGTATCACAGGGATCGTCGTATTGGGATTTTTTTTTTAAGTATGTGTGTATGAGTGTTTTACCTGCATGTGTTCTAGGTACCGTAAGTATGTCTGGTGCCCACAGAAGCCAAGAGGGTATCAAATCTGCTGGAAGTGGAATGACAGATGTTTGTGAGCCACCATGTGGGTGCTGGGAACTGAACCCTAGTCCTCCGGAAGAGCAACCGGTGCTGTCTCTAGCTCTGGCAACAGTTTCTTTCTTGCTTTTTGTTTGTTTGTTTTGTTTTGTGCATTGGTGTTTTGTCTGCATGTATCTGTGTGAGAGTATCAGATCTTGGAGTTACAAATAGTTATGAACTGCCATGTGGGTGCGGGGATTCTTCAGCCTGACATCATTTCCTTAAAGAGACAACAACTGAGATAAGCAGGTGACCTTGATCTATCTCCAGCCTCTTTGTTTGTTTGTTTCTCTATGTAGCCCTGGCTGTCCTGGAATTTACTTTGTATCCAGGTTGCCTCTGTCTCCTGAGCTTTGTACCACCACACCAGGCTATCTCCATCTTCTCCCTCTTTCTCTTTTGGTTTTTCAAGACAGGGTTTCTTTGTGTAACAGAGCCTTAGCTGTCCTGGATTCCCTCTGTAGATCAGGCTGCCCAGGAACTCCCAGAAATTCATCTGCCTCTGCCTTCTGTGGGCTGAGATTAAAGCATGCACTACCACGCCCAGCCCTATCTCCATTCTTTTTTTTTTTTTTT
>NC_034590.1:18137411-18147643 GCF_900095145.1 Mus pahari | reverse complement strand
TTTCTTTCTTTCTTTCTTTCTTTCTTTCTTTCTTTTTTCTTTTTCTTCTTCTTCTTTTTTTTTTTTTTTTTTTTTTTTTGGCTTTTATAGAGACAGGGTTTCTCTGTATAGCCTTGGCTGTCCTGGAACTCTGTAGACCAGGCTGGCCTCGAACTCTTATCTCCATTCTTTAAGGCTACAGAACCAGAGGAGGCCTAGGAAAGGAAATCAGTCATACCCGGCCCAGGTACTTCCAATCTAGCAAGTCTGACAATCGTTCTGTGCGGTTCCGCTGGATGATGCGCTGTCGCCGGCTCTGCTGGCAGAAGCTGTACAGGAAGGAGGTGAGCTGTGAGCATGAATCATCCAGGCTGCGGAACCTCCGATCCAGAATGTAAATGCCTACAGAGGCAGGAATCAGGATTTGTTAACGATCACAAGTCTGAAATGGGGACCGGCACCTCCACGTTCTGTCCTCCCTCTGCACTGACCGTAAGCTGAGGGATCTGCGATGTGCTCCTCCATAAAGCAGCCAAAGCCGGAGAGGTTGGTGGAGATGCTGGGGATGCCCATGACGGTGCACTCCGCTGTGGAGTCAAAAGGTGGGAGGGGAAGAAAAGGCTACTCAGTAGCCTGCCCTGTTAGAGATGTCTCTACATCGCCACCTGCTGGCAACTAAGCCACCTGCGCCTGGCTACACCCGCAAGGGTGCTGGGAGCCTCCCCCCATTTCTAGGAACCAAAGAGCCTTAAAAAAGTGAATCTGCGAAAAAGTTTGTGATGAAGAGGGTACTTATTTACGGAACGCTAAGCAACGCTGGCTCACAGAAATAACTTTACTTAACCATCACGACGTTAAGATTCATTTGCGTGTGTGTGTGTGTGTGTGTGTGTGTGTGTGTGTGCGCGCGCGCCACGCTTTAGATTATGACATGATCATAAGGTTGGTTGTGGTTATTGTTTTAAGATTTATTAGCCGGGCAGTGGTGGCACACACCTTTAATCTCAGCACTTGGGAGGCAGAGGCAGGCGGATTTCTGAGTTTCAGGCCAGCCAGGGCTACAGAGAGAAACCCTGTCTCGAAAAACCAAAAAAAAAAAAAATTATTAATTTTTAATTTTTATGCGTGTGGGTGATTTGCCTACATACATGCACCACGTGCACGCAGCACCTGTGGAGGCAGGAGAGAGTGTTGTGTCCCCTGGAAGTACAGTTAGACTGTTGTTGACAGCCATATGGGTGCTAGGGATTGAATCTGGGTTTTTTATGGCTGTTTTATTTTATTTTTGGCTTTGTTTTTTTGTTTGTTTGTTTTTGTCTTTTTTTGTTTTCTTGTTTTCTTTTGTTTGTTTGTTAAGATTTATTTTATATATGTGAGCACACTGTCACTGTCTTCACACACCAGAGGAGGGCATCAGCTCCCATTACAACCCTACCATGTGGTTGCTGGGAATTGAACTCAGGACCTCTGGAAGAACAGTCAGTACTCTTAATGGCTGAGCCACCTCTCCAGCCCTTATTTTTGGCTTTCTTGAGACAAGGTCTTACTATATAGCTCTGGCTGTCCTGGAGCCCACTGTGTAGACCAGGCTTGGCCTTGAACTCACAGAGGTCCACCTGCCTCTGCCTCCTGGGTACAGGGATCAAAGGCATGCGCGACTACACCCAGCAGATCTAGGTTCTCTAGAACACAGTATTCTTAGTTGCTAAGCTATCTCTCCAGACCCCTTTTTTTTTTTAAAGCCTTATGTAGCCCAGGATGGCCCTGAGCTCACTATGTAGCCAAAGATGACTTGAATTCCTCCTCTGCATACCATCAGTTATCGTTAGAGGTGTGCATGCATGCTCTTTGGTTGGTTTGCTTTTGGGATAGGGTCTTACTGTGTAGCTCAGGCAGCCTGTGGGATGATAACTCTCCTGCCTCAGCTTCCCCAGTATGCTACCACACCCAGCTCACAGCCCACGACCACTAGCGGTAAGAAAAGATCTGAGTGAGATACAATGGCAGCAGCATGTGATCCCAAGGTTCAGGAAGCTAAGGTAAGGACTGCCAGGAGTGCAGCCTGGGCCACAGAGACATCATGGTAGTTTTCCAAGCATTATCAACTTTTTTTCTTCTGAGACATGATTTTTCTATGTACCCTTGCCTGTCCTGGAACTCACTCTGTAGACCAAGCTGGCCTTGAACTCATGGACCTGCCTGCCTCTTCCTCCCGAGTGCTGGGATTAAAGGTGTGTGCTACCACCACCTGGCTCCATTATCATCTCAACCTGAGCAAAATAATTTGCAAGTGACTCTCAAAACCGACTGCTCTTCCAAAGGTCCGGAGTTCAAATCCCAGCAACCACGTGGTGGCTCACAACCATCCATAACAAGATCTGATGTGTCTTCAGACAGCTACAGTGTACTTATAATAAATAAATAAATCTTAAAAAAAAAAAAACAGGACCTGTTTGTTAATGTGTGTGTGTGTGTGTGTGTGTGTGTGTGTGTGTGCTCAAGAGCACAGAATTGAAGAATGTGTCTATAATACAAGGAAAGATAGAGGTAGAGGGGTCAAGAGTTCAAGGTCACCCTCAGATACCTGTGAGCGTGAGGCCAGCTTGGGTATCAGAAAACAAGCAGGCCTTAAAAACAAAAATAGAGAGGAAAAGCCCACAAGATCCCCTCAGTGAAGGAGAATCACACACAAGCAATTCTAACTCGGAGCTCAGAGAGGTGAGGGCTGAAGAGAGGTGAGGAGAGGAAGAGGTTGAGAGGCACTGGGGACCAGGAGGAGAAGCTCAGAGGGTAGAGGGGGCAGACACAAAGCCCCAGCTTCCACAGCCCACACTGCACAAACAGATCACGGTGGTGTAGCACTCTGGAAGTGGAAGCAAGATCAGGAGTTCAAGACCAGCCTGGGCTACATAGCAAGTGTGAGAGACACGGGGGAAGGTCTGGTTCATGAGCAACTCCAACAGTAGCAAATTGGAGCTGAGGTTATCAGTGTCGACGACTGGAAATGAACATCAGTCGTCCAGTCTGAGCTCTGTAGCCTTCTGTGTCACAAACATGAACATGGGAACAGGATGGGCCACTCACTACCGTCATCCTGAAACTGAGGAACCATGTTGCAGGTTCATGCCAGAACTGAAAGACCCCGCAGTCTGCCACCCCTCACCCCTGTTCTCACCTGGTGTGTAGCCCCAGGGCTCATAGTAGGAGGGGAAGACCCCAAGGTGACAGCCTCGGACAAACTCCTCGTAATCCACCGGGAGGAGAGGGCTTGTGGAAGAAAGGAATTCTGGGTGAAAAATCACCTGTCGACAGAGAGAAGGGCTGAGCTACTTCCAGCCACCTAGAGTAGCCCAGAGAGGGTACATTTCTCCAGAAATACACAGCAAGTCGACGACAAGGTAAAGCCTTAAACTGAACTCATTTGGCTTCAGAAGCCAGGGTTCTCTCTAAACAGCGCAGTTGACAGACTAGGTAGATGACAAGTGTGATGTCCAAGGAAGAACTCTTTCCCCAGTCACACCCCACCAACCTCGGGCCGGCCCTCACCTTCACACGGTCGGCACTGCTGTTGAAAAGGCCAATTCGGCGGATGGTGGTCAAGATGGGGTCTGAGGAGTCGTCCAGCATGTTGTGGGTGCACACCGGTGGGAAAGACTGCCGCTGCAGAGAGGAGACGTGAGGGAGGGGTCAGGGGAGAAGGGAGGGAGGCAGAGGACAGAGGGTGGTCCCAGGGCTCTGAAGAAGCTACCAGCAGAGGTCAGCATACTCCTGACTGGAGCCCAGCTTTTTTTTTTTTAACTATCACAAGCAAAGCCAAACCAAACCACCACCAAAAAAAAAAATCCCAGCCAAATGGAGGCACTCCACAGTCTGTGAGGAAACGTCTGTGTTTAGTTACATAGTCTTGCCTGTCAATAAAGAAAACTCAAGAACCTCACCAAGATGGAAGCAGCCATGCAACTTAAACCAAAATGACAGCCGAATGTTGACTCCAATCCTCCCTCCCTCTGTCCAGAGGAGGGGGGAGGGGAGGAAGCTCTAAAGAATTGTACATACCCCAGCCAAGTGGATAGCTATGTCTATTTGATAGCAAGCCACAAGGACAGCTGGGAGTTGTAGATTTCTTTCTTCCTTTCTTCCTTCCCTCTTTCTTCCTTCCCTCTTTCTTTCTTTCTTTCTTTCTTTCTTTCTTTCTTTCTTTCTTCTTTTTCTTCTTCTTCTTTTTTTTTTTTTTTGTTTGTTTTTTCGAGACAGGGTTTCTCTGTGTAGCCCTGGCTGTCTCCTGGAACTCACTCTGTAGACCAGGCTGGCCTCGAACTCAGAAATCCGCCTGTCTCTGCCTCCCGAGTGCTGGGATTAAAGGCGTGCGCCACCACGCCCGGCCTTTCCTTTCTTTCTTTTTAGATTTATTTTTTATTATATGTAAGTCCACTGTTTCTGTCTTCAGACACGGCAGAGGAAGGTGTCAGATCTCATTACGGATGGTTGTGAGCCACCGCGTGGGAATCGAACTCTTGACCTCTGAAAGAGCAGCCAGCCACCTCTCCAGCCCCGGGTTGTGGTTTTCTTATGAAAAATCCATACCTTACCATCACCACCATCACTTCTAACCCCACCCCCCACCCCCACAGGGAGGGGAAGAACAGTTCCAGAAGTCACTGCTGCAATACGAAGAGACTGACAAGTTCTTTACAATTGTTCCATCATTATGTCATTAACGGGCCCACTCCTGGGTGCAAAGAGGGTGAAAAACTACAACTCCCAGCAGCCCCACGTTAGGCTTCTTCATGGGTAAAGCTGGCTGCTTAACTTCAAAAATATTTTGTCCGAAAGCACATTCTACCTCATTAATTCATGCTGGCTGTCTAGATTCCAAAACTCAGCCTCATCAATGCCAAACATAGGCACTAGTCCCTTGACCCACAGAAACAAAAAAGAACTCTAACTTCCAAAAGCCTCAGAGGCCAAGGAAGTCAATAGAATACAAAATGTCCCAGGGGCTGATGGGAGTTGTAGTTTTCAGTTTGTGAGCCACATGTTCCTAGTGTTTCCTGTCCTTTTAATTCCAACCTCAGGAGTCAGAGGGTTCTGTGAGAGGTAAGACAGAGCCACGGAGCTGGGCTTGGTAGTGCACGCCTTTAATCCCAGTACTCAGAAAGCAGAGGTAGGTGGATCTCAGTTCGAGGCCAGCCTGCTCTACAGAGCGAATTCTAGGACAGCAAAGAGTGGCTGTTGAGCATTCAGTGTTCCCAGAAAACACTAGGTATATCGGCTTGCCTGGCTCCTATCTCCTAAAGGCCCCTTAAACTACCAACCTTAACACGCCCTGGGGACAGCAGAAACAGAAGTTGTCACCTGGGGGGCTTCTGAACATTCAATGAACTATGAAGTTCCTAGAAAGAAATGTACCAAGCAGGGCATGGTGGCGCACGCCTTTAATCCCAGCACTCAGGAGGCAGAGACGGGCGGATTTCTGAGTTCCAGGCCAGCCTGGTCTACAAAGTGAGTTCCAGGACAGCCAGGGCTATACAGAGAAACCCTGTCTCAAAAAACCAAAAAAAAAAAAAAAAAAGAAAAGAAAAAAAAGAAAGAAATGTACCTTAACAGAGACCAACCGTCTGCAAGGTTGATTGACTGTGGAGATGTTGGAATGTGACAGGTATAGAGTCTAATTAGACAATTAGACTCTGTCTCATAAAAATAAGGGCAGGTGGGGTGGTAAACATACCAGCATTCCAAAGGCAGAACCAGGTGGATCTCTGAGTTCAAAGCCAGCCTGGTCTACAGAGTCAGTTTCAGGATAGCCAGGGCTACACAGAGAAACCCTGTCTGCAAAAACAAAACCAAACCAACAAACACCAACAATAAAATACCAACAACAACAAAAACTTATCTTGGTCTATCTCAGTGCTCCTGAATCGCCACTTGGTCTGTCTCAGTGCTCCTGAATCGCCACTTGGTCTATCTCAGTGCTTCTGAATCGCCACTTGGTCTATCTCAGTGCTTCTGAATCGCCACTCCTGGCTACCTGTCTCTAATAAGGGCTGTGACTTAAAACCTTTGGGGATGCAGGAACTTAAAGAAACCCTAGTTTTAAGCCAGGCAGTGGTGGCACACACTTCTTTAATCCCAGCACTTGCGAGGCAGAGGCAGGCGGATTTCTGAATTCGAGGCCAGACTGGTCTACAGAGTGAGTTCCAGGACATCCAGGGCTATACAGATACACAGAGAAACCCTGTCTCGAAAAACTAAAAATAAATAAATAAATAAATAAATGAGACCCTAGTTACACCAAGACTAGAAATGCCCCCAGACCTAGAGCCAAGACTTCCCCTTTCTTGTGCCCCTTCTCAACTTGAAGTCTCCAGCAGTGTCTTTTTTAAATTAATTTATTTGTTCACTTTACATCCCAATATTAGCCCCCTCTCCTCCCATCCTCCCCCATCATTCCCCCCCTTTCTTCTCCGAGAAGGGGGACCCCCGGCATCCTCTCCAGCAATGTATTTTTTGTTTGTTTGTTTTTTGTTTTTTTTGGTTTTTCCAGACAGGGTTTCTCTGTGTAGCCCTGGCTGTCCTAGAACTCACTTTGTTGACCAGGCTGGCCTCGAACTCAGAAATCCGCCTGCCTCTGCCAAGTGCTAGGATCAAAGGCATGCGCCGGGGGCTGGTGAGATGGCTCAGTGGGTAAGAGCACTGACTGCTCTTCCGAAGGTCTGGAGTTCAAATCCCAGCAACCACATGGTGGCTCACAACCATCTGTAACAAGATTTGACGCCCTCTTCTGGAGTGTCTGAAGACAGCTACAGTGTACTTACATATAATAAATAAATAAATCTTTAAAAAAAAAAAAAAAAAAAAAAAGGCATGCGCCACCACCACCCAGCTTCCAGCAATGTATTTTAACAGGGCCTTCATTCCTTACTTTCTGTGTTCTGTTATCATAAAAAGTCACAAGATCATTACCGTGTTAGAACATCATAACCGGAATCTGTGTTCCCAGTCCACGCTCATACTTGGCTCCAGAATAAACCGTCTTACCCTTTGTAATGTGGTGGGTGTGTTTTACTATTGATATTTCTCTGGATTTCAGAACTGGACCCTCTCTAAAGGGCCACCAAAGAGAACAGAACTCCCAGAAACCTTTGCAACAAGAGGCCTCAGCAAATGCCGGATTGGCCAGCACTCTGCTCAGGGGTGAAGGTCATACCTGAGTGGCAAAGATGGCTCTCTTCATCATAGTGAAGTCCTCCTTGTCCAGCATCTTGTTCATGTCCGGGAGGCTCCCCCTGCAACGGGAGGGGCAGGCATTTCAGAATGAGGTGACGGGATGGGTCAGGGTCATCCTGGGAGCAGAGCTAGGGCTGACACTCACACTAAAAGGGATTCGTAGAGCTTCCTCCCAAATTTCTCCTTGACTGTATTGGCTGTGTCCCTGGAACGGAGAGAAACATCACCCCATTACATCACAGCCTTTACGTTCTGTCAGGCATGGGGGGCATCAGGGAAACTGCGGTCTGGGTTCAGAATCCACACCCCGGGGGACCTCAAACTGGAAGATGGGGAACTGGAGACTGCTCGAGTTCCCTGAGGTGTGTGGCTGGGGATAGGTGGCCTTTCCTCTCCAACTTCCGTGACTCATCTACAAGACGAGTGTGAAAATAGAATCAACCTCAGGAGGTCGCAGAGAGGAGCCCGAGAGGTCAGGGAAAGCCCAGCACACGGAGAGCCTTCCAGAAATGTCAGCTATTATTAGGGTTAGGATGAGTCTTGGGCAGGGCGCTGCCAGGCCCTGTCTTATAAACAGGAGGACTAATATCCCCAGAGGAATACCCTGGCACACAAGTTCGGAAAGACTGTCACCCTACTGTCTCGTGACTTACGATCCTCCCAGGGACATGCTGACCCAACCACACCAGTCTCTTCTCTCTCTCTAGCTGCCTCCATCCATGTCCTGTGAACCCTGGCTCAGTATGCTGCCCAGTATGACCTTGAACTTCTGACCCTCCAGCCTCCACTCCCCAAGTATTAGAATTAAGAGAAATGGACGACCACACCCACTTTATGCTTGTGAGTGCTGAACAACGCCCTACCAAGTGAGCTACATTTTCAGCTCTTCCTCATTTCTTAAAGATGCCTCTGCTGTTCCCAGGGCTTAGAACAGTGCCTGCCTCACGGTAGACATTCAGAGACTGGTGGGCAACGAATGGGTGGGTTTCAGAGAGCGGGAAACAGGCTCCATGAGGATTCAGTGGTTCAACAAAATAACAAGGGGTCAGGTCACCTCACTGTGTGACGGCTGCCCTGATCACGTGCTCACACTGTCTGCCCAGGTCACATGCTTTAAGAGGGGGGATCACTAGGAATCCTGATCATGTCAGAGATAGCCAGAGAGAGATAAGACACTGAGACCGCAGGTATGGAGCCCACAGGGTCCTGGCCAAGGACTGCTGACCAGAGTTGTTTGCGCACGGCTTGGCCCTTCAGGGTTTCCACATTGAAATTGTTGGTCCGGGCCGGCATGATGAAGAACGCGACAACTGTTTGCTCGCTGCCATTCACCTGGGGACGGGGATGAGAGGGACCTCAGGATTCTGGACTCAGTCATGCCATTGCTGCTAAGAATGATGGGACTTCCGGTTTTCTTTTTCATAATAATATAGGAGATTAAAATCGAAGTCTCCTGCATAGGTAGGTGCTTTACCACTGAGCTACACTCCTGCCCCCTCACTGGGCGATTCTAGGCAGGGGATCGACCACTGAGCCATGCTGCCAGACTGGTTTTTATTTTGATAAAGTATCTCAAAATTGCCCAGGTCAACCTTGAACTCATTCTATAGACAAAAGCTGACCTTGAAGTTTTGATCCTTCTGCTTCAGCCTCTCAGGGGCTGGGATAACGGGCACGGGTCACCAGATCTCACTTCTGATCTTTCTGGGACTCTGTGCTTTGCTCCTACCCAAGGGTTTCCACAACCATCTCTCGGGCCTCTGTTCTCCCCAGCTAGGCACACACTTCCCCCCTCCAGTTCCCCTCCCACCGTCCCACCGAGCAGGCCCTTACTCTGAGCAGATAGTTGAGCCGGGCCAACGCCTCCAGGAACACGTCAGCTCCCTTGTTGGAAAACTCATAGCGGCCAGCAATAAAGAAATACAAAGTCTTGTCTAGGTTGAAATCCAGGTGCCTAAAGAAGCCACAGGGGAGTGAGAGGCCCAGGCTCCTAACCCTGTGCTGAAGCCGTCAAACCCCAGAAGTCACAGGGCCAAAGGAAATCTTCATAATGCACAGGTATCAGAGGGATGCATGCAAATGCAGATTTTCCCCTTAGATGAGCATTCACCCTAACACCCGTCCCATGGTGTTAGATACCAGGAAATAATGGAGACCACTGCTGCCCAGGACTGAGGAGCAAGGAATCCAAGCCTTCAACCTCTTCCCTGAGTCTCGGGAGACTTCTCTCCTCAGAGCTCGGGGTCCTAACCACAGCCCTCCTCCTCAGACCCAGGAATCTCACCCCCGCCCCCCGTCCTCCTCTCTTACCCATAAAAATGGCCACGCACAAACTCCTGGATTCGTGCTTTGCTCTGAGCATGAAGGTTCTGGAATTCATGCATAGCAGAGAACTTCTTCACATTCAGTCCGTTGGGGGTCACAATATCTAGGATTGGGGAAGACGAGCCTATGCTTCATTTCTTTATTGTGATCAACTTCACTGCACAAAACGTCACGGTTTTATAATAGCCCTTTAGTGAACTCAGCTCCATGGGGACTGATTCAACACCGGTACTTGACCCTTCATACTCTCTTTACTTTATGTTCTAGATTTTTTTTTTCTTGTATTTTATGTGTATAGTGGTTTTGCCTGCATGTATGACTGTGTACCATATATGTGCCTGTTGCCTGTGGAGGCCAGAAGCAGTGGTTAGGTCTCCTGGAATTGGAATGACAGACAGATGGTTATAAGCTACCACGTGGGTTCTGGGAATTAAACCTGGGTTCTCCAGAAAAGCAACCAGTGTTCATACACTCAGACTCGCACACACGTACACACACATGTGTGCCACACATACACATACACATAAAAAAATATTTTTTAAAAGTATGAGGGGAGAAAGGGTTGAGTCCCTAAAAGAGACATGAAGACAGACGGTGTGTGTATGACAGAGCATGTTAATCAAGACGACCCTAGAGTTACATAGTGAGAGCCTGGCTCAGAGAGAGAGAGAGAGAGAGAGAGAGAGAGAGAGAGAGAGAGA